>NW_028327173.1:110895115-111198146 GCF_987537825.1 Furipterus horrens
AGTACATTTGGAGCTACAAGCCTAGAGCTCCGAGGAGGGTCTGAACTGGAGTCATAAACCGAGGCAGCGTCAGTGTATAAATACCCCATGGTGCCTTGGGATTGCATGCAACCCTTTATGCAGTAGTCAGTGCAGAGCTTCACCAATGCATGTCCCCTGTTCGAGCACAGGAATCCCTAGGGTGCTTGCTGAACATGCATATTTCTGGGCTTCCAGGCCACTAAAATGGATCTCTGGGGATAAGACTCAGGAGTCTGCATGCTTTGCAATCACCCCGGGTGTCCAGATGCCTTTTAACACACATGGTCTAGGAGAGAAGGGAGGTGGACATGGCCTTTCCACGGAGAAATGTGTGTGTTCATACCAGAAGACGGAGGCATAGGCAGAGAAATCGGAGGAATATCAGGAGAGGATGCTGTCTCAGAGACCGAGAGAGGAGGACTGTTGGGACCAGGTGATCCTGACACGGTGTGCGTGAGTGCAGGAGTGTGCTATGAGGAGCAGCAGTGTGCACGCTTCCGGGTCTTGGGTGCTGGGCCTCACCAGAATGGAGTGGGGTGGGACTGAGTTGACTAGAAGACAACAAAGTCAGGGAGTAAATGGATGACAAGCAAGATCTGTTATACAAAGGAATGGAACATTTGGGGACAGAACCCCAAATATATTTCACATGTGATTTTATCTTCTCTGGTCCCACTCCCAGAGCCCTCTGGCCGAGGAAAGTAGACATGCGGTCAGGCATTTCTCTACACAGACCAGGTGGGCTGTCACTTCCACCTTCCCGCGGCTGGGGTCAGCATTCTCAGCTGCCCCTCTCTGATGCTGCTGAGGTCTTCCCTGACAGCCCATCTACCTCTCCAGGCATGCTCCCATCCTGTGTCTCTCCTCTCTTCTCCCAGAGCGCTCTGCCGGCTGCAGCCGACTGGTGGTACAGGTGCTAAGGACCCACTGCCACCTGTGCCCTCAGGCCCCACTTCCAAGGAGTGAATCACTGAGGCTGCGATTTCATGCACACAGCAGGTTAGAGAGACAGCTACTTCTTGGCAGAATGGCCTTCCTGGGATCCCACAGATCATCCTGACCACTCCCCAGGCGGCTGCTTCGCTCTGCCAGGTCCAGAGCCCTGCTCCTCAGTGGCAGGTGAGGTGAGAAAATAGGTGCATTTAAAAAGACACATTCAAGTTCACATTTGACTTTCAGAGTCATGAATGGAAAGTGAAAATGTATTGCTTTCATAACGCTAACCTCAAAAAGCAAGCCAACGTTTTCCTGTTGGTGAGGGTACTAGAAACAACGAGATTTTCAACTAGGGACAGAGCCCTAGAGGATCTTTCAAAACCAAAATTGGGAAGATGTTTACATTTTCAAAAGGTTAAATAATCTGGGAGGCAGTGACAGAAGTGAGGCCCATCCTTGCTTCCCCAGGTTGTAATCTGACTCCTTCTCTTGTGTTTCCTCACCCCGTGCCTGGAGGGGCCACACACACCTCAGAAGACAGAGGAGCCTCTGCCATCCAACTGGAGGCAAATCTCTGGCAAGGAGCAGCCTGGAGAGACTTCACAGCCCTCCCTGAGCCTTTCAAGAAGAATCCAGGGTGGCAAAGAGATTTTCCCCAGGAGAGCAAAAGACACACAGTGCCTGTTTGTTTTTAATGCAGGAAGGAGCTGGGAACATCTGCTCCAAGAAACCACTTGAAAGATAATCAGGCAATGATGTTGGCAAAACAGCTGTGTGGCAGGCGGGGGAAGGGGGCGGGGCAGCCAGGAGTTGGCAGGATGAGGGAGTGGGAGGAGGGAAGCTAAACTCTGCTAGGAGGGCCCTGGAACTCTGCTGCCACCTGGGAAGCCCCGACCCTGGCCCATGCCCACCAGAACTCGAAGATAGCTTCTGCTGGTTGAGAACGGCTCACATGGGCAGCCCACTCCGCTAAGAGCCCCAGGTGTGCCTATGCAGAAATACTGCCTCTGGCTTATGTCTCCTGCAGGGTTCAACTCAATTTCTAGGACAGGACTGACAATGTTGATTTTTACCCTGTGGTCCTGGAAAACAGGTAAGGTCAAAGAAATCTGCCTCCCCACCTTCCGCCTATTTATCTCCAGAAAAGGCTTACTGCTACTGCAGTCCATTACCATCCTTCCTTGTATGACTTACATACAGGACTCACCACGCCCCTTGTTTACCTATGACAGAGCAGATACACACCCTCTAAATCCCCATTCTTTGTCTTACAAATGATGAGCTGAAATAACTGGTCCTCAGTAACTGAATGGAACAAAATTCATGTTAACCAAATAGGTTGAGTTTCTCCTTTGCCCAGGCCCCTGAATTTGAACCCACCTTCAGCCTGAGCCAACATACAATTTCTCCTTAAAGGCCCCTCGGAAGAACAGGCTGGCCTCAGGATAAACCATTCTCATCTACTTACTGCCCCTTTAACTAAAGTCCCTCCTTACAAAGTCTGCATCTACTTTTTATTGACAGGATTTGAAGTCCTGAGATTCTACCACAAGAATCACTCTTTAGGATTAAGATATGAGATGACACTTCAGAAGATTCAGGAGTCAGGTTGCTACCCATCTAGGGGACAAAGAAGCAAATGACAACCCACAAGCTAATTATGGAAACTGAGCCCCAGCGCCAGCTCACTTTTCCACTCTAGCCTCAGAAAAGGACCAGAACAGTTCCTGGTACAGGGGTCCTATAACCTGCAAGGCCTGCTGACAGCAAAGAAAACCCCCCAGCAAGGAGTCGGTCCCAAGCTTAACACAGGGGAGGAGGCCCAGGCAGGGAAGCAGCCCACAGGAACTAGAAAAGCTTCCTACATTCACAGCTTCGAGAACAGATATTTTCAAAGTAAATGAAAACAAACAAGAACAACAGCAGAAGCAACAAAATCGTGAGAGCCCAGTGGCTTTGGCTGTTCATAGCCATCATGATCTCAGAGGCAAGCCGTGAGGTGGGGAGACTGCCCTACCCCTCAGGACGGGGGCCTTGGAGCACTGCAGGTGGGGCAGCAGCTCAGTCAAGTCTGAAATGATGACAAGAAATGCCTTCAGAGGGTAGGGAGAGATTGCTTTTCTTGTCATTTCTGGGTCAGCTCATCATCATCATCCGCACACACAGCACTGTTTACACTGATTAAATATGTGTGTGTGTTTTCTTAGTTTGGATCCTCCCAGAAGGAGTCCCCGAGACAAGGATTTGAGGGACGGTTGTTCATTTGAGAGGTAATCACAGGAAACGCCAGGAAAAGAGTGAGGGACTGAGACAGGGAAGAGAAGGTGGCCAGTGCAAACTGGGTGAATGGGCAGGCAATGGCTGTGAACCACCACGGCTCATTGGGGAAGTACACAGCTTTGACTTGTCCAAACTCTACCCATACACCAAGTCCTCAAGTCTCCCTTTGCATGGAGTCTCTTCCCATGGATCTGTCCCAGATTGTAGGAAAGGAAAGGACATTTAGAATCCTGGTTTTCAAGCTACGTTCCCATGGAATCTCAGGACTCTGAGAGATACCTTCACTTCAACTAGAATAACTTCATTTTTTCTGCTTAAAATATTGCACTCCCACTTACAATATTTTTGGAAAGGCTCAGCAGCTTAAAAATAAAGGTCAGATCTACTTCTGCTTCAAAAAAAATGGACTAGATATACTTTTCCCTATTATCCTGCTAAGTACAAATACATCCCTGGACATTATATATGAAACCAACATAAAAAGACTCCGTAAGGTGGAAAGAAAGAGTTGCTAGGGATCTCAGGACCCAAGGAACTGCACACTCACTGATAAATTCCTTCAATTTTCTTTGTGCTTCTTCAGACTTGGAGCTGAAGAAGCCAACCACCCAGACGCTCCATCAGGATAGACAAAATGTCCCAACAAAAGCCTGCTCTCTCTAGCCAAAGTGCAACTGAAGGAATAACCTAGCAAGACAGAAAACATTTAAACAAAACCACTCAACTCCAGCCAAACACCATAGGAAAAAAAAAAACCTGTGCCACACAAGGTCAAGTGAGGAGTCCAGACTTCCATGCTGCTTGGCAGTAACAATGCATGGGGGTACAGTGTTGGAGGAGGCCTAGGGGAAAAGCAGGACTTTTACCATAGCTCAGTGTTAACAAGGTCCCCATACTTCAGCCTCAGTGGAGGCTGTCAGAACACCCCACCCCACCTGGTGATAATGAGGAGCCCCTCTCGCATGCCAATGAAGGCTGAGTGGAGATCCTAGACTTCTACCTCTATTTTGCAGTAACAAGGAAGTGTCTTCCCACCTGTTCCCAGCTGGAGGGATGTCAAAAAAAGCCAGCTAAACTGGAAGAGTTTAAAAACGATCCAGAGTCTCATAACATAATATAAACATATCCAGGTTTTAAGAAAAAAAAAATCACTCGTTATACCAAGAAGGAAGATCTCAAACTAAATGAAAAACATAAAAAGACAATAGAGGACAACACTGAGATGACAAAGACAGGACAATTACCTGACAAAGATTTTAAAGCAACCGTGATAACATGCTTTAATGAGAAATCATAAACATGCTTGAAAAAATGGGGGGAAATATAACCTCAGGAAGAAACAGAAGATATAAAGAAGAAACAAATGAAAATTTTAGAACTAAAAAAATACAATAATCAAAAATTTAGAACTCAGTGAATGGGTGCAACAGCAGAATGGAGAGGACGGAGGGAAAAGTTAGTGACCTGAAAGATGGAATAATAGAATAAAACAAATTACTCAACCTGAAAGCAAAGAGAAAATAAACTAAAAAATAAATGAAGAAACACAGTCTCAGGGATCTGTGGGAGTATAACAAAAGATCTAACTTCATGTCATTGGAGTCCCAAAAAGAGAAGAAGACGATGACAAGATTTTTAAAATACTAGAATAAATAATGGCCGAAAATTTCCCAAATCTTAGTGAATCCCAGATAGGAGAAAGCCAAAAAACTCTATGTCAAGTCTTCTAGAAACTAAAGACAAAGAAAAAATCTGAAGGCAGACAGAGAAAAATTACACCTTAGCTATACAGGGAAAACAATGTAAATAACAACAGATTTGTCATCAGAAACAATGGAGAGCAGAAGTGGCCCAATATTTTTCACATGCTGAAGGAAAAGAAGTGTCAACCCAGAACTTAGCAGAAATATCCTTCAGAAATGAAGGGAAAATGATGATATTCACAGATTAAGGAAAAATAAGAAAATTTGTTTACAACACCAAATGAAGGAATTTTGTAACATCAGGAAAAAATAAAGAACATGGCAAACATAAACATGGGTAAAAAAAGGGCTTCCCTTCTGTTATTGCATTCTCTGTATTACGTCTTATGGTTGAAGAAACTATTATAACACTGTCTGATGTGGCTTTAAATATCCGTAGGGGAAACAGTTAAGACAATTTAAAATGGGGGAGAGTAAAGAGACATAAAGGGATGTAAATTTTCTATTCTTGGAGTAGTAAAATGATGAGAACAGTAGATTGTGATAAGTTATGTACATATAATGCGATACCTAGAATAGCCACTAAAATGCTATATAAAGAGATGCAAAGAGATATTCTATAAATGCTATAAGTAAATCAAAATGGAATTCTAAAAAATGTTCAAGTAACCCACAGAAAGGCAGGAAAAAGAAAAGAGAGAACCAAAAGTCAGAAAGAAGAAACAGAAAACAAACAAAAAAATTAAACCTTGATATATCCATAATTAAATTAAATATAAATGGTCTAAATATACCAATTAAAAGAGATGGTGGCAAAGTGAATTAAAAAGCATGACCTAACTAAGTGCTGCCACAACACACTCACTTCAAATATGACCTAGGCAGGTGAAAAGTAAATGAAAGTAGAAGGATATATCATTAATCAAAGAAAAGCAGGAGTGGCAATATCAATAATCAGATAAAGTAGACTTTGGAGTAAAGAAAATTACCAAAGGCAGAGAAAAATGTTATATAATGACAAAGGGATCAATCCATCAGGAAAACATAGAAATCCTAAATGTAAATTCACCAAACAACAGAAATGTAAAAATGTGTGAACCAAAAGCTGATAGGCCTAAAAGGATAAATAGTCAAATCCACAGTTATAATTAGAGACTTAACTATCCCTCTCCTAACAGTTTAGAGACAGAAAACAAGCAAGAATATAAAATAACTCAACACCATCAACCAACAGGATCTCATCAACTTTTATAGGACACTCCACCCAACAACAGCAGACTATACATTATTTTCAAGTGCCCCGAGGACACATACCAAGATAGACCATATCCTGGGGTATAAAATAACCTAAAATTTAGAACAATTGAAACAATACAGTGTGTGTTCTCCAACCACAATGGAATCAAACTAGAGATCAATAACAGAAAGATAACAGGAAAATCTCCAAACACTTAGGAACTAAAGAAGGCACTTTTAAATAATCATAGGTCAAAGAAGAAGTCTTAAGGGAAATTTTAAAATATGTGGAACTAAATAAAAATGAAAATATAACAAAATTTGTGGGACACATCTAAAGCCATGCTGAAAGGAAAATTTATAGCCCTAAGTAAACACACTAGAAAAGAGGAAAACCCTCAAGTCAATAATCAAAGCTCCCACCTAAAGAACCTCAAAAAATAGTAATATAAGCACAAGGTAAGCAGAAGGGAGGAAACAATAAAGACAAGAGTAAAACTGATGAAATTGAAAACAGAAAAATAATTGAGCAAATGAGTAAAACAAAGAGCTGGTTCTTTGAAAAGATCAATAGAATTGACTAATTTCTAGAAAAACTCATGAAAAAAAAAAAGAGAAAAAACACAAATTGCCAGTATAGACACTGCAGACAAAAACATAATAGAAAATACTGATAATCTACACAAATAAATTTGCTTAGCTGAAAAGAATCAACTCCTTAAAAAATACAAACTAACACTATTCACCTGATATTAAATAGATTATTTGAACAATTCTATAATCTATAATTATTCAAGGAAACTAAAATCATATGATTTTTAATTCCCAAGAGAGAAATCTCCAGACCCAGCTGGGTTCACAGGAGAATCCCACCAAATGATTAAGGAAGAATTAACACCAATTCTACTCAATCTCTTCCAGAAATAAAAAAGGAAAGAACACTTCTCTATTCTTTTATGAAGCTAGTATTACCCTCATATCAAAACCAGACAAAAATACAATTATCTCTCACGAATATAGGTAGAAAAATTTCTAACAAAATATTAGTAAATAAAATTTAGTAATATGTAAAAAAGAAGTGTGCACTATGACAAAATGAGGTTTAGTTCAGAGATGCACAGTTTCAATATTTTGAAATTAGTTAATGTAATCAGCTGCATTAACAGATTAAATAAGAAAAATAACTTGCTCATATCAATTGATGGAGAAGAGGCATTTTACCAATTCACCAACAATTCATGATAAAAATATTCAGAAAGCCCTGACTAGTGTGGCTCATTTGGTTGAGCATCATCCTGCAAAGTGAAAAGTCGCCCGTTTTATTTCCAGTCAGGGTATATGCCTGGGTTGCAAGTTTGGCCCCCAGTTGGGGTACATATGTTTCTTTCTCACATAGATGTTTCTCTCTCCCTCTCTTTCTCCTTCCCTTCCCTCCTCTCTAAAAATAAATGAATAAAATCTTTTATAAAATTCTCAGAAAAATAGGAATATGAGGTAACCTCCTCAATTTGATAAAAAGCATCTACAAAATACATTTAGCTAACATTATACTTAATAGTGAAAGATCAAATATTTTTCCTTTAAGACTGAGAACAGACAAGAAGGTTATCTGTACTCACCACACTCATTCAACATAGTTTTGGAAGTTCTAATTAGTGCAATAAGATAAGAAAAATAAAATAAAAAGAAGACAAATTTTTAAAAATCCACTCTGTGCAGATAACATGATTCGCTATATAGAAAATCTCAAGAACTCTAAAAAACAAACAAACAAAAACTAGAACTAATTAGTGGCTTTGTATCACAGGATACAAGATAAACATACAAAAGCCTATTTACTAGCAATGAACACACAAAGAACAAAATAAAAATTATAATACTTACAACTGCTCAAAAAAAGGTACTTAGGCTATAAATCTAATAAAACATAAACAGAAGTTATATGCTGAAAGCTATACAATGCTGATGAAAGAAATCAAAGAAGACTTAAATAAATATTCATGAACAGGAAGACTCAACATAGTAAAAGTGTCAATTCTTCCAAACTGATATATAGTTTTAACACAATTTCTATCAAAATCCCAGAAGGATTTTTTGTAGACAAGATTATTCTAAAATTTGTAAGAAAAAGCAAAAAACTAAAATAGCTAAAACAATTTTTTAAAAGGAGAATAAAGTGGGAGGAACAAGTCTAACAGATTTCAGACTTATATAGCCACTGTAATAAAGACCACGTAATGGCAGAGGGGTAAATGTGTAGATCAATAGAAGAGAACAGAGAATCCAGAAATAGACACAGAAATAGAAACCCACACAAGTTTTCCCAACTGATTTTGACAAAGGTGCAAAAGCAATTCAATGCAGGAAAGATAGCCTTTTCAACAAATGGTGCTGAAGCAACTGGACATCCATAGGCGTGCTGAGTCAGCTTCCAGACTCTCCTGTGTTTTTAGAAAACCTAGATAATGTGTGAAGCAAACAGAACACGATAAGAAGCCCAAATGTATAAACTGCTCTACAACATTAAAGGGACTGAAAAGAGAGAGACACAGAAAAGCCAAGTGTTGGAAAGAGTGTCAGTGTAACACTGAGAATCATGCGTGTTTACATGGGAAGAGGCAATGGGATTTTAAGAAGGGTAATAAAGTAGATCTTTAATGTCCTGTAAGCAATGCCATATAAATTGGAATTACTTTTTTTTTTCTGGAGTATTTTCTTTGAATGTAATGTTATGGTGAGACTGGACATTGTGGGCTCCGCCCTATGTTAGAATTCCACATTTTTCATGCTTCCTATTCCCTACAGCTCTGCACTAACAGCCAAGCCAGGGAGCTCTAGACAACATGAGCAACATGCCCCAAGGCTGGACTTAGATCGTGCTCCTATTCAGCTCTTTGCAGTCCAGAAGAGTGGCACATAGACATCCAATCAGCAGTGAGGAGTCTGCCCTTGAAATTTGGGGGACTGAAAAGTAGCATGACAGAAAGGTGTCGTGTTCTGACTAGATTGATGAGGGGAGAGATCTGGCACCTGGTAGAGGTTGTCACCCTAGCAGTGTCTGGCACAGAGTATATTCTCAGGAACTATTTAATTGATGGCTGCCCCAAGAGTCCACAAATGTCAAGGCAACAGCAACAAGAGGAGGGAGAATTGACAGAACTGCGTGTGAGGTCCTTGGAGACAATGATGAAATAAGATGACCATGAAATTTGAGGGACTAGAGTCTGGCAAGACCTTTTGTTACAACCAAGAAAGCCAGAAGAAAAACCAGAAGTACACAGATGACCACAGTTTGAGGTCCTCTCAGCTTATGGTGCTCTTGGGCTATCTGAGTGTATCTGTCCAGGGGGCTGGTGGACATGGGGTGCTGGGGTCCAAGAGGTACCTTTGGGGATTCTTCCCACCAAGGTGACCTCTGGAGCAACAGGCAGAATAAGAAAGGTCCTGGCAGACCTGGAAGCCATCCTTGCTGTCTGTCGGGGGAGAAAGAGAAGTTTCCAGTCCTGGACCTATATTCCTCCAGCAAGCACACCTCCTCCCGTATTCCCTCCAGGCCCCAGGAGAACAAGATACCCGCAGAAGTCAAATAAAAACATTCCTTACACATCTGTGCTCAGCTCCAAAGCTGGCAGGCCTACATTGCTTCCCAGCTCTCTTCTGCTTCTCTGTGCCTTTCTATCCTGACCTCAACCACTACTCTGCTCATTTCTTTCCACCTCCCCTGAACTCCCTCTCTTCTATTTTACTCATTCCTCTCTGCTGCCTTTATCTCCACCACCACCCCCCTTATCCTCATTTCTTTTTTCTCCTTTTCTCATTCCATTATTTCCTCTCCTCTCTTTCTCTCTTCCCATCTCTTTCATTTCCTTTTTGTCTCTCTTTATACCTCTCTTTTCTCATCCTCTCTCCATTTCCCTGTCTCTCTGTTTTGCCTCCCTCTCTTATACTCTCTCCCTCTATGCTTACACAAATTCACAAGCACATATGAATTTTTAAGAGACCAAGAACTCAGGGAGACTCATGGGAAAGGCTCTAGCTGACTAGCATCAGCAGGCCTCCTTGGCCACCTTCAGTGGGTAATATATTACAGAAATACATTAAGAGGTCATCCTATTGACAGCAAGCTAAGGTACTATGTCAAGGTACCAGCCCTGGGATGATGAACATCCCATAGATCAGGACACCATCACTCTGATTACACTCCAGCAATGCATGTCAGAGTGCCATGGGATGTGATGGACAGAGGGGATCCATCACCAGCTGATGGCCCATTCCCAGCATATCACTCATATCCAGAAGATTATTTAGGGCCAGAGCCAGGACCCTTCCCAAGATGCACACACAGCAAATGTGGTCTCTTTCCTTTCTACTAAAAAAAAGTTTAGGGAGAGAAACACTTGTAGAGTATAGCTTCAAGGTCAGAGGCTTGGGAATCACACACACCTGGGTTCAAATCCTGATGCTTCCACTTAAAACTAGGTGGGCTTGGGACAAATTTTCCTCTCCTTGAGACCATTGTCTTGTGTGTAAAATGGGGATAATAATACTAGCCTCCCAGGATTAAAGTGAGGCTCAAGTAATATATGCAAGTAAAACAGGGCCAGGCTCCGGGGCCTAAGACCAAAAGCTAACCTGTTCAGTACGCACACAGCAGGAGCTGCAAGCCCCAGCCTCCACCAGGCTGTCAGCCTTTGCCTCGCCTCTCTCCTTCCTTCGCTGATGGCTCCAAGGCCCATGGGAGGGTTCTGAGGACACTCATCTCAAGCCAGCCACCAGCCTGCCAGGATTCCCATCAATCCGTCTCTGTACACATTATTCTGTTGATAGGTGTTGAGTACCTAGCAGGTGCCAGACTCTGTTCTAGGCAATGAGGACATAGAAGTGAATGGAACAGGTAAAATCCTCTGCCATTATGTGCTGACATTATTGCATCTTTTGATCAGTAGACCCATTTGTCTATAGTCAGTAGCCCTGCCCGAGGCTCCTGTGAGCCCAGTCCTGACCCAGATAGACCACGAGATGACTGTGAGTTCCAAAGGAAGTCTCATCATGAAGCTCTCAAAGGTACTAGAGTTGTTTCCTCATCTTATCCCAAGAGGCTGAAGTCCAGGGGTGGATGGTGAGTTGTCTAAGGTCCTGCAGGAACGTGAGGTTGAGTCAGAGTTGAAACTAAACAGTCTACCTTTAGATCTGAATTAACACCAGTGCAATTCCGCCTATGATGGGTAAAGGAACCACTTGTTTCCTGTCCTTAGGAAAATCCAGGCTCCTGGGAGAGAGAAATTACAGATGCTTTAAAAATTACAACTTACATCATGTTCACATAGGATATCTCATTCATCCTCACACAGCCCCAAGGGGCAAGCATTATCATCACATTTTCTAGCTGAGAGGACAGAGGGCACGAAGTTAAATAACAGACCATGTTAATTCTGCCTCTTCATAATACCTACAGAAGAGAAGAGAACTGAGATTCACTATACACACACACACAGAGCTTAGGTTAATTTTTAATGTTTAACATTTCATTATAATCATACCCTCATATTATTATTCTTTTTATAAAGTAGATTTTATTGATCATGTTGTTATAGTAGTCCCAATTTTTTACCCTTTTTTCCCTTCTGCCCAGTACCCCACTTCACTCCAGCAATCCCATCCTCCTTAGTTCATGTTCATAGGTCCTGCATATAAGTTCTTTGGCTTCACCCTCGCCTATATTATTAACTTCCCCCTATTTTGTACCAACCAATTATGTTTTTTAATCCCTGCACCATTTCCCCATTTCTCCCTCTTCGCCCTCCCAGCTGATAACCCTCCAAATAATTCCTGTACCTATGATTCTGTTCCTATTCTGGTTTGCTTAGTTGAATTTTGTTTTTATTTTTTAGATTCCGTTGTTGATAGTTGTGAGTTTGTTGTCATTTTAATGTTCATAATTTTGATCTTTTTTTAAGTAAGTCCCTTTGACGTTTCATATAATAATAGCTTGGTGACGATGAGATCCTTTAGCTTTACCTTGTTTCGGAAGCACTTTATCTGCCCTTCCATTCCAAATGATAGCTTTGCTGGATAGAGTAATCTTGGTTGCAAGTTCCTGCTTTTCATCACACTGAATACTTCCTGCCAGTCCCTTCTTTCCTGCAAAGTTTCTTTTGAGAAATCAGCTGAGAGTTTTATAGGCACCCCTTTGTAGGCAACTCTCTGCTTTTCTCTTGCTGCTTTTAAGATTCTCTATCTTTAATATTTGGCATTTAAATTATGATGTGTTTTGGTGTGACCCTTTTTGGGTCTAGCTTGTTTGGGACTCTCTATGCTTCCTGGACTTGTATGTCTATTTTCTTCACCAAATTTGGGAAGAATTACTTCATTTTTTCTTACATAAGTTTTCAAATTCTTGCTCTTCCTCTTCTCCTCTGACACCTCTATGGTTCAGATGTTGGCAGGTTTAAAGTTGTCCCAGAGGTTCCTAAGCCTCTCCTCATTTTTTAAAATTTTTGTTTCCTCATTCTGTACTGGTTGACTGTTTTTTTCTTCCTTATGTTCCAAATCATTTATCTGAACCCTGGTTTCCTTCTCTTCACCATTGGTTTTGTGTGGATTTTTTTTCACTTCATTTAGCATAGCCTTTATTTTTTCCCTTATGAATTTGCCATACTTAAGCATATCTGTGAAGCCTGTGAGCATCTTTATCACCAATATTTTGAACCCTGCATCTCTTAGGTTGGCTATCTCCTCATCTGTTAGGTTGGCTATCTCCTCATCACTTAGTTCTCCCACTGGAACCTTGATCCGTTCTACCTTTAGGGCCATATTTCTCTGTCTCCTCATCCTGACAGGCTCCTGTGTTTGTTTGCTTCTGTGTCTTAGGTAGAGCTGTCACTCCTGTTACATTGTAAGGAGTGGCGCCTTAGGGATTTCTCAGTATAAGGCAACCCATTACACCACGTTGTGGCACTGTATGTGGGGGAGGGGTCTGAGAGGGAACAATGCCACTTGCTCCGCACTCGCTCCTTTTCCAGGCATTTTTCCCACTTCTGTATGGGACTGGTGCCTCTCTAGCTGTTGCCCTGGTCATCGTTCCCAGAGTGGGTCGGTCCGCAAACATTCTAGGACTGTGAGGGCCCTTTAAACAAGCGGACTCTGCTGAGAGACTGGCAGTTTCTTCCTCCTACCCAACCCCCACTGGTTTGCACAGTCAGAAGCAATGAGGCTTTATTTTCCCCAGAACTGGGACCGTAAGCTGTGTGGTCTTGTCTGGTCTGGTTCTGGGAGCACTCCCCAAGTGTCCCTCCTGACTTCTAAAACATATGACTGTGCTTCCCACCAGCTTGCTGCTGGCCTGCAACTGCTACAGCTGCTGCTGCCACCAACTGCATTCTCTCCGGCCCAGCTCAGCCCCCTCCTACCTGTCTGAATGAGTATTTTTCTTTTTTGTTTTTTTAATATACTTTATTGATTATGCTGTTACAGTTGTCCCAATTTCTTTTCCCTTTGTTCCCCTCCACCCAGTGACCCACTTCTCTCCAGTTGTCCCCCACCTTAGCCATGGTTGTGCATATAGTTCTTCTCAACATCTTCCTGTCTACTCCACTCCCTACTACTATGCTTCTTAATTCCTGTACCATCTCCCTCCCTTTCCCCTCTCCCTCCTCCCTGCTGACCTCGCTCCAAAATGTTCCCCATACCTATAATTATTTTCCCACTCTCACTGCTTACTTAGTTTGCCTTTGTTTTGATTCCCTAACTTCTGTTGTTGGTTGTTGTGATACAGTTTTCATTTTAATATTCATACTTTTGATCCTCTTTCTCCTAAACTAGTCTATTTAACATTTCATTTAACAGTGGTTTGGATCTAATGAACTCCTTCAGTTTTACTTTGTCCTAGAAGCACTTTCTCTGCCCTTCTATTCTGAATGACAGTTTTGCTGGATAGAGTAATCGTGGTTTTAGGTTTTTGCTTTTCATTCCTTTGAATATTTCTTGCCAGTGCCTTCTTGCCTGCACAGTTTCTTTTGAGAAATCAGTTGATAGTCTTATTGGGATCCCTTTGTATGTAATTCTCTTCCTCTTGTTGCTTTTAAGATTCTCTCTTTATCCTTAACTTTTGACATTTTGATTATAATGTGTCTTGGTGTGGTTCTCCCTGGGTCCAGTTGTTTTGGAACTTTCTGTGTTTCCTGGACCTGTAAGTCTATTTCCTTCCTCAAGTTAGGAAATTTTTGCTTCATTATTTTTTCACATAATTTTTCAATTTCTAATTCTTTCTTCTTCACCTTCTGGCAACGCTATGATTCAGATGTTGGCCCACGTATAGCTGTCCCATAGGTTTCTGAGCCTCTCCTAATTTTCCTCATTTCTCATTTCCTCTTTCTGCACTAGTTGACTGTTTGTTCCTTTCTTATGTTCCAATTTGTTGATTTAATCCCTGGTTTTCTTTCCCTCTCCCCTAGTTTCGTATGTGTTTTTATTCATTTCAGCAGGACTAGCCTTCATTTCTTCCCCGTCTTGTTGAAGGTCTGCTGTTATGTCTGTAAGCATTCGTATAACCAAAGCTATGAACTGTGACCCAGAAAGATTTACTATCTGCTGAGCCGTTAGATTAGATATTTGCTGTCTGGTCAGCTGCGTGATTGGGATCTCTATCATGATCTGTGCCATCCTGACAGTTTTGTGTTTACCTTTGCTTCCTGGGTGGGGCTGTCACACCTCCTATGCTATAGGGGCCGGAGCCCTGTGCACTCGTCACAACTGACAACCCTTCTACCACACTGTGGCATTTTGCATGGGGGCGGGGGTCCAAGATGGATTCCTCCATTCACTCTCTGCTGAGAGACCAGGAGCCTCCTCCTCCATCCTCATGCCCTCTGGCCCTCACAGTTCGAGGCAATGGGGGTCTGCCTTCCCTGGCATTGGAATCAGGAGCTGATGGGTTTTGTCTGCAGTCAGGGGTGCTCCTAGGCACTTCTCACCTCCCCTTAAATATGGATGTCTGTGCTTATCACCATCCTGACACCATCACCACAGCTGCCACTGCCAGCACAGCTTGACTTCTCTGTCCCGGCTTCGCCCCTCCTACCTGTCTGGACGAGCAACACTTCTTTATAACTTCATATGCTGGACTTCCATGTCACTTTATTTTCTGGAACTTCTGGTTATTTCTGGTTTTTCAGTACTCAAATTTCTTCTTAGTTGTGGAGGAAGATGAAACATGTCAGTTAGGTCTCCATCTTGGCCAGACTGATTTTCTAGAACTTCTAGTTGTCTCTAGTTTTGAGGTAGTTGTATTCCTTTTTAGTTGTGGAGGGAGACTCAGCATGTCTGTCTAGGTCTCCATATTGGCCGGAAGTCTATTCTTTGATGTATGCTTTTAAAAATGTATTCTCTAATACATTCTATAAATATACTCTATCAGTCCTTTGTTGTTTCATATCTCAATTATTTTCAATATTTAGGTCTGATAATGTTGAGGTGAACATTCTGTTCCTAGAAGTATTGAGTCAGAAAATATTAAAATTTGAAATTATTCTAGACATATTGTGCCAATATATGTCCCAATTTCAACCCATGCTCACTAACATGATTTTCATCATCATGATCATCATCTTTAATACTGACATTAACAATCAAACAGATAAAAATGGGCTCTTGTGGTTTTTTTGCATTTCTTTGGCTAACAGTAAAATTAAACATTTTTGTCATGTATTAGCCATTTGTATGTCTTATTCTGTGAATGTTCTTTGTCAGTTTTTCTATTGAAATATTAGTCTTTTTTTAGAGTTTGTAAGAATTCTTTATACACTAAAGCTATGCACCTTTTGCCATATCCATTAAAAGTATTTTTTTCAATTTGTCACTTGCTTTTTAATTTTTGTAGTTTTTTAAAAATGTATATTTAGGAGTTTGGTGTAAACAGTTTCTTTCATGATTTCTTCAGTTGCTTTATAAAAAGCTTAAACAGGTGTTACCCACTCTAACATAATTTAAATATTCACTTAATGCTTTCTTCTTTTGCTATGAGGTTTCTTATGTTTAATGCTATGGTTTATCTGAAATTTACTTGAGAAAAATGCAAAAATCTAAAATGATCCTCCAAATAGTCAATTTTTTCAACATCAATTAATAATCCAACCCTTCTTCATTGATTTGCAATACTTCTTTTTATCTCCCTTGCTTTTGTCCCACAGTAAGGTTGATTTTACAGTGATCAGTTATGTGCTATTGATGCTGGCTGGTCTTTGAGTCAGTGCTATGTTGTATAGTTGCTGTAGTTTTAAAAGATGTTTTAATACAATTAAAGCAAATCATATCTTCTTGTTTTTTCAAATATTTCTTAGCTATTATTAGCTTGTTCTTTTTTTCAGTTTCACTTTAGAATTGTCTTGTCAAACTACCAAAGGTTTCCATTGAAATTTTAATTATATTTTTGCTTGATCTACGTATTAATTCAGGAGAAACTATTGTCTTTTCATTGTTCCTTTTTTCTCCAAAACATGTTCTATTTCTCCACTTATTCAAATCTTCCCTTACACAAAACCATTAAAGATTTTTGGTTTTCTTCATGAAAATCCCACACATTTCTCACTGAGAATCATTCAGAGGTAGATTATATTCTTGTTTGCTTTTATCTTCTAACAGGTTATTTGGGTATAAAAGATAGCACTTGATTTTTGTATATTTGTCTGTGTATCAGGGAGGAGTGTATATTCACTAGTGATGTCCTCAGTTATTCACAGAAAATCACCGAGCACAAAGGAAGGGCTGTGCTCTGAGCTTCAGCACTCCCCTCACTGTGAGTGTGGGGACCACCAGAAGCTACAAGGATGCCTGATCTTCCAGCCATCAAGTGTCAGACACCTGTAGTGGGGGCCACAGGTGAAGGACAAAGTATAGGTGGGAGAGGAGATGGCAGTGATGAAAGGACAACCTGAATGAAGTTGTGCCTGCTGCTATGAGTATGTAGTTTTGGAAAGAGGAAAGAATGTCTAGAGATAATTTCTGGACAACTTTTATGTGTAAAACTTCTGGGTATGATAAGCCCTCTTAAGAACACCTCCAGTACAGATCCATAAGATTCTTCAAGGTTTCTAGGGTCAAAGTTAGGTTTCCTTTCAGTATAACTCTGCTATGACTGAGCTACATGGGACTCTAAGATTCTTAGGGTGACCATCCCTTTTGGCCACTATAGCAAGCTCTATTATAAATTCTAAGAGATTCTCCATTGATTCTCCTTGTTTTCTAGATAGATAATTACATGACAAAATGAATAACAATTTTTCTCTTATTTTCAGTTCACCCCAACCCCAGCCCCCCACTTTATGAAATTTTGCCTTGGCTAGGAATTCCAGGAAAATATTTTAAAGGATATTGTTGATAGAGGATGTCTTTGTTTTATTTCTATTTTAAGATAGGTTTTTATTAGGGACATATCTTCTATCCCAAGTTTTCTGAGTTCTGTGTATGTGTTCGGTTTTTCCCTCAAGAATGGTGTCTTCCAGGTTATTTCAGTGGAAAGGTGGGCGGGGCTTATCTGTGACAACTGCTGTAGTCACCATCTAGGATTCTGCTTGTTACAGACTAAGCACGTGAGCGGTTCTGACCCACCCAGAGACATGCTCATGACCACACACAGGGGACTGGAGGCCAAGGGAAGGAGAAGACCCTGGCTGCCGCTCCATTGTCTCTCTGCAGAAGGAGTAACAGCCATCTGGAAAGGCAGTTGGTCCTTCCATGGCATTTTGATTCTGAGGAATCCAGATAGTTATCCCAAGTATTTTCAGCAAGAAATCACCAAAGCTCTAGGGAGGGTTAAGGAGGTGCCATTGGTTTTTTTCATTTTCCTTATTCCTCTGTTTCCTCTCCTTTTCTTGTCCCTTTCTTTTCTTCCTCTCTCTTCCTTCCCCTCCCTTCTTTCTCACCTTTGCTTCTTCCCCCTTCTCCTATCTCCTTCTTTCCTCCCTTCCCCATCGTCCTCTCATGATCTCCCTCTTCCAGGTGCCCTTTAACTTAATCACTTCTCTACCCAGTTTCTTGTCTTCCTTCTTTTTAAACTTCTTATCTTCCTTCATCATTCTCTCCTCTTTCCTCCCTGCTCCTAACTCCCTTTTATCTCTTCCTCTTTTTCTACTCACATTTATTCTTCTCTCTCTCTCTCTCTCTCTCTCCCTCCCTCCCTCCTCTCTACATGAAAAAGTTATCTGATAATGTTTGGATTTCCCAAGGCTGAAAGAGGCAAAGGCCATTTTATTACCCACCCAAAGGAGAGCCCACATTTCTTGTCAAAGCTGAAGGGAAAGTTGCTAGGGGCTGCTGCCCTCACACTTCAGGCTTGTCTGACACAAAGCCCAACAGTCAAGGGCAGAAGTGCCCCAGGCATGTTCTAACAGTCTCCTGCACGGGAACCTTTCCCTCCCCGCCCTACCCAGCCCCAGGCCCAGCCCCTCCCTCATGCCCTGCCCTTGTCCTTGCCTCTCCCCTTCTCCCCATGAGCGCCTGCACACTACCCAAACTGGCTACCTTTTCAGAGCCCCAAGTACATGCAGAAGCCTTCACTTGTCCTTCTTCTCCTAAGATCTCATCTTTACCTTCACAAATCCTCCCCAACCTCCCAAGCTGAGTTCAAATCCCACTGTTTTCAAGAAGACTTCCTTGACCACTCCAGCTATCAGAAACTTCCTATCTCTAAACTATAAAACCCAGAACATTCTTGGGACTTCAGTAAGTTAAATGACTTACATAAGCAAGTAATATCTGTTAGTGTTTAGTGGTAAGAACAAATAAAAATATATCCCTTATGATTGGGAAATCATGAATTACACCCTTTCCCATCATTTCTCAGTTAAAGTGAAAGCTTCTCAAAGTCAAGAATCACAACTGAGCATTCTTTTTATTCCCTAACGTGGCCAACATCAGCTGAACACATAGTAAACATTCAACAAGGACTTGAATGAATAAACAAATGAATGAATGATGGCTAAATGAATGGGGTGAGCAACTGAATAAATGGAACAAGTGTGTAAACAAGGAGTGATTCAGAGACTGAATAAGTGAATGATGGTAGGAACAAATCATTAAGCTCCTGTTTTAATAACTCAGGCAGGGTAAGAAGCACCAAGGAAATGTCTTTAGTAATGAGTCCTTTTATAACAATAGAGAAATCAGAAACAAGGCCGAGGACAGGCTGAGGCTGGGAGGTGTTGGAGCAAACAGCAAAAATGCTGAATTTATAATCCAAACACCTGGGTTAGGTCCCATGCATGCCTCTCACAGGACATCACAGTGGTCCCTACCTGACTCCCTCTCAGTGTTGCATGAGATCAAATGAGGTCAGGAATAAGACAGTGTTTGGCAAACTGTGAAGTGTAGCATATATATCTTATTGTCTTTTAATCACAACATGAGGTCAAAGGAAGTCAATGGAGGACCAGGCTGTGTCAGTGTGAGCAGGGACCAGCACCACATTGTGACCAGAGGAGCCCATGTTCACACTGGTGCTGCCTTTGTCACTGTTTGGCTGATCTCCATATGTAGACACTCAGGCACCGTGGAACACATCGGCTGACCAGGGACTTGCTCCTGGGAAGGGCTACAGGTGGTAAAGTCTTTTCACCCCCTCTGTACTGCCCAGAGTGAAAATGGGGGGGGGGGGGGCGGTGCCCACCTGGGCCCAGCCTTCCTTTTGGACTGTGGAACTTTCAGCATCTGCATTTTGCTGAGGCACACTTCTGAAGGAGGGTACTGGGCAGAGGAAATGGAAACCTTGGGGCATGATTCACACTTACCAATACTCAGAAATTCCCCAAAGCAGCCTTCACACTGGGACCTCGCCCACCCATGCAGCTGTTGCAGGTGCCTTGTGATGAATATCTCAATTTGCTAATGGTGGTCATGTGGAAGGCACAGCCACTGGAGCCCCCTGGGACAGCCCCCATCACTGCAGCCATGAAGGCTGATATTGAACCAGACCCTTGGACTCCAGATGTCTTGAACCCAGATGTCAGCTACACCTGACATTTTCAAGAATTTTTTTTAAATCCTCACAAAAGGACATTTTCATTTGCTTTTTAAAAGAGAGAGAGAGAGAACAAGAAAGAATGAAGAGAGAAACATTAATGGGAGAGAAACATCAATTGGTTGCCTTGAATGCACCCAGACCGGGGATCTGTACCGTGACCAGGGGTGGTACCTGCAATCTAGGTATGTGCCCTGACCAGGAATTGAACCCACAACCTTTCAGTTACAGGGACAATGCTCCACCCACTGAGCCACACCAGACAGGGCAGGACTTTTTAAGCAATAGAAATCTTTCTTTGATTAGAAGCCCTTTGTCACAAACATGGGTTCATGATATAGTCTTTCCTGTAAGTCAGCCAGGCAACTGCTCAGCTAGCTGCCTACTGAGCAGCCCAGAACCAAGGCATAGACAAGAGTCACACACAATAACTATGCTACTCACTCAGCTTCTATTGAATGTAGGTTCACTCAAAGTAGAACATCAACATGCATCAATATTCTTCTCACACTCTAACAATCTAAGAGAATTGTAACACACACACAGCAATCAATGGGAGATAACGAACCCGAGTCCCAGAGTCTCAGTCTGCAGGTCCAGGAGACAGCATGGTGGGCAAGGGAGTATTCAGCATCTTGCAAGGAAGGATCTCTGGAGCCAGCTGGGCAACAGGGCAGACAAAGTCCTCAGTCCAGCAGGGCAGAGTCTCTGGCTGCTGATGCCAAGGGAGATCAGCGTGGCGTGGAACAACACTCTGATGTGTGGGACTCAGCTGTCTCAGCAGTGGTCTGGAGCCTGCTTCAGTTATACCTTGAAAGTGGTATACTCCACCCTTCTGGGTCTTTTTGATAAATATCTTGGCACCCCTGCTGCCAAGTGTGGAATTTGCCCAGGAGCCTATGGGTGGTACATGGCTATTCTGCTTGACACCCCTGATGGCAAGTGTGGAATTTCCCCAGGGTGGTCCCGCTCTGCCAACAAAACTATCCTGATAACATGTGCAGATATCTTAAGTGTGTCTCCTTGCCAGATGTGTCTAGAGTGACTTAGGTAGTTTCCCTCTTGAACCAAAGTGTCATGACTGACTGGCAGCCATCTTGGTTGATATGAGTGATTCCACTATGTTTTATATACTTTATGCTATCTTGATCAGACCAATGACATTTTATTGGTTCTGCACTCCACACCCTTGTGAAACTCCAGTCATTAGAATGCATATAAGCAGAGCTGTCTCCTGTGGATTAAGGGTAAAAAGCCCTGAATCCCACCTTCCTCCACACCGCACCGACCACATCCTTGGAGTCAAGTGTGCCACCCCTTGAAGGCACCTGAGACATTTATACAAATTGCTAGAACAGTGCCAAACACAGACCTCTTCTTAGAGGTGAGTAAACTGAGATCCGAAGCGAAGAAATGTCTGGGCCAAGATCAAGCAACATAACGGTAGAAGTAGAGTAGAAATCCTGGCTCTGCCTCCCAACCCAAGACCTTCACAGATGCAGAAGAGCTGTGCCCATGGGAATTACCTTCTGAGCCAGTGAAGGATGGTAAAGAAGCACCAGTAAGGGTCATCAGGCAGTCTGCTTGGACAGTGTGGTCTTACCCTATAGCCTGATCCTAATCTCGACTTCTATTTTTAAATTTTGTATTATTATTCTATTAGAGTTGTCCCAACTTTTACACTTTGTCTTCCTCCACCCAGCACTCCCCCACAACTCCCAAAGTCAATAACCACACTTGCTCATGTCCATGGGTCATTCACACATGTTCTTGACTAGTGCCTTCACCTTCTTTCCACCATTACCCCCTCCCCCTCCACTCTGGTTATTGTCGAACTGTTTCATGTTTCCATGCCTCTGGTTCTATTTTGCTTATTACTTTATTTTGTTCATTAGATTCCTCTTATAGGTGAAATCATATAGTATTCATCTCTCCCCAGCTGGCTTATTTCACTTAGTATAATATTCTATGGCTTTATCCATGCTGTTGTTTCATAGTATTCCATTGTATAAATCTACCACAGTTTTTTGATCCACTCATCTACTGATGGGCACGTAGGCTATTGTAAATAACACTGCTATGAACATAGGGGTGCATAGGTTCTTTTGAATTGGTGACTCGGGATTCTTAGGGCATATTCCCAGCAATGGAATCACTGGGTCAAAAGACAGTTTCATTTTTAGTTTTTTGAGGAAACTCCATACTGTTTTCCATGGTGACTGCTCTGCATTCCCACCAACAGTGCGCGCCACATCCTTGCCAGTACTGGTTGTTCATTGATTTATTAATGACGGCCATTCTGACTGGTGTAAAGTGGTATCTCATTGTGGCTTTAATTTGCATCTCCCTGATGGCTAGTGATGTTGAGCATCTTTTCATATGTCTATGGGCCCTCTGTATGTCCTTGTTGGAGAAGTATCTGTTCAGGTCCTTTGCCCACTTATTAATTGGATTGTTTGTCTTCTTGATGTTGAGTCAGATGAGTTCTTTATATATTTTGGAGATCAATCCCTTGTCTGATGTATCATTGGTAAATATGTTCTCTCATATGGTCAGTTACTTTTTCATCTTGATGATGGTGTCTTTAGCTGTGCAGGTGCTTTTTAATTTGATGTAGTCCCATTTGTTTATTTCTTTCTTTATTTCCCTTACCCTAGGACCTTTATGGTGACATGACTTGTATTTAAGTCTTATATCTGTTTTGAATTTATTCTGGTATATGGCAGAAGTTGGTGGTCTAGTTTCTTTGTGTGTGTCTGTGTGTGTGTGTGTGTACATGTCCCTGTCAAATTCTCCCAACACCATTTATTAAAGAGGTTTTCTTTACTCCATTGTATGCTCATGCACCCTTTGTAAAATATTAATTGACCACAGAGACATGGGTTTATTTCTGGGCTCTCTATTCTGTTCCATTGATCTATGTGTCTCTTCTTATGCCAGTACCAGACTGTTTTGATTACAGTGGCCTTGTAGCATAGTTTCATATCAGGTATTGTGATCCCTCCTACTTTGTTCTTCTTTTTCATGATTGCTGAGGCTATTCTGAGTCTTTTCGGTTCCATATAAATTTTCGAAATATTTGTTCTAGATCTGTGAAATATAGCACTGGTATTTTAATTGGAATTGCATTAAATCTATAGATTGCTTTGGGTGGTATGGACATTTTAATGATGTTAATTCCTTCAATTCAGGAACATGGCATATGCTTCCATTTATTTGTATCTTATTTAAATTCTTTCTTCAGTGTCCTATAGTTTTCTGAGTACAGGTCTTTTACCTCATTGGTTAAATTTATTTCTAGGTACTTTATTTTTCTTGTTGCTATTATAAATGGAATTTTTTCCCTAGTTTCTGTTTCTGATATTTCATTATTGGTGTACAAAAATGCTCTCAATTTCTGAACATTGACTTTGTATCCTGATATTTTGCCAAATTCACTTATTAGGTCGAGTACTTTTTGGTGGAGCCTATAGAATTTTCTATGTACACTATTCTGTCATCTGCAAATAGTGACAGTTTTACTTCCTCCTTTCCAATTTGGATATCTTTTCTTCTTTTTCTTGTCTGATCATAGTGGCTAGAATTTCTAGTACTTTGTTAAATAAGAGTGCTGAAGGCAGACACCCTTGTCTTGTTCCTGATCTTAAGGGGAAAGCTTTTAGTTTTTGCTTGTTGAGTATGTTATTGGCTGTAGGTTTCTCATATACGACCTTTATTATGTTGAGGTATACTCCCTCTATTTCCACTTTTCTGAGTGTTTTTATCATAAATGGTGCTGAATTTTATCAAATGCTTCTTCAGCACCTATTGATATGATGTGCTTTTTGTCTTTCATTTTGTTTATGTGTTCTATTACGGTTATTGATTTGAGAATATTGTACCATCCTGGCATTCTTGGGATGAATCCCACTTGATCATGGTGTATTATCTTTTTAATGTGTTGCCAACATTTTGTTGATGATTTTGGCATATACGTTCATCAGGAATATTTGACTCCTATAAGAGTGTACTGGAATCTTGGATTACTCATGGTCTCAATTAATCAATGGGAGCATGACAGCCAGGAGCTGAGGTTCCAGCTTCTTTTCTAACTCTTACCTGCCAGAGACTTTGAGCCAATGACTGTCGGACTTGAGCTGAATTCATGATCTCTGCGATTCCTTCCAGTTCAGTACTCTATATACAAGTAATGAGGTGAAGCTTTATTACCTACAGCTGGTATTAAAATTCCTCTAAGTATCAAAAGGTCACTATTTGAGGAGATATCCTAAGAAGCAAAACATGAGGTCTAGAGGCATAAGTGTATGCCAGACCCAAGGCCATGGAGGCAAAGGCCAACCTGCTCTATAGGAAAAGAGGAAAGGAACCAAGGATTGCTTAAAAGGGGGAAAGGAAGAAGGGATAGACAGAACCAGAGAATGGGGAAATTGGGGATCAAAAGATGGTACAATGCTGTAGCTACCTGGAGTAGAAGGCAAGAGAAAAGCACCTGGTGGTGGGGTAGCTAGAAGGCATTTTAAGAATGGAAACAGAAAGGTTGATCTTAAAGTTGTTTGTATTGGTGTGATGTAAATTGTTCCTTCATTTTCACCCCACCCCAGCCTGTATCTTCAAATAAGTCTGTCTTACCCACAAATGCTTTGTGCTAGCACATCTCCTATGGAAAATGAGAAGAGGCTGAGCTTCAGTCTGGGTCCATGTGCTGTGAAATGCAGATACTAGGTGTGAAAGCAAGAGCCTGAAGCAACAAGAGCCAATAGAATGTGCATCTCCTAGAGAGTGTCAGAAATCTTGGAGTCCCTAGATCTCCACAGGAGAGAAATTTAGGGGGTCCAAGCCAATCTTACCTGCATCTCAAGAGGCAGAGAAGATCCCATGTAACATGTAAGCTGATTTCAATCATATGAAATGTTTATGTTGTACCTACTATGTGTCCAACCATGAGCTCTGGTCTCTGGGAATTCAGAAAGTGGGAGGCAGTCATCATTACATTTTAGTAGGCCTACACAGGGACAACCTTGGAGTTTATTTAAAATGAAGTTTCCTAGGCCCCACTTCATAGATTCTGAAGAAACAGGACTTTGACAAACACTAACATGTGATGGTGACATGACCCTTGCCCTCAAGGAGCTTACAATGCCTCTTACTACTTTTGTAACAGGATTCATCTGCAGGACTCTGGCCATCCTCTGGCCACTGCCACTTTCTGTTGGTCAAGAGCCTCCAGGCCCAGCTCCGAGCAACCAATATCAGCAAAGAGCCTTGGGATCTGAGCTCCAGAGAGTCAACACTACTGTCACTGGCACCACAGCTCTTCTCTGCCAGTGCTAGCCCTTGGAATGCTGTGCCTTCCCAATGGAAAAACTCATTGACTTGACTTCTAAAACCCATGGTACGTTCTTAGTCTTACATCTCCAATGTCTCAGCCTGTTTCCAGACCTGATTCCTTTCCTACCTTGACTGATGGCTCCACTTGTCATTCTCTGCTTCATTGGCCCCTCTGGAATAACCTGGGCCAGCTTGCCTTACCCTCCTCCTATACTTCCTCAGACACAGCTTAATTGGGTGTTATAAAACAGAGAGAAAGATTTCTCCAATAGAGCTAAGCACAGCCTGGGATGCTGGAGCCAGACAGAGATCAAACTACCAAGAAGCACACCTAGGAAGTCAGCCCAATGGGAGGGGGAGACTTCTATGGACTGAGGGGTTTCTGAGAAGAACTTAAAAAATAATCATAATGGAAAAAAGGAAAGAAAGAAATCAGAGTTTTTGTTCATTCATTCATGCAATAGACAGGTGCTGCGGTCCTTGTGTATAGGGATATGTGAGCTCAACCTCTTCTTTTAAGGAGTGCACCATCTACTAGGGGGTGGGATAGGTCCTCAAAGGTTGACAAGATTCTGAGCAATCGAAAGTTGCTGGAAGGGCATTCAGGACAGAGGAGCAGCTTGAGCAAAAATGTGGAAGGAAATGACAGGCTCAAGAGCCAATGGGCTGACCAACCTGAAGGATATACAGTATATGGAAATATATTCTAATTCAACAGAGCTTTTCTGTACTCTTGAGCTGGGCCCAGGCTAAATGCTGGGAGAAAGGTGACTAAGGCAATCCCTGCCCTCGATCACTAAAATGTATATTATCATTCTAGAAAGAGCAAGGGAGCCACGTGGGTGGTGGACACCTCCTTTCACAGAGCACTGCAGGTAATCAGCATGGGTTACACAGTAGGTCCGGCACCTTGCCTCCCAGCAAAAGGACGGGTCTGCCACCGCTGTACTACAGATCGCTGCTGGCAGGAAGGGCTCCAGCCACCTGGCAAGAGGTGAAAGTTATTTTGGGAAGATAACCTCCCTACAATGCAATTAAGTCTCTGGTTCTGCTTTGGGGAGGCAGGGCTTTAATAAAAACAGCCCAAGAAAAGCATATAGCAGGGCTGGTGCACTTGAAGCCATTCTAACCTAAATGTACCAGCATAAAGCACCCACAAAGCAGGGTGGGGTGTAATCCCAAACATGTTGCTTTCTCTTGCAGAATGACCCCAGTCACAGCAGGCCAGGGGAAACACTTTTCTCAGACTTGTGCAGTGAAGGCTGCTCAGATCAGGCTGCGGAGCTGTGGAGTTTTACTACTTTCTGTTTTGTTTTGCTGTTTTTGTTTCCAGTGAAGTCTGAAAAGTCAAGGTGGTTCTAGGGGGTGATGTTTAAGCCAAGAAGGCAGCATGGAGTCACCAGCCAGAGCCGAGGGTGAGGAACTTTGGCATCAGAGGAAAGTCTGGCCCCAGCTCTGCTCCAACAAGCTGCGTGACCCTGGGCAAACTCCTCCCTGTCTCTGGGCTCACTCCTCAGTTAGTCACCTTCCTCTCCATGCTGGGCCAGGGTCCATCACTATAAGAATAAGAAATTATTACTTCTAAAGAAGTAGAGATCCAGGGAGAGGAGCAAGAGCTGAGGCCGCAGGCAAAGCAGGAGCTTGCAGAAGCAGGTCCTGATGGTGGGCCAACATGCTGGGGGCTGCTGACAAATGGGGCCGTGGCAGGAGCAAGTTCCAAGAGCAGTTCCCCTAGAAACAAACTGTGTGGGCCAGGTGAGCATTTCACTGGGTTTAGGGTAGGACTTGGCTTCTAGCTCCCATCAGCACAGCCTGGGGCTAAAGTACAAGCCTCTGTGTGTGCCACCTCCCAAAAGCCCCCGGAGATGCTGCAGAAGCGAAAATCAGAACAGGACCACTATGTCCAGCTCTTCCCCAATTCAGGGAGCAAGAAGAGAGAGAGAGCCCAGGACTTTGTCTCCACCCCTTTGTCTGTACATAGTTCTAAGAAATGACCCCTTTGAGGGTTCCCACAGTCATGTCAGAGCTAGTGGGACAGTCTTCCTCACAGACTGGCCTGCCCTGGTCCTGCATTCAGGGCTCACCGATCTTATATGAGTCCCTTGACCGGCCTCCTCAGGCCTCAGCCGCAAACCCACTCCATGAATTAGATTTTTCTCAAAACACAACATCCCCAGAGGCTGGACAAAGGTCAAGAATGCTTACTTTTGAAAACTTTCCCCATTGTTTATTTCCTTATTAGAGCACAAAGCCTTGATTTCCTGTCCAAGGGGGTCTCGGTGATGGCCAAGCCTGGTGTTGACCAACTCTCAAACCATGGGGCCACGCCCCTGCGAGAGACTTATCCCCAGGTCTCTATCCTGTGGGGTCTGAGTTGGGTGGGAGGGAACACAACTAGCTATGAGGATGGAATACCGGATTCTGTGGATGAAGGAGGAAACTCCTATCCCTCTCCCTTCCTTGGGAGAACATCACTGACCTGCAGCCCAAGGGAGCATGTTGCAGCTGTCCTCTGGAAAGTAGACCAGGTAGGCATCTTTGAACTCAAAAATATTCTTAAAGGTAATAATGTAGGTGAAATTAGCAAGTACTCAAAACATGTTTGGAAAAGAAGAGTGAGAGTGATCAAGAAAGGGAGAAGAGGAAGGGAAGGGGAGTCACTTCACTTCCTAAAGACTCACTTTTATCATCTGTAAAATGGAAATACTGTCTACTTGCTGTGATAATTAAAAGGCACAAGTCCCTGGGAAACCTCAATACGAAGCTGGTGCTCCGACATTTCAAAGAGGTGAAGGAACAGCCCAGTGACACACAGCTCATGGCAGACAGAGTCAAGATTGAAGCCCAGGGAAGTCTAACTCTAAAATCAGTATTTTCCATACCAAACTGCTGCGCCCCAACCTTCTTGTCACTGAGTCTAACACTTAGTCACATGG
This sequence comes from Furipterus horrens, assembly GCF_987537825.1. Taxonomy (NCBI): domain Eukaryota; kingdom Metazoa; phylum Chordata; class Mammalia; order Chiroptera; family Furipteridae; genus Furipterus; species Furipterus horrens. Next base: position 110,923,567 of record NW_028327173.1, read on the forward strand.
TCTTTTCAGACAACACAGTGACTCCTACCCAGAGGCGCTCAGAATTTCCCGCAGACCTCAAATAATATCCCAGGGAAAAACCAGCTCGTGCCGGGACTCACCAGAGGAAACAACCTCTTGAGAGATTGAAGAAGGAGGTGCTGAGGAACCAGTGAACCCCAGGTGTCTCTTCAGGCTGATGCCACTGAAACTTCAGGCTGCAAATGTATTTTGATTCACTATGGGGCACTTCCCAGTCTTCATTGCCTCCCCCACCCCAAGCGCTGTATGTGTTCTCACGTGTTTTTTTCCCCCTTTAAGCCATCTCAGTGCCAGCGCAGAAATTGCCCAGGCCTCCCTTGCATCATCAGCCGGTAGCAATTAGCAGGCCCTGTGGTCACTCAAGGCCACATGTGCTGCCACCTGTGTTAGGCAGAGAGGCAGGGAGCTTGGTGCCCACCTCTGGGGAGGCTGGGAGTAAGATCAGATTTTGGAGTTCATCTATCTGCAATGCCAGTTTATCTTAATATATGCACAAGGAAATGAGGTGCTTTCCAATAACATCAAATTAACATAATTTGTATACAGTAATTCTCAGGACACACAACTTTAGTTTCCTTTAAAATGTGTGGTCCAGGCAATAAGAGTTTCTTTTCCTTCAGTAAACAAAGATCAGAGTCACCTGAAAGCTTCCTAGGGTAGGGGATGAGAGCATGCTGGCTGGAGGCAGCATGCCACAGGCCTGGGTCTTTAGATCCATTTAGTCCTCAAGAGGGCCCACAGGAGAGATGGGACTCTTTCTGTTTCAGGCAAAAAAACTGAAAATCCAAGAGTACAAATGACTTACCCAAGAACACACCAAACTCCCACTTAAGGCTGCTTACATTAAAAGCCATAGTCCCATTACTTTATGACTGGGTTTTTAAAGTCTCCCCAAACAAGAACCAATCTCTTCCCTATCATCCCACAATCATGGTGCTCCTAAAATCTCCTGGATCTAAAGTCCTTTGCCAGCACTGCACTTAATTAGAGACAAGGCTGGAACACTGCTGGATTTGTTTTCAAGACCCCTGTAGAGGAGCAAATGTTAAAGTCAATAATCTGGGCTGAAGAAATTTTCAGTGTTTTTATTCAAGTTTATCAAAATTGATGGGCCAGTTAGCAACTAGGCATCATTGGGGACCCACACCAGGTGTGATACAGGATTCAAATGAAGTCCAGGATGATGTTCTTATCAGCCTGGGTAGTTAGACAAAACACAGGAAACAGCAGAGGACAATTGTGACTGTCTTTAATGAAGTATACAGAAGTTTGACTCCACGAAGCCTAACATCAGGCAAGCATTTTAATCTCTCTGAGGCCCCATTTCCTATCTGCAAAATGGGAACAATGATGCTCTATTCTTACAGAGGCATTGTGAGGATTAATGAGGCAACCACAATCAACTGTGTAGCACAGTGGCAGCAGAACAAGCTCTGACTGAATGCAAGGCTGGGACTTAATATTTACTAAACAGCTCCTATGCATCCATGACCATTCAAGACAACTTTCAATCCTTAATCTAGTTGGTCCTCTATTATCATTTTAATTTTCTAGATGAGAAAACTTTGGTTTAAAAACTCATCACACAATTATTCACCAGAAAAGTGAAGATTTGGAGCCAAATCTGTTTGATATTAGGGAAGATAAGAACAGGTAGAATCAAACAAATTTTTTTTAAGCATTGTTGGGACCCTAAAAATCTCTAGGGTGTCCTGGTCCAGGCTATGCACCAGAACATCCTGTGAATGTGAAAATGTTCTAATTTGTGCTGGCTAACACACTATGGCATGAAATGTGACTGATGTGACCAAGGAACTGAATTTTTAATTTATTTTAGTTCATTTAAATTTAAATAGGCACACATGGCCAGTGGCTGCCATACTGGATGACAAAGGTCTAGACTACAGCTCTGTAACCCTATTTAACCTTGCACCCCAGACCCTCCTCCACCTGTTCCAATATCCCTCTGATGCTGACTCACTTGTTCAAGTCTCCTGGCCCTGCACTCCCAGCTCACATCCCATATCAATCCCTGTCTCTGGCCCCTTGGTGTTGGTGACACTTCCTGTCTCCCTCACCCCCATTCCTTCTCCAGCTTACTACAGTGCTTTTGTGTCCTATTGCATCAGGTGAAAATACTCCAAACCAAGCCCAAGACCCTTAGAATCTTCACCCTTATTTTAATATCCATCCCCCTCCAAATTTATCAATACCCCAGACTCAGATGTCCTACAGAGTGGGGATAAGGGCAACAAGGGGACAGAATGTTCAAAACTGACACAACCAAGAAATCTTAGGATATTTGGTTGTTTCCATATGAGAAATACAATGAAAATAAGTTTATGTTCCTGCTTCAGGGAACTTCGTAAATGGGGAGATGATACACTGAAGAGACAAGAGAGAGAACAACATCCTCGCAGCAGGCACAGCCCAAAGAAGCATAACAGTCCCTCAAGGCGAAGCGTGCTCCCGGGGCTCAGAGGAGAAACAGGCCTCTCCAGCCTGGATTCTCCAGGGGTGCTCTCAGGAGCATTTGGAGGGCTGTCCCCCTACGCAGGCTCCATGAGTGACATCCTGTCCTTCAAGGGCAGGGGATGGACAGTGGAAGGAAAGAGCAGAGCCTTGTCCTCCTCTGGGTCCCTCTCTGCCAGGTGGAGGGTTGGCAGTGACCGGTTCTTCTAGTGAAGGCCATGGTCCCTACCAAGCAGGCATGGTTCTCTCGCTCTTCCAGGCAGGGACAGCAGCGGCCCTGCATTGTTAGTAGGCCCAGAGTGCTGTGACAACTCTTGTTGCTTCCCTGCTAGTCCCTTAAACAGCCCCTTCCTTAACACTGCTTACTCTTTCTGATGCATCAGCCTCCTTTTTTTTTTTTTTCCAGGACCTCAATACAGGGTCTCTGCTAGCTCTCAAAAGGATGAGTAGGAATGATGCAGGCAGAGAAGAAGAGAAACTCAGCAAAGCAGAAGAACACCAGGCAGAAGAGAAGGAGCAGAAGAGCCGAGGTCCTGCTCAGGAGGGTGAGGCCGGGAGGCTGGAGAGGGAACTCTGGGTCGGGGGGAGCTAGACCTGAAGCTGGGGCCAGCCTTTGGAGGCCTTCATCACCAGGAGTTGGGGCTGTTAGAGTAGGAAGTCAAGGGTCCCATGCACTGTTTTAGGGGTCCTCATGCATTGAAAGTTTCTGTGGAACCAGCTATGGCTACCACATAGGCAACTGGCTTTTAAGAATCTCATGAGCTAGCCAGGTGACCACTGGTAAAAGCTACACTGGCTTCCCTGACAATCAAGTGAGTAAATTTCCTATGTCCAATGACTCATGGAATCATAAATACATACTTCTGTTTGTTAGAAACATTCAAATCCTTCCTCTTGGTATCTTATTGGCTAAGCAAATCCAAGGTCGCATTATACATTACGTAAGAGTACATATAGCAACCACTGTAGCTGTCAATTTCCCTCTAATAATTCAAATCTGCTTTATTTGGGGAGGAAAATGTTCCTAATACCTATTTTATTCCAGATGCCATTTGAAAAGAATATGGTATGCCTAAGTGCTACATAAATTATAGACAGACCCCTTCTACCTTTAGATCCAAGAGATTGTAGGCACCTTGGCTGATATTTGCAAAGATGGGGCTATCAGAGCAGCTGCTGCTCCCTTAGCTGAAGGCATACAGAATTCTTTAATGAAATCATGCATTCATACATATAGAACTATGCTAATACCCTAAAAGGTGAAAATGTTCTGACTATACCTCACTGCTTTAAAAATAAGAAAAACTGCTTTGGCTGAAATTTTGCCAAGATACCATGATAATGAAAGGATCTTTATATCATTTGTTCCCTCTTGTTTATTTGCCAAGTGCCAGGATAACAGTAATTTGATCTTCAGTAGTATTTTTTAAAGAAAGATTTTTGTATTGCTTTTCCTTTTCCGCAGGTATTTGATAATATTGCTTACCTGAATAGACCTAAACATTTAGGGTTAAGTGCCATTGCTAACTTGTTTGCATCTTTTCCCACCATCTTAATTAATGCATGTGGATGAAAAGTCCACTGTGAAGAACACACAGAAGGTGAAACATAAATGTTCCAGTAGCCCATTGGGGGCATTACCAATTAAAACTACCATTTTGTGGAAATCACCAACAAGTAAAATTGACAAAATTTAAGTATCTGTATATTTTCCAAGGGAGGATAGAATGACACAGCATGCCTACATGTTTATCAGTAAAATGTTTTATGTTCATTTTTTGACAATTCCTGCCTCTGTATCTTAAGCAAAACATTCTTTATTCAAATTAAAACCAATTAAAAACTATTTAAGGAACACTCTGTGACAACAGCATTTAGCAACATTAACACCACTCACTGCTGAAACAAGGCAGTAGAAGTTGCAACAGTTACCGATGATTTAATTTCACCAACGCCAAATAACAATGAGGACAGTTGAGGTTTGCTTCTAGTTTTGAAGTGTGTCTGTGTGGACTGAATATCTCTTGGTGCTGACATGTTTTACTTTAGAACACAAGTTGGTAACTTTGCTTAATTATTATTATTTTTTTGTAATATCATGAAAGAATGATAGTGTGAAAATGAACAAAGAAAATGCAGACCCCTACAGATAGAGTGTACCTTGCATTTCCAACAACCAGTGTCTACTACCCCAGGAAGAGAAAGGAAGATTTTCTCCTTGCCTGGCAACAAGCCCAGCCAATGGGAACTGTTGCAAGTCAGCCGGTGAGCAGTCATCACCATCCTGAACTTTCACTTTCCTCTAATGGACTTTCATTTAAAGCCCCTCCTCCCACTTCCTCCTTTTACTCTATAAAGTGACATTCCTTTCCTTGTTTGATGGATTTGCCTATTGTTTTTGCTACAGCATGCCAGTCTTCAATTGCAATTTTCTGCTATTCTCAAGTAAACCTATTTTTGCTGGTAAAAGTAACTGGCTATTTTATTCTTAAGATTAATGATATTTGATATGAATATAGTTTCTTATTTTTATTGTACATAGGAAAGGTGCCACATTAAACTTCTACTCTGAACCCACTTTTACTTTTATGCCATTGCATTGAAGGAGAATCTAAAATGGTAATACTCATACAGTGAACAGCAAACACTAAACCATCACAGTTCTTCAGAAAGGCAAAAGGGGGAAATTGAATGATCCATCTGTGCTATGCAGTGTACCATATATTTTACTACATTATTAATTCTCATTTTCCAACAATTTTGAAAAGCAAGAATGTTATCATCTTTTTACAAGTGAAAGGACCCTCACTCAGGGAAGTTAAATAACTTGCTCAAGGTCAAATAATATGGCTAGATTTCAACCTGAGTCTGTCTGGCTCATAAGGTCAGAGAGGGTTCTTTCCCATGAACCCAGGATCACGGGTTGTTTTTTGCCCGCCTAATGACCATCTCAAATGGTGAAGCCTGGGGTTACCCAGGCAGAACATGGCCTTCTGATATGATCTAAGGGCACATTTGGCATCAGTCCAATACCTTGGCACAGCTCCAAGAGCTGCCCCATTTGAGTTGAGGACACTTGTAACATTAGCTCTACAATTATGCTTGGGAGTTAGGTGTTCAAAGGGCCAGCCTGGTGCAGGGGAAAGACCTGAGTGTTAATTCTAGCTCCGCCATGTATAGACCTCGGCCTAGGCACTAAAACTTACTGCACCTGCAAAAAGCTTTTTTTTAATGGTTTAAATGGGTGGCAGAGGTGGGAAATAATCTATCCAACATCAAAAGGCTGTCTAGAGGAATAAATTAAATGATCTGTGAAAACTCCTTGGAAAGGAACATACACACAGAAGGTACTTAGCAAATGTCAGTCGTATGGAAAAGCTATTAATATTAAGCCTGCAGGGAAGGGGCGCTGCCCAGCCTCAGTGTTGCCTTTGATCCTTGCTCTTCAAAGTGTGGCCTGCAGACCAACAATGCTGGCCTCCCCTGGGAGATTGTTAGAAATGCAGAATATTGGGCTCTAAGCCAGACCTACTGATTCAGAATCTGCATTTTTAACAAGATTCAAGTGTGCACATTCAAGTCTGAGGTGCACTGTCTTAGGCCTCCAGGTCTGGCTGTCTAGGTCTCAACCTCTTGCAGGATTCACTTCTCAATTATTTCTTATCACAAAAATAGAAACAAAAGGGCCTTTGAAGATCATCTAGTACAAGAGTGGTGAATGCATGATATCAGTGCATCATTCCCTTCCCAGTGACCAGGGCAGACATTGCTAATCAATCAGGCGATTCTTATTCAGGGAGCTTGGGAGCAGCTGCATCCTCCACAATGCCCTCCAGAAACTCACGGTTTCTTGTAAAGTTCATATGAGGGATGAAACCTTACTGCCCCTGGAAGGCTTTATTCATAGGTGGGCCTTATCTTCACTTTAAGCCTGTTTTCCCAATTTTCCATCCATTTTAACATTTATCCTCTACAAAAGTGTTCAGTAAATTATATGGTTACACCAATTAAATAGAAACTGAGTGCCACCAAGGTTCAATGCTTCTTGATATTAAGAGTGACTGTCCCCAAATCGAAAAACCCTATACCTCTGGCTCACTCTTCTTTCTTCTTCTTTTTTTTTTTTTTTTTTTTTTGGCACAGTCTGTCTCTGTTCCACCATCAATGTCAACATTTTAGACTAAGGCCAGGAAGACTTGAAACTTCACAAAGAACATAGGACATTACCTTCATGCACTTCAAAGGCAAGGTGCAAAGATGCCAGAAAATTTTTTGAATGTTCTGAGACCTTGAACCACACTCCTGTGTGCCTGGGCCACCCAGCTTTGTCTCCTCCCAGAGCTGGAGCCAGCATCCCGGCCACCACGAGAGGACGGCGTGCAGAGCCAGCCCCTCTCCTGTGGGCTTCAGCCCAGATGCCTGCCTTGAATGCTATGTGCCAAGAGCCCCAAAGTCGGAGTGATTTTCTGTGCTTAATTTTTGTTCACATGTAATAGGAGACTGATGCCCCCACAAAGCTGCTGTGCCAATCAACCAGAGGGAAGCTGCCGTGTTTTTAGAAGGCAAGTCATTAAGAACTAGAATACAGTGTAGGCATACATACCGGCTGGATCCAATTTTAAGTGAAAATTAATGGCAAATTCTTGTAACCACATTAAGGGCCACTGTCATTCATCTGAAATCAGTTAAACATGAAAACCATCTTGAGTTCATGGAATATAAATATTTGTCTATATTTTTTGCCAGTGCCCCAGAGAGACTAGGAGGTGTTGGCAGATTGGTGTTCTATAAACATACTCACAAAGAGGGAAAAATAAAGAACCTGACTCTTGTTGGGTTAAACTATTTGTCAACTTTTCCATTTCCTCAGTCAGAAGATAAACAGTAAGCAGATGTCAGAACCTAATTGGTTCAAGGAAAGATTGCTCAGTGACTTATGGTGCTTGTAATTTTAATGTACTGTCTGCAAACACACTTTGGTTGATACAAGAAGCAGAAAGTCACCCAGTTAGTTTCTCTCCCCATGGAGGCGGAGCCTCTCCCAACAAATACATCTATGTACACTCACTCAGGATATCAAGAAGCCAGCGAGAAAGTCCCTGAAGCAATGCTTTGGGCATATCAGGTGAGAGAATGTGTTTGGCTTTTCAGAAAAAGAGGATAGGGAAAAAGGAGAAAGAGAGAGAGAGAGAAAGACAGAGCAGAGAGGATGTGGAAGATGGAGCAGAGGAAAGGGACAAGCTGAAAGAAAAAGAGAGACAAAGAATAGGGGAAGATTCAGAGAATCTTGTGCAGGAGGGGACTGAATATGATCCAATCAAAAAGTCCTCTTCTTCAGAATCAAGCTCACTGTTTGGTTCCATCACTTTCCACCTGTGGGGCCTTGACCCATTTTCTTTCGTTCCCTCATCAGACAATTGGATATAATAACCCCTGCCCTAGCTCCATCACCAGCTTGTTATGAGACATAAAAAGTAAGAAATATGAATACCTCAAAAGTGTAAAACACTATACAATTGTCTTACTTTTTTAAAAAAGAGCAGAGGGAAACTGAGTGAGAGTGTAAACAAAGTGAAGTCGGTGGGGGTGAGGGACAGTTCTCCCTGTTTTGTGCTACGTTCTGTTATTAGGGTCCTAGAGCAGTGTTGCTTGGTATTTGATGTGTTTCAGGGTTCAGTGAAACAGCTCCTTCGGATGCTGCTACATAGTGCCCCCTCCAAAAAAAATACATATGCACATGCACACACATGTACACTGCTCTTCATGAGATTCAAATATGTGTCCAGGGTGCCAAGTGAGGAACAGGCTTGAGAAACAATTACCACTCTGTTCCTTATTTCAATTCACTTACAATGAGGTGAAACATGTTAGTGACCTCTCCCTTTTGGATGAATCTCTTTCCTGAAGGACTGTCTACCATCCCTTACAAATTGACCCCTATTAGGGCATCTCACCAATTACCAGGCATGCCACCATAGCCAGTAAGACTTAAACTCACATTCCCATTGTGTAATTGATTAGGTAGCCTATTGCAAAGAACCAATCTACTGATGAACTATGAGCTCACACATACTCTGAAACCACACAGTAAGGCACATTCAGAGATGAGTCTCCTGTATGGGACTCTCTCCCTGCAGGTTTTGTTAACAGTTTCTTCAAGCCTGGAGGTGGTAATAGCACTACTGTGACTAGCCCAGGTGACTCTATTATCCTTTGTGATTCTCCCACTCTCAGGCAACACCCTAGTAAGTGGTCCTTTGTAAGTAAACCTTCCTTAAAGAAGGGAGCCATAGGTGGTCAGTCATGGGAGAATGAAGCCATAGGTGGTCCCGTGGAGCTGGGAGAGGGGATAAACAAAGAGAGGGACCCAGACAGACCTCTGAGGGAAGAGGCAGGCCTGTGCAAGTTTGGACCCAAGCCCTTCAAGAAGAACAAGAAGTTTATATGGGCAACAAGGGGGCGGGAGAGGTCATTTTAACCAAGAGACTCATGTGGAGGCAGCCGTACTATCTGTCTGGAAAAAAGAGTTCACCAGAGAAGGGATGAGGGTCAGAGTTGGAAAAGCCAATGGAGATTGTAGGGACCTTGAAGATGAGACTGAAGCCTGGAACTTTATTCCAGGAGAAGCAGATTTCAGATGGTTCTTGAGCAGAGAAATAATGGCCCAATCACTCTGTGTTATTTTAGCAGTGCGGGGCAAACTGTAAATTGGCCAATGGGATAATCCTATAGAAAGAGCACAAAGGATGATCCCCGAAGTGACTCACTCACCACCACCCCAGTTCTTCTAGTAGTTAGGGGCAGAGGTAGTAGAGGTGTCACCCCAAAAGCAATTTCACAAATTAAGCCAGCCTCAAAAGAGCAGAGAGTGGAATATGTCACATCCTGAAGACGTAAGAGAAAACTGTCTTAGAAGAGATCTCTCAAAGCCATCCACCCACAGTCCCCAGAATAAGAGTACGCAATCTGTTTCTCCTGGCATCTGATTCAAAATGCTCCCGAGGCCAAGAAGACCTAAAAGAATACCTCTGCTCATGTGCATGAGAACAGTCCAATGGCAGACCATCTGTCTCAGGATGGACCCGGTGTGGGGGCAGAAACAGTAGCCCCCGGAGTGCTATTTCAGTTTCCGGGAAAGTATCCTGTGACTATCCCAGCCACTCACTGGAGATCCCTCTGCTTAGTTCTTTGCTAAATAGAAACACCCAGGTGGTGGGGGCCACCCGCTTAGAGGTTCTCTCTCACTGATATTTTGGTGTAGACATGTTCAGGGTGGAAGGAGGCCAAGGGCTCTGATCATCTGAGATAATGATGATATAGTGAGCAACTGAAAAGTCAAGGGGATGTAGATTCTAGAGACAGAGACCCCTCAGATTACCTGGCAGAACTTCTGCTCTGGGTTGGCCCTATGTCTTCTCCCTGAAAGATTGTTTTTAGTCCCAAATGCACCCAGGAAGGGGCCCTCCTTCCTTAGGAAGTCTCCTTTGCTCACTCTAAGGTCTGCATCCATAATCATCCTCTGGCGACACAGATGTTATCATTGGGTTTGTGTGTGAGTGGGTGGGATGGTTGTGTGGACTAGGGAAGAAATTAAAGAGCTTGGATGAAGACTGGAGGGGACTGTATCCAAGCTTTAGAACATTCAAGTATTTAGGGGTCTAGTAGAAAACACTGAGCCTGCAAAGGAGGAGAGATCAGTGAGGTACAAGAAAAACCAGAATGTGAGCAGCACAAAAGCCAGGAGGAACAAAGAGGAGGAAGTGGTCAGACACCTCAAATGCTGTTGGGGGACAAGTATCATGACAACATATAAGGAGGTCATAGATGATCTTGATAAAAGCGGTTTGGTGGGGTGGAAGAAGCAGAAGACTGATTTCAGCATGTCGCCTACCTTCTGAGTTAAATATTTTTATCCTCATTTTGTAGATAAGGAAGCTGAAACTGAGAGACCTGGTCCGACTTACCCAAAGCCTAGGGTTGCCTGTTACCTAGTTTCCTGTTAGACTCGTACACTGCGGTTGTGATCATGGGGCCATTGCAGATGAGGCTAATGGTGACACTCATGCTGACAGTGATGTCAATGTCATGTTGATGTTGATGCTATTGGTAATGTCACTGATGGTGGCGATGTTGGTGGTTGTTCAGATCGGGAAGTTGATAATAATTGTGATGTAAAAATGACAGATCTCTGGAATCAGATGATCCATATCTATATTCCTGACAGTCAGCAGCACATAAGTTGTTCAACCTTTGAGCCTCAGTATCCTGAGCTAAAAATGGTGATAATATTCCCTGCCTCAGAGGGCTGTTGTGAGCATGACATGGCAGGAAAGCACCTTGAAACACCTGGCTCCTCGTAGGGCCCTGAATAAATGTTTGCTTAATTAATGTTTCTCCAGGGCCAACTTGGGAATACAATGGACATGATTGAATGAGCCTTAGCTTCACTAGCTGAGCCCATCCTTCCCCAGTCTAACCCTACTCCCCAACCAGAGCTAACTTTCACCTCAAGATCAATCATGGCCATTTTGTTGACAATCTCCTCTCACCACTTTATGCCCACACCATGCTTTACCAATGCTGCCCCCATGTCTGTCCCCACTGGTGGGTGAATGTCCTAGACACTCTAAAAGGGAGAGGGATTATGGAAAATGAACCCTTATAGAGCACTATTTTGTGTCCAGTTTTCTGGTCTTGTTGAGCTGGAAGAAAGGGAGTGTAGGCTTATGAGTCCGAGCTTTGGAATCAGATGTGCCTATAACTCTGTACCTCCCTCCTTCAAGTCTTTACTCAAATAGTATCTTCTTCATGAAGCCTACCCTAACCACCTCATATATATATATTGCATCCCCACCCATAAAGCCTTCCCTATCACCCTTATCCTGCCCTATTTTTCACATTCCCTTTCTAACGTGCTGCACGTTTTTATTATGTATTATGTTTATCTGTCTTCTTCTACTGGAATGTAATCCCAAAGGACAGAGGTCATTCCCTGTGTGGTCCACTGACGCATCCCAACATCTGGAATAGTGCCAGCACCTAGGAGTTGCTCACTGAACATTTGTAGAATGACTGGAGTACCAGCTGACCCCTCAGCCACACTCACGTAGCAAGTAGCTTCCCAATAACTGAAGCTGAGCCAGAGCTGTCTAACTCCAAAACCAGGGCACAACAAAGTCAAGTTTCTTCCCAGTCATAGCCCCTCACCTAATCCTACCCATCAACTCTAGAACCCTTTCATTCTGAAGACAGCAATTTTCTATCAGTCTACCACAAGAATATTTAAAGCATGCAATACCTGACTATTTAGTCAAGGGCACTGACCTCTTTTCCCTGAGATTGTCAAATTTAAAAAAAAAATGACAACAGCCAACACAACAATAGCCATCCAGTGTGAATGCCCTGTCTTGAACCATAAATATATAGGTCATATAACAGAGTTGCATCTTATTGGTCATGTCACCTAATAAGGTTGCATCTGATTGATTAATTCTTTGTACCAGAAATCCTTACATACATGTGTAAGCACCTGATTTTTTTAAAAGTCACTTTGGAGGAAAAAGAGTAAGAAATTACTATTTTTTAAATGAATTAATCAAAGTTATACCTATTTTTGTCAGTTTAGCAAAAAAAATAAAACAGTTTTTGGTGTGCCACAGAGATGAAATAGTTTATGTGTGCTATGAGATTAAAAAGGTTGAAAATCGATGCATTAAACTATTACAGGGCCAGGCTGCTATTTGAGGAAGGTTGACTGTTTTCTGGACTCTAGAGACACTCGGGCCCAGCTCAGGCACCTCCTCTGATGAGAGGAATTCATGCTTTGAGGTAAATCAGAGAGAATGGCCTGGCCCACCCCAGTGTACTAGAGGGAAGCCCTCTTGGTTTAAATGCTCTGAAGGTCCAAGGGGCAGGAGGCAGGTTCACTCGTGTTTGCTCCAAGGGGTCCACCTACTGGGAAAACACAGGTAAGTCAAACAGGCCTGTTTGTTCTCCCAGCACAGCAAACAAAACCCAGAACTAATTCCCCTCCAAGGCCTCCTCACTGGGCTGAGAGGCATGATTAAAGTAATGGGAAGACAAATATTTTCTTGGAGAAAATGATAAAACTTGAGGCAGGAAAAGCAAACAGTGTCTCCAGAAGGGCAGCAGCAGCGTTGGCGTGGAGCTGTCCCAGGAGCAGTTAGGAAAGATTCTGGAATGGGAGGAGGAAGACTGTGGCCTGTGAGCTTCTGGCTTAGAGGGATGGGCTGAGGGAATTGGGGGTTTTCTGAAAGCCCCCAGCACATCAAGAGCAGGGGTAGCTGTGTTATTCCTCCTCCTTACTATTAGGGTTATCATTGCTTTTACTCAGGTGGAGGGAAATCGGGCCACACAGTCCAGTGCTATGTGATCGTGAACAAGTCCTCTATCCCTACAGATACTCCATGTTCTCTCCTGTAAAGCAGACTAGTGCAAGATTATTGCAATAAAAAGTGATGTTCAAAAGGCACAGGATCTGGCTTATGACTGACTTTCCAGTATGGTCTCATCAGGAGCTTCCTATAGCTATTTGTGTGGCTTTATCTCCAGTTCTTCCCTCCTCTCTCTCCAGGCCCTGGCCAGGTGTCCTTACAGTTACATCTGCCTATGCCTCATCCACTCTAGTCGCTTGGCCTTAATCTGTGCTGTTCTCCCCACCTCCAGGGTCCTTCCCACAAGCAATTTCCACTCAGTGGTCCCACAAGGACCCCAATTCAAACAGTCTCTTCACCAACTTTACATCCCATTGTACTCCCAAAACTGATCCTTCTGTGCATTTCTGTGAAGGTACTTCCATCCCAGTAGAACCCATTCAAAACCTGGGAGGTCTCCACGGATCCCCCTTCTGTTCACCAGCCTTCACTCAGCTCCCTTCCAATTCCCAGCTCGCCTTGCTCACTCAGGACTAGCTGGACAGCCACTTTCCTCCTTACCTTATTAATCTCATATGTCTTACCAAGACCTTAAAACTCTGGTTCAGCACTTCCTCCTCCAGAAATCCCTCCCTCATCCCCTCAGGGAATGTCTTTCCTGTGCTCCTTCCCAGAACACCTGGGTGTAACTTGGCAACACATCATTATCCCACCTGGCCTGGACCTCCCACTCTCACTGAGCTCCTCTGGACTCAGGAACATGGTGCATTTATCACTGTGTCTTCAGGGTCTAGCCTAGGACATGTGACTTGGAGGACTCAAGAAAGACTGTGGTGCATGACTCAGGGCTAGGCCCTAAGCTGTGACAAGAGGTAGGAGCTCTGACAACGTGAGACAAGTGGATTAACCCCCTCAACTGGAGGAGGATGGAGGAAAGAGGGTGTCATGGACAGCTGAGAGAGAAAGGAGGACAAGCATTAGCCAGGAGAGGGGTTGGGAAGAGGTCCCAGGCAGACAGAAAAGCATGTATGAAGGCCTGGAGGAGGCTTTGATGGCCTCTGAGAGGTTATGAGCCTTCATCTACAAAGACAGAAAGGCCCTGGTGGGTCCTAAGCTGAGATGAGGCATGATCATACTGTGTTGTAGAAAGACCCCGTGGGGTGCTGCATGGGTGGACAAGAGGGTCAAGAGCTGTCACAATCACAGATAGTCAATGTAGGGTTCATTGGAAAGGGGCAGGAGCAGGTGGTGGCAATGAGGGTGGAGAGAATCGGATGGATATCCAGGTATTTGGGGGTGGAGTCAACACAATTTGAAGATAGATTGTTGGGGGAGAGGACAAGGGAGAGAGAAGGGTCAAGAATGACCCAATGAATGAGTGAATTCTTTGTTCAAAGGTCCCAAGTTTCCCAACCAACTCTCCCACGATGATCTCTTACTTCCCCAAAAAGAAACAAGAGTTTAACCCCCAACAGCCATGCATCCAGGTTTTGTCTTCCTCTTCCAAGATCAGCTATCTCTGCCAGAGGACTCAATTGTCAGAAAGTCTTCCTTTCACTAGGTTGAAAGTAAATCTCCTGCTACTTTCATTCATTGGTCCTGGCTCTGCCCAAGGAAAGAGGGAAAAGGAGGAGTGAGAGGCAACCAGGGGGAGAGAACCAGCATTTATTTAGCACTTACTATGTGCCAGGCATGGTAGGAGGCACTATACCTATGTGTTTTTATTTACTCTTACAATACTCTATGAGGTAATAGATTTGTTATGGTCATGGCTAAGGGAGAAACAGACTGCATGTGTTCTAATGCCAGTTCTGCCACTCTCTACCTTTGTTATTCTGAGGAAATTACTCTGAATCTCACATCTTTTCATCTAAAAATGGTGACATTAATTATCCTTAATTCACTGGGTTGAGATTGTGGACATAAAGCACTGATCACAGTTTCAGTACTGTCTCAATACATATTACCTATTTTTATTGCCCGATTTACAGGTCAGGAGATATCTCATGATCAAATGCTGGGGTTGGATCCAGACCCAGATCTCCTGGCTTGGCCAGGACTTTCTTTCATCCACCCTACTGCCTGCAGTGCTACTAAGAAGCCAGTCCACAGGCATGGTTAAGATGGTACCAGAGTCAGCTGCTAGTGCTCTGGGGAGGGGCAGCGCTGTGGGGAGCACGAGTGGGGACTGAGAGGGAAGTCTCTGACCCTCAGCCAGGCAAGGGGAGTACTTGTGGAGCACCGACTCTTTGCAAACCTTTGTGCCAGGTCCTGTAGAAGTTAAAGCATGTCCCTCTGCCTTCAAAAAACTTGCATTCTATTTGGAAATATGAGAAACACAAATATGAATCTGTTCATTGCTAATAAATGGCCATATACAGGGGTGAACAAAAGTAGGTTTACAGTTGTGAGTACACAAAACAGTTTATTCTGTATTATTACTTATTAATTATTGTGTTATTTATTTGTATTACAACTGTAAGCCTACTTTTGTCTCCCTGAAGCAGTATCAATACCTGTTGCAATTCATTTTGTTGTGATATTAGCCCAAACCATGAAAGCCACAGTCCTAGCACACGTCAAGGCCTGCATCTGGGTTTGGAATGATGAGCTGCCCCAGCAGTTCCCGACTTGGTAGCAGTCCTTGTGAAAAAGACCCGAAGATTTAGGTGGCCCCAAAGCTTCACATGAGCCCACACAGAGCTGGGCTGCTTCCAAAGCAAATGCAATCCTGGGATTAGAGACAGAGATGTCAAGTTCAGGCCAACAGAGGTAAAGGCACAGTGCTCAGACTTAGTTTGGAAAGGTACCAGCCCTGGGTGTCACATTTCACTGGGAGTGCAGACTGAGAGGTCAGAGAGCTGTATCCCTTGAAGAATTGTCTAAAGAAAATCCCATTTCAGGCCTGAGCAGAGGAAGGAGAGGCATGGTGGAATGGGGGCTCCATCTTCAAATACCTGTCACGTGTCTGAGTCAGCCTAGGGAGGCAACAGACCCACATCCCTGTGCCAACTCCACCACTGACTGATTGAGGACATTGGGTTATTTAATTACCCTGAGCCTCAGTTTTCTCATCTGAAAGATGGGAATAATGAAGTTGTTGTCAAAATGAAATGAGGTGGCAGAGCTGACCACATGAGAGTAAAGCTGACTCTCCTTCCTTCTCCATGACATTGGAGGCCTATTGGAAATGAAAGAGCATGACCTGTGGGAGCAGGGAAGTGGGTAGTCATGGGTCTCATTAGCACGGTGACATGGCCCACCAGGACTCAAAGGCCCCAGAAGGGGGTTCTGCAGAGGCACTTGGGGAACCTAGGGTCATGATATAAGTATCAAGGGCTGCATGCTGAAAATGACAAGGGGATGCACCAGGGCTCCTCCCGGGTTTACTGAGGACAAGCCTCCCCGCATTGCCCTCTCCATGACTCCATGGAAACAACCATCTCCAAGGCCTTGGTTTGGGTCCTCCCAGTGGCAGATCTGAAGAACAACATCGGTACAGGTAGTATAAGTGGGTGGGGGTACAGAGTAAGACAGGGAAGGGAGAAAAGCCAACCAAGTGCAATTAATGAGCAGGTTACCACTGTGGGCAACTGAGATCCACCCCTCTCAGTCCCTCTGAGGAATGGAGTGGACTGAGCTCCCAGAGGCTGGGAGGCTTGGTTACTGACCCCCCAACTTGCACCACCACCACCACACCCCCACTGGCGAAGGCCTGCCTGCAACCAAGCTGTACCAGGAAAGCCCTGGGCAGGGGAGCTGAGACACACAGGTGCTGTCACTGTGCTGCAGGAACTTTCATGGCTATAGGACAGCTCCTGTGAACCCAGGGGGCATGCCATAGGGAGTCCATGAGTTTGCTGCATTCATCACTGACCCCACTTTGGCGCTCAGTGTGCCCCTCACAGCTTCTCTTTGCGCTGCAGCTGTGCGCTCGCCACCTGCCTCCAATTGCCCAGTGATGGCACCCAAGCCAGTCCTCATCCTCAGCTCCAGCTGTTCCTCCTTGGGCTCATGGACTGCCTTCTTTTTCTTCTCCCCTAGGTGCTGAGGTCTCCGGGGTCACCCCTAAAGCCTCTCTGGACATCACTCTCCTTCAGTGTGTATCACAGGTCTAACTGCCTGAGACCCTCCTGGAGACTGGGTGGAAATGCAGGCACCCAGGCCTTGCCCTGCAGACCTACTAAGCCAAAATATCAGGGAACAGAGCCCACGAAGGTGCCTTTCAACAGCTCCCAAAGGAGGACTGCCAGATAAAATTCAGGATACCCAGGGGGGCAGGCTGTGTTTGCAATGTACTTACAGTAAAAAGTTACTTGATTTTATGAAACTGAAACTTAACTGCACATCCTATGTTTTCATTTGCTAAATCTGTCGACCCTATCCCAAGGTGATTCTGATGTCCCACGACATTTAAGAACATTTTTGTATATCTCCCTTACCCACACCCCCTATTTTGACCTCAGGCTACACATTAGGGACTCAGATTTTTTTCTCACCCAGACCTCTCCCTTCAATTCTAGAGGTCTGATGGTTCACTGGACATCTCAAATTTGATGAATAGAGCTCATTTTTCTCCATCTTCCCCCCAAATCTGCTCTTCCCTCTTTATCTCAGTTGGTAGCCCCACCATCTCCTTATTGCCCAACCCGGTAACCAGAGGGGTTATCTCAGCCTCTCCTTTCTCAGCCCTCTGTGCCCCCTAATCTGTAGCTGAATTGTATTGGCTACATCCCCCAAAGCCCCAAAGGCCAAATAATAGCCTTCCCTGGAACCTGCGCATATAAATGTAAAGGAGAATTTGCAAGTGTGATTAGGTTAAGGATTTTGAGATGAGGAGATTATCCTGGGTTATTCAGGTGGGCCCTGGATACCCATGACTAAGGGGTGCAGGAAGCTCAGAGTCAGACAAAGATGATACGATGATGGAAGCAAAGACTGGAGTGGTGTATATTTAAGATGAAGGGAAGGACCATGAGCCAAGGAATGCAGGCAGACTCTAGAGGCTAGAAACTGCAACCTGGGAATTGATCCTCCCCTAGAATCTCCAGAAGAGCCAGCTCTGCCAACACCTTGACTTTAGCCCAGTGATGCTGATTTTGGACTTCTGGTCTCCAGAATTATAAGAATGTTAGTGGTGTTGTGTTAAGTCACTAAATTTGTGGCAACTTGTTACAGCAGCAAAAGGAACTAATGTAGTCCAATTACTTTTCTCCTTTCTCATCACCACCACCTGACTTCTATCCCCTACCACTGCAGTCTCCTCAGAAATATCTCCTGCTTACAGCCGTGCATCCTCTATAGCACCACCAACGTTCTCTTCCCCTTTCCTCTGCTTCATGCCCTTGGACAGCTGCGACCCCGCATCACTGAGAAAAAGTCCAGACAAGTCCTCAGCTCAGCTTTCAGGATTGGGCCCCTCTCTCCTCATCTCCCTCCACTTCCTATTTTCAGACTGCTGGATTTCTGAACTCACCTCATGGTTTAATAAGTCCTTGTTCTAATTCTTTCTGACAAGAATGTCCTTCCCCAAATTTTCTGTGCCAAACTCTTATTCATACAGCAAAACCCAACTCAGATATAACTTTCTCCAGGAAGCCTTCCCTGGCTCTCTTTTTCCCCACCAAAGAGTTAGTAAGAGCCCACCCTAACTTCATACAATCTTTATTTTTTGACCAAACTCCTATTGTTGCAGTTTTCTCATTAGTCATTGCCCTGCTAGACACTAAGCTGTTGAATCCCTGGGACCTAGAAGATACCCCAGACATATTTGTTGTATTAGAACAATAAAGGTTTCTCTCAGTTCCAACATTCTATGATTTTTAAATTTTTTTTCTTTTATTAATTCTAGAGAGAAGGAAAAGAAGGGAGAAAGAGACAGAGAGAAACATCGATGTGAGAGAGGAATATTGATTGGTTGCCTTCACACGCCCTGATAGGTGACCAAACCCACAGCCCAAGTCGTGTGCCCTGACCGGGAATCGAACTGGAGACCTTTTGGTCTGTGGAACAATGTTCAATCAACTGAGCAACACAAACCAGGATCCAACATTTTATGATTTTATGCTACTGTTTCTTAGGGATTTTTCCAAATCATCTGTTTCTTACAAAGGAGAAGAAAGACAATTATTTTTTTCCCACTGCTAGTTCCTGTTAGTTCACTCAAGATAAATAAAAATTAATAAGCACTCTTTTGTCATATGGACTTAATAATCCAAAATTACATTTGTCTTGGCCCAGAGTGTTAATACATTTCATAATATTTGCAATTTACCAAGAAGAATTTAGTATCCAGTGTCTCTCTCACTTAACTTAAACACACACATACACGCACACACATGCACACACGCACACACACACACACAAATACTGGCCTGGGGTTCACAGGAACTAGGAAAGGAAGACAGAACAAAACTATGGACTCTAAGAATCCTTGAAGAATGCCCCGCCCACACCAGGACATTGCTTGTTAACAAGGAGTCCACAGTCCTCCCCGCCAAAGCTACTCCGGGAAAAGGTGGTAAAGCCTGTGGAAAATTGTATTTGAAGGGACGCAACTTTCTTTTTAGCTCCATTCTTAGATATTAAATCTTGAGGCCCCATTTCTTTCCAAAGAAGTCTGGTCACTGACCTATAAAAGCCCCCTGTGAGAGTGGAAAGAAAGAGATAAAGGTCTTTTTCTTAACACTTCACTCCCACAATCCTTTGCCACCTGCCAAGATTTTCTGGGCTAAGAGGAAGCTCCTTGGCCTCTTTCTGTTTGATGTTCTCCAGAACCTGGTTGTTACCACCCCTGCCCCAGGGAAAGTCAAAGAGGATGGTCAGTGTGACGCCTAGCAGTCCCACAGCGCCTGTTGTGTGGAGTGGGGTCCCGTGTAACATCCAAAAGAAGGATTCTGCTTCTAAAGGAACTTCAAAACCACAGACTGCAAGCTGATTCCTCAAGGTTTTGGGTTTGATTCTAAAGCAAGAAGTACTGCTTCAGAAGAAGGAAAGTGCATGATGGTCCAGGCCCACTGACGGCTGAAAAGATTTCAGACTATATGAGAGAGCAGCAGAAGCAGGGAAGACAAAGTTCTTTACGAGTAAGTTTGACAGGAGTCAGCATGGTTTAGGAAATGAGGTGAAGGGTGGCAGGCTTGCACATCTGAGTTCTGACCCCAGCTTGGCCTCGCAGCAGCTGTGCTAGACTACCTGTCGTCACCTCAGAATCCTCGCCACTCTCTTCCATGGTCAAATCTGGAAACTGGGGTTCCCAAGGGTCCCAGCCTAGATTCTGCCAATGAGACATTCACTTGCTATTTGAAAGGCCATTCTTCTCCAAAGGCGTTAGAGGGAGACCCACAGGTAGACGTGGGGTTTGCAGCTGTGCAGGCCAGCACCTACCTGACGTGTTCACAGCTGTAGGCTGTGGGCATGAGATTCCTGCAGGTGGCACAAAGCCTCCAAATGAGCTCTGGAGAACCATCCGCTGCTGAATCTGCAGGCAATGGCTTCCTGACATTCATTCTACCCACTTTGTGCAACCACCTCAGCCTCTAATTCCCTGAATTAACACTCTTTGTATGCGAATATCCAGAATGGGTTCTGTTTTCCTACTGACTGACCGGCACAGCAGCTCAACAACCTTAGGCAAGTCATCTTACTTCTCAAAGGCAAAATGGGGTAATACCTATCATGTGGAGTTGTTGTGAGGGATAAAGAAGAGAACTCAGGTGAAGCACCAGCCTAGCCGCTTCTTCCCTACTAGGCCTCAAGTTTCTCTGCTCTTCTACATGCTCACCCTTCCCCAAATGGCTATTTCATTGGGTTGCCCAAAAAGTTCATTTTTTCTGTAAGAAAATGTCTGAAATCGAACATTATTTTTGCACCAACCTTAGTTCTAGTACCACTTAGTTGCCTTTAATGTTATTTGAAACAATTTTGTTAGATTATATTGTGACAGCTGTCATATCAGTGGGCATTTTTTAAAAAACGTATCAGAATTGTTGTATTTTTTGTGTAGCCATTTTAATATCAAAGATGGAAGAAAATACATACACAGCATTTTTGACATATTATGCTTTATTATTTCAAGAAAGGTAAAAATGCAACTGAAACACAAAAAATGATTTGTGCAGTATATGGAGAGGTGCTGTGACTAATCAAATGTGTCAAAAGTAGTTTGCAAAGTTTCGTGCTGGAGATTTCTCACTGGATGATTTCTCTCTGGACCATGTTCCATGGTTGGATAGACCAGTTGAAGTTGATAGCGATCAAATTGAGACATTAATTGAGAACAATCAACATTATACCACACGGGAGATGGCCGACATACTCAAAAACACCCAAATCAATAAAGTTATTGGTGAAAATGAAAAAATGTTTCTTTGCCCTGGAAAAGTAGCTCAGTTGGTTAGAGCATCACCCTGATGTACCAAAGTTGTGAGTCTGATACCCAGTCAAGGCACACATATAAGAATCAACCAATGAATGCATTAAAAAGTGGGACAACAAATCGATACTTCTCTTTCTTTACTCCTGTCCTTGCTCTCAAAAAAAAAAAATTAATCAATAACTTTTTTTAGAAAGAAAGAAAAATGTGACTTTTATTTTATGGAAAAAAACTAAATAGACTTTTTGGCCAAGCCAATATTTTATGATTGGTTCTTTGTGAGGAATCTTATCGATGAGACGATGAGACTTACCTGCACATAGTTCAGCAAACAGTTAATATTATTGCCAATAATAAAATAAAAGGGATTGAGCTACAAGGAACAAGATGCTAGAGAAGAAGAAATTAAACATTTGAAAGGGGAGCCCATCCATCGTGTCCCTGGGGGAGGGGGAGCCAGAACACAGGAACACAGGAGTGGCATGTGAAGCAGGAAGGACACCTCTTCCAGGGAGAGCAGGGAAGGAGACCAGGTGGGCGGGGTGCCATAGGTGTGTGGATGCTGCAGGACTCGTTGCTAAAGGCAGCTTTCACCCAATGGCTTCATTTTCCCTTAGAGGCAGGAGGCACGGCACCTGTCCTTTTTCACCATCAGGAGCACTAACAGTGATTTCTTATCTGTCCCCCACTTTAGGCTATGAGAGCCAGGAGGGCAGAGGCCCTGTCCAACTTGCTGAGCAGAGAGTAGGTGCACAAGGTGGGGTGGGAGATTGAGGAAAAAACAGTGGAAGTTTGAAATGACAGTGGAGGGGACTGGGAGACGGGGCCAATAACCCTTGAGAGGATCCAGGTACCCCATTGAACTCGAGGGAGTGTAGATTCCTTGCATGGGCATGTGGCAGTGATCCCAGGGCTATCAGGGACACTCTGGTGGCAGGACTGGAGGAGGCTGACCTCTGTTTTATCAGACAGGTGGGGGGTAAGCAGGAACAAGGGATGAAGGCATGGTGCCAGTGTGAAAGTGTGGCTCCTGCAGTCTGGGCTGACATGAAGGACACAGACTAAGATAGGAGGAAGCTGATGGACAGGAAGAAAAGGGTCAGAAGCCTAGTTGCCTTGAGGAGGGGACCCAGCTACATCCAGTGAAGGGCCTAGAGGTGACCGGTTGTGGCAGGGCGTAGGCTACTGTTGGGTTGTATTCCAGAGAGAACCACACAGAAGATGACAAGATTCAGTTGATCCCCAACCTGGCTGGTTATCAGCATGTCAAATTCAGTTTCTGGGTCCCATTTCTTGAGTTTCTGGGGCCTTGGAATCTATACTTTAGTGCTCCTCACATGGTGCTGATAATCAGCCAGCTTTGGGAATCCCTAGCATGTGGGGTAGAACTGAGAGTATGGGAGGTACCACGGAGTGGTGATGATGGCCATGAGATCTGAGAAGGCTTAGGAAACACATGAGGTGTGGATGACAGATGTGTCATTCACAAGGACGCTGAAGACCCCTGGGATGATGGCAGTTTTTTGGGAGGAGAAAGATTGTGATTAGATGTCAAGGCCTTAAATGAATATAAGGGTATATTCTCATGGGGATGAAGGTGATGAGAGATCTAGCAGAGGCCTGAGCCTTGGGCTGTGATACAGCAGCAGCATGCGTGTGTAAGGGTGGAGCTGAGAAAACAGGCAAAGACCACCCTACAGAGCTCCTGCCCCTGCCCCACCCCCGCTGTTTCCTCAGCTACCAGCCAGTTCCAGAAGCACTTACCAGGTTTATACTCTGCTCCCAGCCTTTTGTGAGATGCCAAGGGACTCGGAGGAAGGGAGAAATGTGTCTGCCACATCCAGCGTTCAACATCCTGTGGGGAAGGGATGGTGTCTGGCCCCTGCCCAGCCCTGGACTGTTTTCAGCTCCAATAAGGATAAGAGTGTTGGCCAGAGGCCTTTCAGAGCTTTTAGCACGAGGGACTTCAGAGCATTCTGTAAAGTTTTAGGGCCCGGCAGCAACTGTGATTCTGAGTTGCACAGAGCTAAAGTCTCATATTCTGCCTTGGATCTTGCCCCCAGCTGACACTGCATCTTGGAATTTTTAGACACATAGGACTCAGTGCCCTCATCCCAGACAATGGCTGCAACGGGAAGAATCCCTTAGCAGCCTCAGAGCAAAGGACATGGGCAGGTGGGGGACAGGACAGGATAGAAAGAACCAGACCCGCACTGAGTGGTGACTGCAAAGCAATGCGGCACTTTGGGGAGTGTCTCAGAAGTGCTTAGAAGACGGCAGGTAGCCCTGCCCGAGCAGCTGGCGACAGGAGTGTGCCTGTGCACTGTGGTGGCCTCGGCCGCACACGCCATCTGCTGGGGCCCCAAACACCGGGCACACGCACACCTGGGCCCCTTCTCAGTGGGTTGTCTACATTGCAATTGCCTTCCTACTTATCTAAAATTCAGATTCTTGGGATCCACCCCAGACCAACTTTACCAGAAGCTCTGGGCAGTAGGACAGAAAAATCTGCATTTTAAACAAATCCCTAAGGGGATGTCATCACACACCAACATTTCTGATACACTACCTTATCCTGACTTCCTGTTACCTCTGAGAAAAGTATTATCAGGTGCATTATACAGATAAGGGAAGGAAAACATAGAGAGGTTAAGCCACTGGCCCAGTGTCTTATAGCCATTAAACTGCTGAGTGGGAATTCAAAGCCAGGTCTTGATCCTACTGCCAATGTTCGATTACTCTCCATCTCTCAAAGAGGGCTCGAGAAGTGAGGTCATCAGAGACTCTCTATGGGAGGCAGAAGTTAGGCTGAGCCATGAACCTGGGTAGGATCAGGTGGGTGAAAGGTGAAGGGCATCAAGGATGAGCATTCCCTAAGTGTCCATGACATCATGCACAGCACTGTTACCATGAACACATGCTGTCTCAGTTAATCCTCATAAGAGCCTATGGGCTAAATGTTACTATTCCCACATTGCAGGTGGGACAACTCAAGCTCAGAACAGTTAAGTCACCTTTAAAGGATTGTGGCCAGTAAATGATGGACATGGATTAAAACTCAGTTACCCTGGCTTGAGAGTCAAATCATTTTCTACTATGACTACAAGTTTTCTTTATTCAAAAAAAAAACAGTGCAAGCCTCTATTCAAATGAAAGCTGACACAGAACCTCAGGATGCAAGAGAGAGCACAGTGAGGTCCTGTGGCTGGAGCCCACATGAAGGACCCAGCACCCGCCTCTGCATTCCCATCGCTGCCACGGAGGCTTCACAGACAGCCGCAGCGCCTCACGACAACATTTCCCCAAAGGAAGAGGAATACAGCAGCAGGGAGTCAGGAACAAGGAGGCTGGGAGCAGGGGAGCCAGGATAAGGCCACAGTAGGGGGCTCCACTGGGGTGGGCTATGCCCCAAGGCTCTCTCTGCAGATGCTCCAGATACGGATCCCATTTCCCCATGTGACTCCACAAATGGTGTCATTGTAAAGAGTGTTTCTTTCCTACCTTTGGCCTTTGAGCTGTGGGTCTAGTCATGCTAAGCAGCCACCAGCCAAGTCTCTAAAGAAATCAGGCGGCAAGCTGAAAAGTGCTAAAAGACTTCTGCTGTCCGTGAGACATCAGTACGCAAGTACCTTTGGGCACATGCGGCAGGTTCCTTGCATACCTTCTAACCCTATCCAAGGGACAGAGGTGTGAAGAGGAGAGAAGGGGGTGGGGGAGAGGCCAAATGGGGTGGTGCATAGAGAAGTATGTGTTAAATTTGGGAAAAACAAAAACTTTCTGCAGGTGCTTAAGCACACTAAAGCTGCCATCTCTGCTCTGACTGCCCATGTCCTTCCTTCCTGACAATAAACACATTTCCTTAATGTCTGAGTGCACAGGAGCCTTTCTGCCACCTGCTACTCCTAAAGCTGAAGCAGATGGGTATGGCAGCCAGGACCCCAAATCGTCATGGCTGCTCAGACATGGGCCCTCCTGCTCCCGTCATAGGAAAAGGGATCAACATGCAGGAAGGTAACTGTGCTGAAAGCTCATTTGCTGCTGCGCCATTATCTTAATTACTTATCCAGTCCAGCTGGGGGCATCTTGAGAGCCCAGACTCCAGGAGAAGAATCTGACATCAGGACTAGGCCAGAGATGTTCAGTGGAGCTCTTGGTCACCTTCGTGCCCAGGCTGTAAACACACTCTCTCACCCCCTCCCGAGAGAGGACCAAAGGAGAACCTGGATGTGACCTTGCAGAGCTTGGGTGTGAGCTTGTCCCCAGGGAGGCCCCTGTGGCTGGCGATGTGCCCTGCTGTCCTCCCTGCCATGTGCCCTCCCGTGGACACAGCCATGGCTACTTGCAGGATTCAAGAGCTCACAGGCCAATCCTGAGTGGCAAAGAAGAGGACATAGAGACAGGGACAGACTGTTATAAATAGGTATGTGTGACTGAGAAGGTCACTGGCCAGAGCAAAACATGCCAGAAATTCTACAAGAGACAAATGTAAATTATCAGAGCATCTCGTAACCTCTCTCTCTGAGGGTGGAGAACAGGAGTGGGTTCCAAGACAGGGTGAGGAGGTGGCCCAAAACATCCAGCCAGCGGCTGAAAAGGCTCTTCCATTGGAGAGGCACTTTTACACTGCATTTCTTTCTTAAAGAGCCTGCTGGCTGTTCTCAGCACCCACAGAAGACAGGCGGACCAAACTGGTGAGCAAGAGGCTCACTCTCACACCCTCCTGCTCCTTGGTCTGGCCCAGGGCAGAGTCAGTGGGTGTCAGCCAGGAGAGGGGGGCCTCCTGGTGACATTTGGAAATGTCTAGAGACATTTCAGTTTGTCACACCTAAGGAGGGGGCACTACTGGCATCTAGGAGGAGGAGGCCAGGAATGCTGCTTCAGTGCACAGGACAGCCCTACCCCCTCCAACAAAGAATTATCCAGCCCCAGCAGTCAATAGTCCTGAGGTGAGAAACCCTGGCCTAGCCCCTCTCCAGGGCCCCTCCACCTCCAGACACTGCCTCCTTGCCCTTCATTTCCAGGGCCCTGTGGGCAGGCAGCCGGAGCACACAAGTACTCATAGCTACGCAAATAGCAACTCCTTATTTGCCTTGTTTGCTCAGCCAATATTGACTTTGCAGCCTAACACTGGTGCTATTGAGCCAGGGTTCTTCTCAATATTGTTTGAGCAGCATTAGAACAGCCTGTGATAACCAGCAGCAAAGCAGGAAGCTGTGCCTCCCCCCTGAGCAAACCCCCACCCAGGCGCACCCCTCCGTGGGACGCTCCTGTAAAGACAGAGGAACCTGTGTGCTCACATAGTCAAGCAGACCTACTGGCCCGTCCTCCAGTGAGCAAACACGTGCAGGTTGGAGGGGGAGCGTGCTCTTTGGCTTAAGTCAACACTCCAGGGAAGCCAAAGCGACTGAAAAGGGTTACATGGGGAGGCTTTCCTTCGGGGGGAGGGGGCACTGAAAGTGATGGTGAGGCAGGCCCAGGCTGTAAGCCCAGTCCTGTGATGGGGATCTGCAGGGAAAGGCCCACGGGGACTAAGCAGTGAAACAGAGAACGCACCCATCAACCAAGCACCCATTAGGTGAGGGCCTACTAGGTGCCAACACTGCCAGTTAGGACCGGAAGCTGAGAGTGGAGCATCCTTGTGGATCAGCTAATGAAGC
The DNA here is from genome assembly GCF_987537825.1 of Furipterus horrens. NCBI lineage: Eukaryota > Metazoa > Chordata > Mammalia > Chiroptera > Furipteridae > Furipterus > Furipterus horrens. The sequence goes on from NW_028327173.1 coordinate 110,950,485, forward strand.
TGCTATGTTTTCATGATGACGACCTAGAAAAACAGCTTCCATCTTGGGGCTGGTTTTTGCTGTAAGGGGGCAACCAGCCACTGGATGCAAGTTCAGAACTGAGAACAACCCGCACCTCAGAAAAGCACTCTCCTGCCAGCTGGGCTCAAAGCTCTTTCACAGAAGCCAACATTGAATATGCCACAATGAAAGGCCTCAAAATATAACCCAGGAGACGGACTGCAGTGACTTCTATTCATATCTCGGTGTAAGGATGGGCATCAGGTTCTTCCTGAGAGCCCCCCTGGAGGAGCAGAGGTGACAGTGAGAGACACCAGTAGCCAGGCCTGCCCAGGCTGCATGGGTGGTATCAAAGACAGGCATAGCTCCTTCCTTCCAGAGGAGGAGCCCAGAGGCCCAGAAATGCAACTGTGAAGCCAGGGTGGAATTAAGGCTCCCTAGTGATTCTAATGAGATTCAGGAACACAGCCACCTCAGAAGGTTGTGCACCACCTGCCCAGCCACAGCCAGCAGCTGCGCAGTGAGCCTAGACAAGCCACAGACTGTTCAGAGATGAGAGAGCCTCGTGAAGTAATTGGAGCAGCTTTTCCTTGCCCACAGTAAAGCGAATCTCGGCTTAGCTGTGCATTTGGATCTGAGCCCATGGCGTGTCTCTAGGTCAACATTAAACAAGTTGCTAAAGAATCATCGAGGGGACATTCTAAAAATTAGCTCTGGACAGTCCTAGTGGCCTGGGAACACCAAAATGGTCATTTGTTAAAATTGGTCATTAACATTTTCTACTAACTGCTCTCTCCAAAGACTTGGAAAGTGGGAGGGGAACTCCTCAAAAATCAGCTTTTATGTAGGCCCTTATGACGACCTGGACTCAGAAGCTATTCACTTTTAAAAGTACATGACTGGCATTTTCTAGTCATTGTTGAATATTTTTATTCAACAACCAAGCCATTCAAGTTTTCCCCAGCAGTAGACATGTTAGCCAATGTGCCTGCCATTCTGTGGAACACCTTCCCATCCATGGGAATGGTCCCTATAGCTGTGTTTATGCCCCTGAAAAAACCCTGTTGGGACAGAGATGGACACAGGACTGAGAGAAGGTACCCCATTGGCTGGCCAGTCTGCAGAGAAAAGAATGAAACAGACCTAATGAGAATGGCTGAGACAAAAGACCACAATGCCCCAGAGAGGGAGGGACACAGAGCATAGGCAAGCAGCTGTCTAGGTCACTGATAACTTTCTGGTAGTTCTACCTTGAGCCTCTCACAGGGACTGATTTTCATCCCTGCCTTTGAGATCAATGAGATTCCTCATAGCTTCCTGCAAATTTATTATTACTATTATTATTATTATTATTATTATTATTATTAAGAGCTAAGTTTATAATAATTCTGTTACTTGCACCAAGCAATTATTGACTGAGACACCTATTAAGAAATCATCTGTTTTCTGGACTACATTTGTTCATCACTGCATCTAATTTGACTCCTTCTTCTCCTGGTATTTTATGTCTTCCATATCTGGTGCTTCCTTTTAGTGTTTCAGCAGTGAGGATGAGTAAGCTCTGTAACCTAGACACCATCTTTTACTCAGTGGTTTGTTTGCTCAGTTTACTTCAATGAAGGCCATTAGCCTACCAGTCAATAATTAGTCATTCAACAAACATTCTTCAAGCTATACCCCAACCCCAGCAAAAATATGTTGAAACAAAAAAAAAAAAAAAATTTAAACTTTGAAGACCACAGGGAGCACATTTTTCCATTTTCCTGTCACAATAGAGAAGGAGTCATGATGTGCTACCAGCCCTAATGTGGCCAGATGTCATCAGTTATACCCATTCAGAAAGAGAAGTGTCAATCTAGGTACAGCTTTTACTTTGCTGATTATGGACGTGTATTTGTTAATTGTTGCTCATGAAGAGAAACTGATCAGCCCCAGTTACTCCCCACGAGAAGTGGAAATGTAGTGTCAGGGCTTCCCCCAGGGGCCCACAGCTACTCTCACCCACCATGGGAGAAGGCCTGGAGGGCATCATCCCATCCTTTTTTTTTTTTAAGTATATTTTATTGATTATGTTATTACAGTAGTACTGATTATTCTTTTCCCTTTGCTCCCCTCAGCCCAGTATCCCCCTTCTCTCCAGGAATCCCACCCCCACTTAGTTCATGTCCATAGGTCATGTTCTTTGGCTTCACCCTTTCCTATATTATTCTTAACTTACCCTGTCTATTTTCTACCAACCAATTATGCTTCTTAATCATTGCACCATTTCCCCATTTCTCCCCCTCTCCCTCCCAGCTGATAACCGTCCAAATGATCCCCATATCTATGATTCTGTTCCTATTCTGGTTTGCCTAGTTGGATTTTGTTTTTACTTTTTAGATTCAGTTGTTGATAGTTGTGAGTTTGTTGTCATTTTAGTGTTCATAGTTTTGATCTTCTCTTTCTTAAATAAGTCCCTTTAACATTTCATATAATAATGGCTTGGTGATGATGAACTCCTTTAGCTTTACCTTGTCTGGGAAGCACTCCATCTGCCTTTCCATTCTAAATGATAGCTTTGCTGGATAGTATTCTTCATTGTAGGTCCTTGCTTTTCAACATGCTGAATACTGCTTGCCAGTCCCTTCTTGCCTGCAAATTTTCTTTTGAGAAATCAGCTGAGAGTCTCATAGGCACCCATTTGTAAGGAACTCTCTACTTTTCTCTTGCTGCTTTTAAGATTCTCTCATCTTTAACCTTTGGCATTTTAATTATTTGTGTCTTGGTGTGGTCCTCTTTGGGTCTAGCTTGTTTGGGACTCTTTCTGCTTCCTAGGCTTGCATGTCTATATCCTTTACCAAATTTGGGAAGTTTTCCTTCATTTTTTTTTTTCACATAAGGTTTCAATTTCTTGCTCTTCCTTTTCTCCTTCTGGCACCCCTATGGTTCAGATGTTGGCACGTTTAAAGTTGTCTCAGAGATTCCTAAGCCTCTCCTCATTTTTTTTCAATTTTTGTTTCCTCATTCTGTACTGGGTTAACTGTTTTTTTCTTCCTTATGTTCCAGATCATTGATTTGAACCCTGGTTTCCTTCCCTTCACCATTGGTTTTGTGTGGATTTTCCTTCGTTTCATTTAGCATAGTCTTCACTTCTTCACTTCTTCCCTTATGTCATACTCAAGCATATCTGTGAAGCCTGTGAGCATCTTTATTACTGTTACAGAAACAGGGGTGTCCAAAAACAAACCCCAGATTTTGCGGCTGGGGGATGGGGAAAAGGAAGCAGCTTTTAAGACACCTTTGCATGCCTGGGGCTAGTTGCTAGTGTCTTTGTTATGCAAAATGGCTTTGATACTTCCAAGGCCCAAGAATGTGGGAGGAGTCTTGAACTGTGGGATGGTATAGAAGGGGCCTACAGAGCCTGCGTAGGGTTCTGTGAATGGTCAAAACTGGTTGCAACATCCACTATGTCAGAGGATGCAGTCAGGGATATATAAGCAGCTGCAGACATTTTAGCTCAGTCTTGGGTCTCATGCCCTCTCTGGCTCTCTCGGGTCTTGCACACTCCTTCTCGCTCTCGCTCGCTCTCTCTCACCCCCTCCATGAGGCTTGGTGAAGGGGCCTTCTCCATTCGGATTAAAGAAGCTGAGTTCTCCATGAGGTTTTGAGAGGGCACTCCAGGCCGCTTTAAGAAGAGGCTCTCACCATGTGGTTTGCAGGAAGAAGGCAATATACAAGGAGGCTGAGAATCCACATAGTTCTGCATTGAAAGCTGGAGGGCACCACAGCACAGAAAGGGCCTTCCCAATCAGATTTGAGTGATTGGCAGCTACTGGTAATGCTGACCTGTGCCTAGGAAGTAGGGAAACAATGTTTCCGACTTTTCTAAGACTGGCCTAGTTTGGTAAGCAGAGGCAGAACTATGTGTTTGTGGGTATTTTAAAGAACATAAGACTCAATAGCAGAAATCCGCAAATAATCTAAATCTATTTAACTGTTAAATAAACAATTCTTTTTTTCTTTTCAATAAACTCTAGTACTAAGAGTTGTAATTCTGGTGGCAGGTAATTGGGCCCCTAACTAAATGGCCTGTGGGTTCTGTTTCAATCGGAGCAGCCCAGAGGTTCTGTTACATCACCACTGTTTTGAACTCTGCATCTCTTAGGTTGGCCATCTCCTCGTCTGTGAGGTTGGCTATCTCCTTGTCGCTTAGTTCTCCAACTGGAACCTTGATCCATTCCCTCTTTTGGGCCATACTTCTCTGTCTCCTCATCTTGATAGGTTCATGTGTTTGTTTGCCTCTGTTTCTTAGGTAAAGCTGTCACTCCTTTTATATTGTAAGGAGCGGAGCCTGAGATATTCATCACTACAGGGTGACCCATTTAACCATGTTGTGGCGCTGTATGTAGGGGAGGGGTCTGAGAGGGAACAATGTTGCTTCCTCAGCATTCACCCCTTTTCCAGGCACTTCTCCCACTTCCATATGGGACTGGTGCTTCTCCAGCTGTTGCCCTGGCCATCGTACCCAGAGTAGGTGGGTCTGCAGATGTTCTAGGACTGTGAGGGCCCTTTAAACAAGTGGACTCTGCTGTGAGACCAAGCAGTTTCTTCCTCCGCCCAAACCCCCACTGGTTTACACAGTCAGAAGCAATGAGGCTTGATTTTCCCCAGTGCTGGAACCGTGAGCTGCACAGTCTGGTCTGAGGCTGGGTGTGCTCCCCAGGTGTCCCTCTCCACTTTTTAAAACATGTAACTGTGCTTTCCACCTGCCTGCTGCTGCTGCTGCTGCTGCTGTCACTGCCACACCACATCCTCTTCGCCCCTCCTACCTGTCTGGATGAGTATTTCTTCTTTATATCTTTGTTTGTTGGACTTCCATGCAGCTCATTTTTCTGGAACTTCTGACTATCTCTAGTTTTGATGTAGTTGTCTTCCTTCTTAGTTGTGGAGGGAGACTTAGCCTGTCTGTCTACTCCAACCTATTTTTATTGGGTACCATTTTACTATGTGACAAGGAACCTCAAGGAAACATTGCCCATGCTCACAAGCTTTAGTATTGTTCTACTTCTTGATTATATTATTATTATTATAAGGATATTTTTAACTACTAATGTAATAAGATTAAACTTTCAAAAACCATGTAACAAATCATTCAGCCTTGGCCTTTATGAAATCAAGTGCTCTTTTTTTATTTTTATTTTTTTTTCATATAATCTTCCACAGCTAGTATTCTAATGTGCTGTTCAATCTTACTTGCTGCTTTTCTGTGTGTAAGCAGCATTTCCCAGGCTCATGTTTCCCCATGCATAACCTCCAACCCCACTCAAAGCTCTCTGCAGTTATTACCACATGGAGTGCCCATTTCCCTCCCTTTACTTCTCCAGACCCTCCTCTGATGCCTCTGCAGCTTGCAGAGCTGCAGGATGGTATCTTGCTGCTACTCACAGGGCCCAATGACCAGCCAGGGAAGCCCCTTTCACCTGGCATGACAACTCCGGCTGAACACCACCACTCCTGTCTGCATTGTCCATTGTCCACTCTGCTGGGCACCTACCACTGCCTTCCTAGATACCAACATTTTCCAAGAGCCCTTTAGACCTTTTCAAGGGCCATATCTCCATTGTCCATCCTTGAACACCCAGCCCCTAACATAAATATAACCCCTAGTGGACGTCCAAAAATACTGGGTGAAAGAATGAGTGATTAAGTCAACTGATACTTTGTGGTGAATAAATGAGCTATCAGGGCCCCTAGCTTCCTCTTCCTGCACCTGCTTCCCCCCCACCCACAGTACTCTCTGCCACCCTTGTCAACATATATGCTCTGAGAGCTCACTCCCCTAACACCCATGCCAGAGATCTGCAACCTGCACATTCAAGAAGAACTAGGCTGTGGGGATCTGGGGCTGGTTCGGTTCATGGAGCCACAACAGAAAGGAGCAGCCTAGGACTTTTCCCTCTCACTTATTCCTATCCCAGCTCTAGCTTCTCTTTCCATCTTGCTAAGAATTTTCTCATCACATCTGGGCATTTTCCTTCCCTTGCTGACTTCGAATGGGAATGAGCACCTATTGTCCCATATGCAGAGACAAATCGGAGAGAATTCCTGCCCTTGAGGAGCTCATAGTCTGCTGGGGCACAGAACAAAAATAAATACAATGATACCACCTCCTGGAGCAGAAGGCTGGAGACCCTCATTGTAGAGTCTATGTGGCATTTCCTCAGGTCCCTCGGGGGCTGCAGTGGGGTCCAGAGGTGTTCCCTCAAGTTAGGCTTGCTCTCTTTCAACATCTGCCTTCCAAGGTGATGCCCTCAATCCTCAGTGGGAACCTAAAGCTCTCCTCTCTCTGGAAAGTTTAGGGTTGCAATAAAGTACAAGGTTGCCAAGGTGCAGGAAGAAGTGTTAAGGTGAGGAAGACACAGAAAGGAGACCTGGGGCACCAGTGACCCACTCCCACAGAGACAATCACCTCTGGGCTGGAGTGGGGGAACAGAGGAGGATGGGAAAACCAAGGCACTGGCTGACATATCCAGCTCAGCCTCTGCCTCCCTCCATCAGCTCATGACATCATACCCTGAAGGATATAAGAGGCCTTATTCCCCCACCATCAATAGAACTTCCAATCCATAAGGGAATCTAGAGCCCTCTAATCTGACCTGCTCAGTTTACAGCTGGAGAAACCTAGCCCAGAGAAAAGTAAAAGGACTGAGTTTCTCTTTCCCTTTAATTTTGCATTGGCTACCGTTTTGCAAAATGACATTGGGACATATTTATTTCCCTTGATCACATAACTCCACTTCTGAGAATCTCCTCTAAGGAAATAATCCTTAATACAGGAAAAGCTTTAGGCACAAAGGTGTTCATCATTGCATCATTCCAACTAAAAGTGCCAGAAGAGGAAGCAGGCTAAGTCATTTCCTTTGATGGAAAACAGGTTGCCATATATGCACTAAAAATTATAGTTCAGTTAAGATTTTAATAAATGGGAAAATGCTGCTATCATTTTGGAAAGAGGGAAAAGATACACATTTTTATATGAGCCTTTGTGAGAAAAGCAACTGCATAAAACCAAGGCTGAAAAGAAAAACCCAGTTTTCTTGTGTGCTTCATTTTGTTTCTGGTGTATTTTTAAATAACTATTATAGGTAGTGAGATTGTAGGACAGTCCTCTCAAAGAGACTTCATGATTGGGGAAAACTTAAAATAATGGTATTTGGGGGCTAATTTACTGGGGAAAGAAAAGTAATTCCTAGCAGCCTGGTCAGCTGAAGTTGTTTCTCAAAATTATTACAAAGGCCACTATCAGAGTCACCCTTTTCTCAAATGATCCTATAGGACCCCTGGTAGACACCAGGTACTCATTGGGATCCATTTATTCTTTTATTTATTAATTCACTCATTCAAAAATGTATACCTACTGGCACTAATAGTGCCAGGCACTGCGGTGGTTGTTATGGATACATGAGTGAACAAGGCAGATGAGGTCCCTATTCTAACTGAGCATTTAAAGGATTTGCACATAACTAGCATAAACTGTGTTAAGAGCTACAAAGAATGTTCTATCAATCGGGATTGAATTTCGCTGCCAGGAATAGAAATCCAACAATAGTGAGAAATACAAAGGAGGGTTTTTAATCTCTTACATAAAACAAGTCTGGAAGTGGACAGCCCCTGGCTAGAGTGATGACTCCCACACAGCCTCAAGGGCTTGAACTTGTGCTATGCTTCTGCTCTAATGTAAAAGCATCCTTAATATCTTTAACATAAAGGTCCAGTACAGCTGCTAGAGCTCCAGCCATCACATTTGTGTTCCAGGCAAAATGAAGGAAAGATGCAAAGAGCAAAATGCAAAGTGAAAAAGTAGTCAGCTCTTTCTCACCGTCTCAGCAACATTAGCCAGTGGCTTCTTAGCTGTCTGGAAGGCTGTGAGAAGTAGTCTTTTAACTGTATGTGTTGCTTCCCTATTAAATTGGGATTTGATAAAAGAAGAAAGTAGAAAGGTTTCAGGAAGAAACCAGCAGTCTCTGTCCCAGATGATGCTGTGAGAGCAAAACACAGTGGGATTCAACTAGGTCAAGGTGAGGATTCAACTAGGCCAAGGTGGGGATTCAAAGCTATAATATCTAAGCTGAGGCCTAAAGGATACATGGGAGCCAGATAAGCAAAGAGGTAGGGGAAGAACTCCAGGCAGGGGAAACCAGACACTCAACCAAGAGGACAACTCTGCTGTGAATTCAGCAAGCCCGCACGAAGATCACTGAAATGGGGTCAGGAGACATTGCATTAGGGCCTGACTCTTTACAGCCCCTTCCTAGCCTCTCCAGCTGTAAAGTGAGCCCTCTGCACTCAGATCTGGTGAAATATTTATTAGGGCCTCTGCAAGGTGATGCTGGGGCAGGAAGAGGGCATGCCACTTTATGCCATAGCCCCCTTCTCTCAGGGCTTTTGGACAAGATGGACAGAGGAAACTCATCCAGTGTGAAAACTGTAAGGGGAGACTGGGATCAGGCAACGAAACCAGGCCCCGCCAGAGGGTTCAGAGGAGTTCACGTCTGTGCACCGTCAGCCTCACACCAACTCTGATGTTCCCCTGCAGAACCAGCACTTCTCCCTGCAGGAGCAGATGGGGTCGCGAGCATCACTGATGCCTCTACCTGGACATGATCCTTGATGAAGCCACAGAGTGGGGCTGGTCGGTGGGGGTGGGATGGAGAGAACCACCACGTACGCAGCACATTCTGCTGCCAGGCGCTGCGCAGCTTTGCATTTCTCATCTCTTGTAATCCTCATAACTGCTGCATGAGACAGGTATATGTTATCCCCTTTCACAAATAAGAAAGCTGAGGCTCAGAGTGGTAATTTGTCCCCATGATGATTCAGACCGATTGTAGACACTGGTGAGATGGTGCTGATGAGAGTCCTTTAAAAACCCCAAGTAAAGCCTCCCCTGGAGGCTCAGTTTTCTCATCCATAAAATGAGGTCACTTGGCTTTGCTACTCACAGCAGTTGCAGATCCCAGGCACCCCGTGTCTGCCTTCCTCTGGCGTCTTGTCCCATCTTCCCAAAAGCCCTGCCTGGTGCTGTCTGTTAGCCTCAGGTTATGACAAGGATTTGACCTGAGTCCCTCTCAGCCCTTCCCACCACCATGCCTGCCCCACAAAGACCCAGAGAATGCCACTCTCTTGGCCAAGACGGATGCTGCCCCTGGCCTCACATCTGTCCTCTTTGAGGGGCAGCATATGTAGACAGGTGGTGGCTCATGGCCTGGCTTCAGGAAGATACCAAAGGAGGCCCATTATATTACTATTTGGGTCAAAACACCTCTCTGTGTTTAAACAATTAGAATCCATAATTTTAGTTGCCATCACAGTGGAACAAGCCCGCTGTGGTTTCAAAATCACAGAGACTGCTTTATTTAGCTAACGCAACTGCAGCCAGGGACCTCTGGATTCTCTATCAAAGAAAATATCTCAGCTTTGCCTTCCCAACCTTCTCGTAGCTGGTCTTCCCCCACGTCCACACACATACATCCACCCTACCCCACCCACTGCCCCCATGACACACTGCTGTCTTGAATCGGGCTCCCCATATCCATCCCTGAACTCTTCTATAGCTTATTCTTCCTCCTCTTGCTTCTTCAATCTCTAGCCATCCTTTAAAGCCTACCTTGGGGTCATCTCTTCCAGGAAGGCCACCCTGACTACTGCAGTACCCTGGGCCTCTCCTGCCTCTTTACTCCCATTGCTTCTTCATGTGATTGGCTCATGAATCTCTCAGTGTTGGGGATGGGAAGAGAAAAGGAAGGGAAAGTAGACTGTGGAACAGGAGGGAAAAAGATGGGCCACAACACAGGCCTTGGTACCACATTCCTCTGCTTTAGGGATAAAGGATCCAGGACAAGTGAGACAGAGGCTGACGGAGCCACATCAGCAGTCCTTCCTCATATGTGGAGAGGTCTCCACAGGAGTAATGCTCTCCTCCCCTGAGGACTGGAGTTAGGGTTAGGGTTAGGACCGGGGAGGAGGCGGTGGAGATGTGCCCTGTTCTCTCTCAGGGATGCTGACCTAAGACAGCTTTCCTATCAAAGGCCCCTGATTGGCTCTGCAAAGCCAGAACTTCCAGAAGATCAGGGGCAAAGACAAGAGGGTCCTGAGGTGCTGAGAAACATTCAGTAGGAACCTTGCCAAATGCTAGAGGAAATACTGAATTTTTCTTTAAAAAGCACAACTCAGTGCATTTCCACCCAATAGGCTTTTTTAACAGGAATCTCATGATGATGTGGGGCATTCAGAGGTTGGAGTCCCGGTTACTCTGTGTGAGAGGTGGGTCCACTGTCAGCCTGGCCCAGGGAGGCTGGGGACATGAGGCCTATCAGAGAGGGACAAGAGAAGCTGAGGTCTTTCCCCTTTGCTTGGGAAGCAACCCCTCCCACACTACTCGCTTTTCAACTTGAAGTCTTTAAGAGCTTCCCACTACTCCAGGCCCAGGCTCCAAGACAGACACTCCTAAAATTACAGGGCAACTTCAGAAATCAAGAAGTCCAACCTCTATCTCATCATGAAACCCCTACAACCTCCCTAGTGAGTTGTCCAGGGACAAGATTATTATCCCATTCAACAGAGGAGGAAGCTGAGACTCTGAAAGGTCTGGCAGCTCCTCAGAGGCTCTGGACAGGGTGCGGGAGGAGAGGCGAGCACGCACTATCTTGGTTCTTGCATCAGTGTTCTCCCACCTTTGGGGGCTATGTCCCACTTCCCGTTCCCATGGGGCCCAGCTCTCAGCTGTTTGCCCACCAACACCCTCCACACCTGCAATAGAACCCTAACAATGGTTTAAGGCTTTAGTGTCCAACATTCGAAAGCAAAGACACTTGCCACTAACACACGATAGGGGGTCAGAGAGTCTCAGTTTTCCTCCTGGTGTCTTGACCTCCTTCTCCTGTAAGATACAAGTTAAACCAGCTTCCCTTTAGTATCAACATTCTCTGGTTCCATAAAATATGTTCAATAAGGGGTAGGGGAGGGGGATGCAACTAATTCCACACCTTGTCCATTTATTTATGTGTGTGTGTGTGTGCGTGTGTGTATTTTTTATACGTATCCAGTGACATGCGGCAGAGCATAGTGGGCAGTGCAGAACCAGGGCACTGCATTCCAGGAAATGGATGAAAGGGGTGGAGCACCAATGAGAAAGCAGAGGGTTCAGGCTTGTCCCTCACCAGCCTGCCTGCGACCCTTGAGCTGGAGACACATGTGGCCCCATTCTGCCCCCATCCGCGCCTGGACGAGCAGATAAAAGAAGGTAGTGACAGGAGCTCAACCAGGTTCAAGCAGCCCTTCTGCCTGAGGGGTCTGGGTCACAACTCCAGACTCTGCCAGGACCAGGAACCTTGCTCACGCAGCCTGCCCACTCCTGAGCAAGCCACAGACAGCCCTGACAGCTGGTCATGCTGGCTGTCCTCCTGGTGTTGCCAACAGTTGGCCACACCTTCCTCCAACCTTTGTTTGCTCCAGCTGCAAGCCCTGTCCCCTCCATGCAGTCCCCCAACCACCCCACTCCACAGAGCTCTTTTCCTCCTTGGAGTCCCAACAGACCTTGTGTTCTGTGTCACGCAGGCTGGTTGACAGACTCCAGCCCCCAGAGTAGAAATAAAGACCTGAACCTAGGACAGACCAAGGAGGGAAAGTGCATCAGGCCCAGCTGGGGAGTGCCAGGATATCACAGAGACAGCATCCAGCAGACATTTGTCCTGCCCTTGCCTGCTGCTCCAACTTCACGCATTCATTCAGAAAGTGTTTACCCAGCACCCACCATGTGCCAGGCACAGTGCTAAATGCTGGATGCAGCAGTGAACAAGACATGGTCTCTGACTTCATTATGTTTATAGACCAGTCCATTAAACAAATAATTACACAACAAATTAATTAGCTGCTGTTATAAGCGATGCTGTGAAGAACAAGTAAGTGCAGGTTTAGGAGAGAACACTGTCCGCAGGTCACAGGGATTTCACAGAAGTGATCATTTAGATAAGACCTAATGAGGGTCTTTAGTGGGGAAAGCGGAAACAGCCTGTGCAAAGGTCCTGAGACAGGAAGGAACATGGAACATCCCAGAAGTCTACAGTCAGTGTGGTTGGAGCTCAGAGCCATTCAGGGGAAGAGGGTGCTATGATGAGGCTGGGGCAGCAGCAGAACTTTCCAAGCCAGCAAAGAGCCTAGCCTGGGCTCCTTGGGAAGCCCATGAAGAATTTCAACAAAGAAAGAACTTTCTGCTTTTAACATGGCCATGGCCATTTTCTCCTAAAGGATAACAAACATCAGGACTTGCTCTTCCCATCCAGAACTGATGCCGTATTAACATCCTGCATCTGCATGACTTCGTGAATGATTGCAGTGCCCTTCTTATCTCTTTCCATTCTCACAGAAGCTTCATCAGGTAGGTGTCGTGGCCCCACTTTGTGCATGAAGACACTGAGATGCAGTGAAATTAATTAACTTTCCCAGAGGTTACCTCCCCAGTGTCCTGTTCAAGATAACACAGCTACCAGATGAAAAGGTAAAAAGAAGGAAAAGTAGCATTCGTTATGCAAATAGGTGCAGACATAAGTGAAGCCTGCTTAGAAGGAAAATCTAACAATAAAAAGTATCACACATTCCAAAGGATATGAGATTTGGAATTAGTCTACCTTTGTTATTGCCTGCTGTCAGGTATCGGTACTAAGGTGAATACAAACATAGATACAGATACAGATATAGTTATAAATAGCTAATAGAGAGAAAAATCAAGCATTGAAATAACTGATTTTTCCCCCCACAACTTGATATCTTAAACTGCTTATTTTTGGTAATTAGCAAGTCTTATGGTCCTATGTGCTGGCAATGAGATGGTTCTAAACTCAATTTCAGGTTTTAAAATTTAATAAATAAGTAAATAAAAGGTTAGATCACTTCACTTTGAAATGGTCATCTTATCAATGTCTATTGCATCTCCAATTAAAATGTTAAATAATAATAAGGGCATGAGTGCTACATCACAACTCAGGTGTGCAAATCCATTCCTGTAGTTACCCCAGTGCAAGGTCTCGAGCGCCCTCAGAGGAAGGGTCTGGGCCTCCTTCCATTAGAGACCCATTCTCATTGCTCATGTTCAGGGGCAGAAGAGAGAGAAAAGAGAAATGCATTTGAAGAGAAAGCCCACCCAGAAAGCAGGACAGAGGCAGATACAGGGTCTGGGTGGGGGTGAGCAAGCCTGGCCTTCCCATATAAAATATTGAGAGCTGGAGTCAGGTTCCGCATCCAAAATTTGACACACTTGTGCAAAACTCTGCTGCCAGAGCTGCTACTCCAAACCACAGGGAAACTGAAATTTAAAGAACAAATCCTCAGTCCTGTGGCAAATCAGTCATTTAGCCAATTGATCATTTGGCAAACTGGCTTTTGGCAAATTGGTTTAGGGAGTCTAGCCTGCTCCAGGAAGGCTTTCCACCAGCCAGTAGAGTGCGAGGAGCCTGGTGGATGAGAACGAAGCTCCCTCCCTGGAAGCAGGCCTCCCCACCACCCCCACCACCCCCCAGGGAAGAAACCTCCAGGCAAAGCGAAGGCTGGTCAGGAAACAGGATGTCAAGGATGCATCCCTAGAGGCAGCCCTTTGCTGGGCCATTGGGAAGCCCCTGTCCTGCCCACACGAAGACCTGCTGGGTGGGACTTCAGCCACTCTGGAGAAGGAGAACAAATGCATACTCTCTTCCAGGGGCTGGGGAAGGGTGAAAGACAGGCTCAGAAACAGCAGACAACTCACCTCCGATCCAACACGTAGAGAGCAGCCGCCAAGACCTGCCTGACTCCAGAGGTCTGTCTCCTCACCTCCCCCACATCAGGCTGCCCAGAGCAAGCATCAATACTCCTGTTTCTGGAAGGCTCTCCAGCTCGCCAAGGGATAGCCTCTCAGGGGTGCCCACTGCTGCTTCACTCACATCCTAGGATGTGGGATTCCAAGGCTCTTGTCCAGAGGAAGAAACTGAGGCTCAGAGAGTAAATGTGAGAACTCCATAAGGCTGCCCTCAGTAACAAATGCTTACATACTCTTCCAAAGAAAAAACTTCTGAAAAACAAAGTGTCTCTTGGGATCTACTCGTATGTGTATGAGCTTTCTAAAAACTGACATGAATAGATTCTTGCTTACAAATGCTTCTTTACACCTCCTTTTTCCATGTATTAAAGTATTAGTCACATTTTTACCTTTGGCACTACATTCTGTAGGAAGAAAGTCCCATCTCCTACTGAGAGACATCACACTTGTTTGTAGATTTTGCTATTGCATTCAGATCTGTATAATGTTTCCAAAGAATATATCCAAGGCTTTATGAATCCCTCAATTTATTAATATTAGTATAATACATAACTTTTCCCATATGATAAAATAAAATATAACTTAAAAATTTAAATTCCTTTACATTTCTACTTTCTTGCTTAAAATCTTCACTTTCGCATACCCCATGACCACCTCCTCACTGCCTCCCTCAGCACCAGCAGTGGGCCCTCTTTGTTATCACTTTCTGAGTTTGAGAGTTTGACGACGGGTAGAGAACAGCAAATGCACACTGGGATAAGATGCTGGACAAGGACAGGACCCGCCCCAGGTCAAATCTCTTTCTCTCTCATGAGCCCTGAGCACCAACAGTTTACACTCAGCCTCAGTTAATTTACAAATGGGGGCATGTAATGGACCTTGAAGTCATTTATGGGTAGTTAAGCCTCAAAGCTCAATCTGTGAAACCCAACGATCCCTGCACCTCCTTACCCAGGCTGCCCAAGTTTGAACATCTGTGTAGATGCCTGATGATGAATGGGGAGCACCTGTGTGGGGTCCGGAACTTAAACCATACTCACTTGGCCCTCCAGATTCACTGCAGGGCAGATGGGCTGGCAGGATAGTCAAAAAGCCACTTCGTACTTAAGGTGCACCATTCAAACAATTTTTTATTCACCTGCTCTTTTCAGTCAGAGCGCGTGCTCTCCCAGGCTTCCTCTTACCTGATGTTTTACAGTCCTGAGGCCCAGAACCCTTCGGGTTACAACAGGAGACGCTAACCCCCGGGCCATGGACCAATACTGGTCTGTGCCTGTTAGGAATGACGCCACAGAGCAGGAGGTGAGCTTGAATGTAATGCACTGGAATCTTCCCCAAACCATCCTCCACTCACAGGTCTGTGGAAAAATTGTCTTCCACAAAACCAGTCCCTGGTGCCAGGAAGGTTGCGGACTGCTGGGTTACAACATTCATAAGATGTAACAGAATAGTCATGACAAGAAATCAGTCAATCCAAACCAGCAAGCCAGACACTCCGTGGTCATTTAGATCCACAAAAGGTTAAGTTAGGGACCCACCTTGATGGCTGTCCTACTGAGTATACACACCACAGAGGGGTCCATCAGAAGAAGGGGAGAGGAGGATGGAGCCCTGAAGGTGGCTGGGCCGTGATGTCAATGACAGTGACTTGGAGTCAGTGGAAGAGGAGGAGGCATCTTTACAATATTTCAAAGTTCTCTCACTTTATCTTCCTAAGGCACACAGGACAGGCATAAAGAGTCCTAAACTGCGAGGGAAAGTTGAATTTCATTAGGGTTAAGCACCTCATGCAAATCCACCCATTCAATTTGAACACAGGTCTTTCATATCCAGGAGCCACCTATGGCCACTGATCTCTGATGACTGTCTGCTGCCCAGGCATTCTCTCACACTTCCCTCAGGACAGTGACTTTGCCCACATCAATGGCTGATGTGCCACTGCTGCCAGATAATAGGGGAGGAAACTCTGGGGTCAAGATGATGACGCAGAAAAACAACCTTTGATCCTACTCCGCCTAAACTCTTCTCCACCAGGATGGAAACAGGGGGACTCACAGCACCATGGAATCCCAGGCAGCAGAGCCCACCGACTGGTGCAGTGTCAGATTTGGTGGCACCCTCATGCCTGTGCACTGATGTCCCCTGACCCATCAGCTCCACCCTCTCTTTCCTCTGCAGACATTTGGAGGCAGAGACAAATATGGTCAAAGGCAGGCTCTTATCATAAGGTCTTCCCATTGTTCTGCCCCTAACACATTGTATTTTATAATCGTAGTACCTTGTGAGCACTTTGTTATTTTTTGTTGCATTAATGCATGCATGCATGAATGAGTGATTGAATGAAGAAACCTTGGACACACGTACAGCACTTTCTACTTTTTACATCACCTTTGCATCCATTATTTCATCTTATTCTTAGGATACCCCTGTGAATGCAGGATTGGAATACCTGCTTTACAGGTGGGGAAACTGAGGCCCGATGAAATGACTGTCTCACCTGAGATAATGGCAGAACCTGGACTAGAATCCAAGCCAGAACTCCTACTTCAGTGCTCCTTCCCTATGAGGGCTGCTGACCCAGGCTTGGGTCTCCAAATGCCCAGTCCTCCAAAGAGCCCAGCAAGTTAGAGATCTCTGATCACCCAGCTCACCATTGGAGGTGACCGATGACGCTGGAACTGCGGGAAAGCCCCTAGAGAAAAGGAGTTCTCACACCTCAGCCATGGGCACTCATAACTTTCCAAACAGGCCTCCACATTTTTCTCACGTTAGCTTATAATTTCCAGATCAGAATAAAGACTGGGAATCCCCTGTCATTACCTTTCTGATTGTGACTCACTCTGGGGGCAGGGAGGTGGGAGAGGTGAGAGGTGAGATGCTCGAGTCTCAAACCTCACTAGCCCAAAAGCAAAAAAATCTCTCCTTCAACCCTATAGTCATTCAGTCATTAAATGTTTCCTGACAATGCACTATGATGACCACCCAGTGCTATTCTCAGAGCTGTGAGGCTGGAGTAGGCAGCGCAGCCTGCCACTCAGGGGTCAGCACCACAACCAACATCCTCTCCTAATGTTCCACTGTCATTGCTCAGACCAGGTGTGCCACTGACCTTCCTGCCAACGGTCAAGCCCAGGCCCGTCTGTCTCAGTCTGTGCAGCCATTAGAAGTGTTAACTGCTCCTTCTTCACAGACTTTCCTTGACCTTCACCATACCATTCTCCTGCTCCACTGCCCACTTTTTTCTCTGCATCCTCCACCCACTTATTAAATGTCAGGGTTCCCCAGAGCTCTTACTTGGACCTTTTTTGAGGAGAGTCTCCCTCTGTTTACTCCCCTTTAACCATCTCATTTACACCATGGGGATGCAAATACTATCCAAATGTTGATAATGACCAAGTCAGTTCTTCAAACTCTATACCAAATGCTTGTTGGATATCCTCTCCTGAGGTGTCCGTGGGCCTCCAAGGCTCAGCATATCCACCCCTGAACCCACCCTCATGCCCACACCCATGCTGCTCCTCTTCCCTTGCACCCAAGTTGCAAGCGACCCGAGCCAGGAGCCTGGGCATCAGCCTTTGCCTCCTCCCAAATGGTCATCCAGTGGGATGGCTTCTACACACCCAGGATCTCTCAGAGCTATTCCTTTATTCTTTCCTCTCTGCCCTCCTTAATTGACCTCCTCTTCCTCTTTTCCTGAACTGGGACAATAACCGCCTCATTGATCGCCACACAGCCTCCAAGGGGCAGCTGGACTGCTCTGGCCTGCATCCCAAGGCCTTCCAGGAACCAAATCCCACCTTCTCCTCAACCTCATCGCAGTTCACATGCATCTGGTCTACAAACACCGAGCACTTGCCATCACAAAGGGATCCTGCTCTCTCCCAGCAACATCTTTTGTGTAGGTGTCTCCCCTTTCCTGGACAATTCTCTCCCACCCCTCTACCCCTGCCTAGGGAACTCTTCCAGCTTTTCTTTCCACATCTTACTCAAATCTCCCCTTCTCTAAGAGCTGCGTTCCCCTCACTCTCCCAGGCAGGGCCAGGTTCTCCCACCACACACCCGTGAGACCCAGCGAAGGCCATTATCACAGCACTCACCACCCTGAATTTCAAGACCTTATTTACAAGTCTCTCACTCTAATAAAATCAGCCCCTTCGAGGACCATGTTCTGCTCCTTTATCTTGCATGCCTAGCCCGTGGGATGCTCTGCCATTGTGGGCCTCAATGAATGACTGAATGAATAAACAGTGCAAGTGGGTGGACATGCTGGAATAAAGAGATATTCACCAGGGACTGAACAGGGCAGTACCAACAGTCAGGAGGAGGAAAAACACCAAAAACCCATCTGCCAGGCCCTAAGGCATTTGCAACCAGCTTGAGAAAGACAAGACTCATGAAACACCTAGCAAACAGGAATGGCTTACAATCAGCTGTGCAGCGCCCTGACCCCCTCTGGAACTCAGATGGACAGGGCACTGGAGAGAGCTGAAGAAGTGTCAGGAAGTAGCCTTCCTCAGTGCCACAACCCAACCTTCCAAGGCCTGAGCAGAGCAGGTTTGAAGGATTGAAGAAGACGCTGCTTCTCCAGCAAAATTCTACCCAGAAGACTCCTTCCAGAGCTCCTGGGCTCTTGCTGGAAAAAGCTTGGTACCTCCTTTTCACCAGGGAAACTAGCTAGTTGGTGAGGGTTGGGAAGGGGCAGCAGCAAAGGAATTCTAAACAGAAAATAGATGTTCGCCATCCCACCCCCTAACGTGATGACCTGGAGTGTCCATCTGCCTGACTTTCTGGAAAACAGGACTGACTAGGGCTCCAGACACCAGGCCAGACCCCTGTCTGAGTGGGAGGGGCCAGCACCCAGAGAAGGCACGGAGGGAGGGCAGGAGACGCAAGTGCTATTGGCAACCACCTCTTCTGTTTGACTTTGGGCCAACCCGGGTTAAGTGTAATGGTTTTGATCTGACCTTGGTCTTTATATGATCTGGAAGAGTGTAAATACTGAGACATATGCCAACTCTAAAGAAAAGCAAGCAGATGCAGGTAATCCAGCCACTCCTGGAAAAATTTCACATTCAGCTAGTGACTCCCAGTGGTCCAAGTTTCCCCTATCTTGTACCCTTTTCCTTCCTGGTAGCCTGCTCTTCTCCTTCCTCCCATCCTTTCCCCAGGGCCATGCCCCAGAAGCACAGGTTACTAAAGCTGAAAAGGGCCCAGAGCGTGGCGGGCCCCAAACCCCTTTTTATAGAAGGGGACACTGAGGCCCAGGAGGGGAAAGGGACTAAGAGGCAATCACAGAGCTGCCCGACTCCCAGGACGAAACCTACCGTGCTGACTAAGCTCTCAGATCCTCCGTGCACACTGCAGTGTCAATCTACGGAACAGCTGCTGGCAGTCCTGCCCCTCCAACTTCCACCCCACCCCACCCCTACCCCCACCAAAAAGAGAAATGGGGCTGGGCTGCATTTCAGCACAGATGAGAGCTTTGTGCTAAGCGGACACAAGTATGGTGGTGAAATTCGAGGCATCCCCAGCAGAAGCTGGGCCAGGCCTGAGATCACACGGTGCTGGGCCAGGGTGGCAGCTGCATGTAAGCAGTGTTGGGGACGTTCTGTGCGGGCTTTCCCACCAGCCTCACACTGGGTCTGACAATGGCGAGCAAGGCAGGGCCAGGCCATGAGAGAAAGTGAGAGCAAGGCCTGCTCTTGGGAGGCCACAGGGAGGCTCTCAGCTCCTGGCCCCCGATATTCTCTGAAGCTTACTGGGGGGTTGGGAGGGAGCCTGCATGTTTCAAACACTTGCCCATGACTACAGTGACACGTGCAGGAGCAGGCCCTGAGATGTCTCCTACTTAAGATCTGAGCGCCACCCTCCCGCTGTGCCAGCTCCACCAACACCTGGTGATGGCACTGTGAATGGGGAAAGTGGAGACAGGCCTCTGGTGCCCTCTGCTGTCCAGCACTTCTGTCCCACAGTCTGAGGGATGGCACCAAAGCTGGCAGGGGAGATCCAAGGAATGTCGCCAGTGCCCGGGATTGCCTCAGCTTGTAACAGCCCCTCCATCTACTTCCCATAAGCATGCAGGAACAGCACCGTGTGTCAGCACTCAGAGCACGCCTGGGTGTGTAACGGCAATGAGCAGAGCCAAAGCAAATGGCTTCTAACACAAAGGCGATGCTTCATGTTTCCTCTCCTCGGGACCCAAAAGAAGGGAGCAGCCACCATCTTGGTTGCTGGCTACTGTGAGGGGCCAAGAGACCGAAGGGCCTCAAGTAGACCACTGACACTTGCGCTCACAACTCATTGGCCAGATTAGGCCTCATGACCCCAGCCTAACACAAGGGCCTGTGCAATCCCACCTGTTGCTCTATGGTGTGTGCCTCTGCTCCCTTCTCCCCTGGCTGACTCTCTGAGTGTTGGTAAACAGGGCTGGTAGTTCCCCCAAGTGACAGCACTGACTCCTCAGCCAGGCACTGGGGCTACCTCCCACTTTGCCTCCCTCCATCCTGGCTGCCACTGCCCATAGTACCATCCTCCTCAGACCCTCATGAGTCTCATCACGGTCTCGATACTGAGCCCTAAGAAGACAATCCCCCTAGTTCCCCACCCACCCTCACTACCCAACCCCACTGCTACTTTCTCCCCCTCTGCAATTTGGGGCAGATTGCTTTCAGTCTGTGGACTGTGACCTCACTGTAAATGAGAAGACTAAAGAAGGTGAAGTTCCCCAATTCTAGATCCCTCTTTTCCCTCATCCCCTTTAGGATGTATTGAAAACAATGAGGCCCTGGCCTGGTAGCTCGGTGGGTTAGAGCATCATCCCAATATACCAAGATTGTAGGTTCGATCCCCAGTCACAGCACATACCAGATGCAACCAATGAATGCATAAATAAGTGGAACAACAAAATGATGTATCTTTCCCTCTCTCCCTTCTCACTCTCTAAAAACCAATACATAAAAATTTTTTTAAAGAAATAAAACAATGGTAGGTAGTGTTGGCACAGTGCTTTACAGCATATACAACACAGGCATGTTTATTATTTCATTTAAAACTACTGATAGCTCCCAGTAGTTATTTTACAGAGGCTCAAAGAGGTTAAGCTATATGTTTAAGGTCATACAGCTATTAAAAAAATAATTGGAATTAAACTCCAAGTAGGCAAACCAAGTGTACCTTCAACCTTATCAGGTGATGTCTCTCTCACACCCTCTGGCTGTTGGCTGAAAGCCCTATTCCTCAGGGAGAGTACCCCTCATGTGCAAGGGTCAGCAAGACTAGATTCGGTGTAACCCTCCCTCACGTCCCTGGGAAAGGGCACAGAGGCTCACAGAGCATCAGTACAAAGTGGATTGCCTTGAATCTGAGTGAACTGTAAAAGAAGAAAAAAATTATGACTTGGAAGCTATCCACATGCTCACCTACCACTGGCCTGGATCTCTTTAGAGAAGCTGGACTGGTTCTAGTTTGCAAGGCCTGGCTAATTTGTGCCCTGTCCTCCCAAAATGACAGACCAGGAGTCCTTGGGGTCAACACCTACAGGCCCCTCCTCCCAGCACTCCTTTCCTGGTTTGCCACAAGGGCCACCAGGATGAGAAGTCAGTGGCACCCTTCTCTTCACCTCAGTTTCTCTTTCTGTGAAATGGGAATGATCTACAGTTTCCTGTCACCTATCTCCTGTCAGCGTGGAGGGGAAGTGAGAGGGCATGAGCTGATGTTTCTTACAGGACTTTGGTCTCTTTACAGAGGTGATATGTGAATGAAAGCTAAGAGCAAGAGTGGCCTCAATGCTACCTGATGAAAGGACTCCAGGGGAGAAACGGATTCTCTGGCACAGTCTGGGGAATTGAATTTTCTAGAAAATTAAAGGCCCCTTTGATTTCCACTCTGGTGGCTACAAACCGTTCTGCTGCTCCTCCTGCTGGAGCTCCATGCTGGGACCATGCCTGAGATGATTTTCCTGGTGTGTGTCCACTGGGCTGCCAAGCTGCACTGCATGGGGTCAGACAGGCAACTGCAGGAGATGGCGGTGCATGGACATGGGCTCAGGGTGATGTCCCTGGTGAATCCCCAAGAGTCGTTTGATTTATTTAGTTTCTTTCATTCGTTCTCAAGGGAGTCAAGTCTGGTAAAAATCCCAGTTCTGCGGGGGCCGCAATTCATTCTGTCATGGCCATAGAAAGATGCACTGACATCAAATGTGTTTGAATAACTGCTTTTACCAGGGGATAAATATTCCTAGTCATCATGAGCTGATACCTTTGCCACTTTGATAAAAAAAACTCTCAGAGACATGGTTTCCTCATCTGCAAAATGAAAGAGTTGGTTTTCATTGTTGTGAGGTCCCCTCTAGAACTTAGAATAATAAAACAAATATCAGATCCTTCAAGACTCAGATGGAAAGAGACTTCAGGTTTGGTAGGATAGATAGTAGGCCTGGCAGCACCACTCCCTCCCTGCCTCTCTCACTTTTGATTTTCCTCTGGAAGTCCCTAACATGTAGTCCGATGTTGCTACCACTTATGAGAACATAGCCTACCAGTTTAGAACACTAGGCCCCTTCCTATAATTATCTACTTCTGTGCTGATCATCCTTCAGTAACATGTCAAGCTGTGAGCTTCCTGAGAAAAGGGATCATATCACCACCTGTATTAGAGTTCTTTAGAGAAACAGAATTAGTAGGCAATAAGATGGATAGATAGGCAGACCGTACATAAATATACATATACATACCCACTGATATGATTACATAGACACATACATATATACATATATCTGTGTTTATACATATATGCACACATATATGTATGTGTGTCTGTGTACATATACAGAGACAGAGAGGCAGAGGGTGAGTGGGAGGGATGAAGAGAGAGATCTATTTTAAGGAATTAGTTCATGCAGTCATGGAGCTGGCAAATCCAAAATCTGTAGTGCAGGTTGGAAGCTGAAATGTTAGGTAAGAGTTAGTGCTGCAATCTTGAGTTCAAATCCCACAGAGCAGCAGGCTGGAAAACCAGCCTGTTTCTACAGTGTGATCTTGAGAATTCCTTCTTCTTTGGGAAACTCAATCTTTGCTTTTAAGGTCTTCAACTATTGGATGTGACCCTACCCACATTATGAAGAGTAATCTGCTTTACTTAAAAGCTGCTGATTTAACTGTTAATTACACATAATAAATACCTTCACAGCAACATCTAGACTGGTGTTTGACCAAGCAACTGGTCACCATAGCCTAGCCAAGTCGAAAGATAAATTACCCATCATACCTCCTGTCACCCACCTTGCTGTGTCTACCTGGCCCTTAGGGGTAGTCAATCCCGAGCAGATAAACAAGGAGTCCTAAGTATTCCATGATGTGCTTTGATTTCTCTCTTATTTTATATTTCTTCCCTTCCAATTTTTATTAACACCAGTCTTCTGAGCCCAAAGACTCAGCTTCATTCAGCACCATCAAAGCTGTTGACCACATTCAAGGGGTGTTGCAGAAAGAGGTGACAAGCCTGGGCTTGACTCCTGGCTTCACCACTCATTCACCTGGGAACCCCAGGCAGTTCAATCCCTTAGAATGTGAGTTTCATATCTACAAAGTAGGGGCATGTGGTGTCCCCATCTCAGGATTTTTGTAAGTCTGAGTGGAACAATGCATGTGCCGGACCAGTGACTACCATAAATGAAGCACTCCGTCATCTTAGTAATCATTATTTTATTGCTTCTTTACACGAAATTAAAACTCACTAACTCAGACCTATCAAAGACAGCAGTCAATGTCTGGAAAGCCCACATTAAAACATAATTCAAAAATAATGTTGTTTTATTACTTTAAAATATATTATTCAATCCAAGCTAATAAAGGCTTGCACAGTGAGCCCTCAGAGGACTTCCATTAATGAACAAATAAGGACAACTTGAGGTTAGACTATCAATCATTGGTGTAGAAAAAGGTGGATTTGAGTACTTGAAAATGCCTCTAAACAGTGTATTGTCCTCTGTAGACTGTTTCCCCTGCAATCATCTTAATGCATTTTATTAGTTCAACAGTTTCTTGCCACCTTGAGAGGACTCCAGGCAATTTCTGCCCAGAACTGACCAGACTGCTACAAATTCTAACTTGGTGGTGACTGACTATAAGACATTTCATGGCATTAGGTCAAGACCTTCATTTTTAAGTTCTTCCCTTTTCTCAGAAGGCTGCTTTAGGGTGACCATCTTGGCCTGTAATCCCCAGAAATGGAACTGTTTCTGTCAAATAACAAAGAAGCTGAACTTCAGAGCTTGAGCTCTGAGCTCGGAGAGCTCTAGCTTTTGAAAGCTGTATGAACTTGAACTTGGACAAGTACTTATCTTC
Source organism: Furipterus horrens (assembly GCF_987537825.1). Lineage (NCBI taxonomy): Eukaryota > Metazoa > Chordata > Mammalia > Chiroptera > Furipteridae > Furipterus > Furipterus horrens. The sequence goes on from NW_028327173.1 coordinate 110,974,656, forward strand.
TCTGAGGCACAGTAAAGTGGAGATAAGGTGACCTGCCTCACAGGGCTGCTGCAAGATTAAATTAGGTGATATATCAAAAGTAGCTGAAATCTGTGACTTGGCACACTAACAGTCCTTATACAGGTGCCAAATCTAGAGACCAGTCAGAAAATTATAAGCACTGTTCTAATAAGGCTGTGAGGGTAGGGAATACTGAAATTATTGTTCTGGGTGCTAGGCCAGTCCTTGGACAAATAATGAAAGTTGCCTACAGACAGGCTATTGATCGCAGGGCAGAAGCCCGGGGATTATTGTCATTATTATTATTAGCAACAAAAATGACAATATGTATCTTCAAGAACTATCCAGTTTATCTCCAAAGCTCTACTGAGACCATTTATTTTTGAAGAAGGTTGTGCCAGGACCATGGTATCTGTCTGTTTTTCTCTAGACATTTCAAGTTTGCATTGGGTTCACTCACCAGAGAACTAACTACATGCCCCAGATTAACTCAGCCCCTGCAGAAAGGCCTTCACTGTGTGAAGGTGCAAGTTAAACCCTTGATTCTACTGTAGTCAGGATGGAGAACCATCTTCAGGGAGTCTCATGGGTGAGTCTGGGAGCATGAACTCTACCAGCATTTATTGGGTTGGCCAAAGACTTCATTTGGTTTTTTTCCATAAGGTGGCTCTAGTAGAGCTTAGTTGCTTTTAACTTCATTTAAAATAATTTCATTAGATTGTATCATAGTAGCTGTCATATCAGCGTGTGTTTTAAAAAACTTATCAAAATTGGTGAATTTTTGAGTAGCCATTTTAATATTAAAGATGGAAGAAAATACGCAACATTTTCGGTGTATTATGCTTTATTATTTCAAGAAAGATAAAAATGCAACTGAAGCAAAATAAAAGATTTGGAGAAGGTGCTGTGACTGACCAGACATGTCAAAAGTGGTTTGTGAAGTTTCCTGCTGAAGATTTCTTGCTGGATGATGCTCCAATGTCAGGTATACTAGTTGAAGTTGATAGCGATTAAATCAAGACACTTATTGAGACCAATCAACATTATACCACACGGGAGATAGCCTACACACTCAAAATACCCAAGCCAAAGTTATGGGTGAAAATAAAAAAAAAAAAAAAAATGTGTCTTTTATTTTACAGAAAAAAATAGATGGACTTTTTGGCCAACCCAATATTAAGCACTTCCTCACTTCCTCTGGGGAGGGGCCGGAGCTTTACAAGCACCTTACTTTGTCCTCATTACATCCAGCCGGTGAGGTTGGACTACTGCCTCCCACGCCCACTTCTCAAAGGAGGGAGCTGAGTCCCAGAAGGTGGAGGGGTGGGGGGGCTTGCTCAAGTCACAGGGCCGGCAAGTGGTTGTTGTTGAATTCAAACACAGCATATGATCAGGATAGATCAGCCTTCAGAAGATGTACTCTCTAAGCCATCTTAGATTCTAAGGCTCCCAGCCCTTCACAGACCTCCTAGGATGAAATTCTCTTACCTTTCTGATAGCCTCCCCTAAAGACTCTGTACCTGCCTCTCTCTTAGGGCTGTTCCACTTCCTTGAATGGCAGCCATTCTCACGAATGTCCCAGGTCCCTGGTGAGGGCAGGCACTGCGTCTTGTCTGGGTTTCTTAACCGCAGCGGCTTGCACAAGGCTCGGCCCTAAAGAAGCCACTTAATACATGCTTGCTGCCTGTGTTTATGGAATTAATAAGAATTTCCCAGAGGGCCTTTGGAGAAACTTTGTACCTATTTGTCTCTTGTAGATGACCCCCCTTTAAAAACTGCTGTCTAGAAGCAGACGGAAGAGCTGCTATGTGCGGGGGCAACTCCAGGGACTGGTGACATTGCCTGGGTCTCCCTGCCAGCCCCAATGCCTCCAGAAAGGATGAGACAGGGCTGTGGACAGGGTGATGAACAGCTGAATCCTGTTGACTTGAGCCAGCCTAATTGAGTGTCTGCTCCTTGCAGCATAAGAACCTGAATAGAGGCCCCTTCTCAAGGGAGCAGGAGCTGGTCAGGAAAGAGGGTTTGATGGTAACTGACTTTGTCACACTTTGGCTCTTGAACGAGACCCCCCCAACCAGGGCACCCAGCCCATGGAGCCCAACCAGAGGTGGCAAATCAGTAGAATAACTAGAGTACTTGACAACTAGGCAGGTCATTTTTCTTGAACTCATTCCTCTTCCATACAACAAAATTATAAAATGTAATGAAATGTAATGAACAACAATGATATAAGTAATATAGATGCACTAGATATGACTGTTGGCATTTCTTCAGAATTTTCATTAACTATATATGATTTTGAAAACATTACATATTTTAAATACATCCAGGTTTTGTCTCAATTGCCTCCTCTTTCTGTCTTTTTATTTCTCTTTGTTTGAACTCCACTGAATTCATGTGATTTTATATTGGTACAGGCATTCCACTCGAAATTTTTTTAGAACTTCAGAATAATTATGAACCAGTTGCCAGTTTGACATTACTGTAAAACATTGCAAGTTACTCCAACTTCCCTCAGAACAAAAAGATACCATGGTTTATATACATTCCTATCAGTGAACTTTGATCCTTTGGTTACAGTCTGATATAATAATAATTTATGTAAGTAATTATCCAAGATTTTAATAAGCTCAAAATGTCAACAAAAGGTTGTTTTTTGTTTTTCTTATAAATCTGTTTTCTGAATTTTGTTCTGTCATTTTAAAAAAACTAAAATGTTTTAATTTTAAAATATTAAAACTTAGTAAAATAAGGCATGACTTAAAATATGCACTTACTAAATAAAAATAAGATGCCTGACAGTTTACACTGCTTTATCATTTTAAATTTTAAACAAAAATAAACTCCAGTGGTTACCTAGAATGACTGAAAGAACTTAAGTTGCATTTTTTCATCTTTACGATCAATGAGCTGTCACTGTTCATTTCAAATCTGTTCTTTACCTGCCACCACAGGGCGTGGACGCACAAACTGCACCCAAAAAGAATGCAAACAATCCAGTCATCTGACAAAATAACTCTTCAATGCATATGGTGGGTCTGCATTTTGGGAGCCACCTCTCTCCTGTGGAGCTTGTTTACTTATCCTCATACTTACTATATCTGCAATACCACAGCAGTTGTTTATACAATACTTTAAGCCAAAAGAAGATTGGTCATGGAGGAGTATTTTATCACTGACCTTGTTTATAATTCTCAGTGTGCATACAGTGGCAATAAAAGCAGACCTAATTTCGGTCAAATTTATTGTTGTTTTTTAAACTTCTCTGCACCTGCTTATTTCTTGCACTAGAGGACTGTGCCCATCGCCCACCTTTAGTACACAAGTCAAGATGCTTGCATGCCCCGAAGGTGTCTTTTAGAGCTGGCTAACAGGAAATGGGAAATGCTCTGTATTTTTCCTTCACAGACAATGAGAAGCATGTGACTGATTATGCTGCCTTTGTTGGTTTGACACCAAGAAGCTCAGAACCTTATTTGTAGCTCACCTTGTAGGATCATAAGGCATTCCGATTTCTCCCCTTATTGTCAACCTCATGTATACCTTCCCTGTCCCAGTTTTCATAATGTTGTTTTAATGATTTCAAAATGATGCCCCCCCCCAGCCTAATTAATGTGTGTTTAAATTTTTTCTTTTGATTTAGGTGGCTTCAGGTAAGGGACAAAACCTCCCATTTACCACAGCCCCTACTACTCCTGAAGAACTGCCCTGCAGCCTGTCTTTTTCATATCTACTCTCTGCTTAGCCCCTGAAGGTGTTTCAGTGTGCAAGCCATTTGTGTTTTTTCTTTCTTATAGCTCCTTGTAAGCCAACTCATGTCCCTTGTCTGGTATGAGAGGTGCTGGGATCTGGGAAGAAGGGCATCGTGTTTCTGGCCAGTCTCTTTTGCATCCTCCCTTTCAGCCCCTCAGTGACCTAATGGGATAAGTACTGGCACCATTTCATAACTGAGAAATTGAGGCTCCCAGGATTTAAGTGTTCCCATCTCAAGTCAACAGCTGCTTGGTGGCAGAACCAGAATGAAAACCCAGGCTGGTCTGGAGACAGCTCTATCTACCCCCATGGAGTGAGGGAGTTGGTGGACCAGAGTTTTCCTCAGGGCTGCAGAGGATATCCTGGGGAGAAGATAACTTTCTATTTCTCCTGCCCCCACGGCTTCCTGGCTATACACACAGATCCCACAGAGCTGCCCATCAGGAGGCCAGGCAATGCCGGCCCAGGGCCGCTGCACAGCGGGCCACCTCTCACGCCCTATCTTCACAGGGATGTGTGCTGGGTTAATGCTCTGCCTTCTTAAAATTCTTAATAATTTTTGAACAAGAGGCCACATCACTACCACCTAGACTAACAAGTGATAGTGGCAAGATGGCGCTGCCAATACCCAGGTCCCGTACTATTGGTGTGTAGAGGACACCTTGTCCCTAGCAAAGGCTTCTGGGAGTCACCATCACAGACCCAGCTCCTCCTCCTAGACGCTTAGACCCAGAGTCCTTGGCTTCACTGATCCCGTAATCTGCCTGAGCTTTGCTCTGGACAGTCGCCACAGCAACCAGAGGTTGGTCACTGCAGCTGAATGAATCAGCAAATATTTATTAAGCACTGTGCTAGGAAATATGGGGGAGAATGCATGGCTTTGCCAGTTTTAACATATTTTTAGCGATAAATACCCTAAAAGAATTGGGGTGGTGGGGATATTTATAAGGCCTTATTTCTTTTCTGTCCTGGAAACCATTAGGAAGGCAAAATACTAGTGTAGTTTTTTACAGATACAGATTTTGGAACTATAGACTTTTGGGTTCAAATCCCAGCACTACCACTACATGTGATAACATGCAAGCCACACGATTCTCCAAGCCTCAGTTTTCCATTTTCAAGGGGAGAGTGCTTCGCCCTGCCCACCTCATAAAGTTCTTTAAGGATGAAGTGAGCTAATGTGTAACAAAGAGCTTTGTTGACTGTGTAAATGTTAGGTTGTTCTTTCAATAAACATTTATTAAGCATTTACTCTGAGCCAAAGCCTGAGTTAGGCATTAAAGCCTCTCCAATGTAAACGTCCTGGGCTCATTGAGATTCACCCTTTTTTTCCAACTGAGGTGAAAATTAACCACTTTAAAGCAAACAATTCAAGTGGCATTTAGTGCGTTCACAACACTGTGAGCCAACACCTCTATCAAGCTCCGAAACACAAAAAGCCTGTACCCATTAAATGTCACCCTCCTTTCAGGGGATATTTTCTCTGGATATAATTTTGTCCTTCTCGGGAATTGATTTCCCAGGCTCGAAAATATCCTAATGTCCCTCTGATCTCCCAGGAGCCCAAGCCAACCCCTGGGGCCAACCTCCAGCCTCGCGAGATGAAACCCAGTTTCCTTTGCCAGCACTGAGGAAACCACAGCCCCGAGCCTGCCATTTTTAATTACACCAGGCCTGGATGAGCAGGTAATCGCTGTGTATTTCACTAAATTACCTCTCATAAAGGAGCGATCATATTTGCTCGTGTGCCCTTCTTCCTTGGAATCAGCTCCCTGTTTGCAGCATTGTCTCTTCCCGGCAGCCTGTGCGCTTGGCAAATGTCGGCCTTGTTGGGCTCGGAGAGAGTCAGGTGCAGGGGGGAGGGGGCCATGTTTGGGCAAATATTGGACTTGGCCACACGTACTATCCCTATCAGGGACCCGATTGGTGTTATTGATTGACAGATGTGGGGACCAACTGTTTGGAAAGCTGAGCCCCCTCGGATTGGTGTAGGTGTTTCGGCAAACAGCCCTAATACTGGGCAAACAGGCCTGTTGGAAGAAGTGCCTGGCGTGTTAGCACAGCAAACCAAGCACTGAGTAAACAGCTTAAAAGAATGTGGCCACCTCCACGTAACCTCAGCCGAGGTATTGATCCCACTGGAGGCAGGAGAGGGGCTGAGCAGGGAACGGAGAGATACAAACCCAGGCAGAATGTAAATGTTATCTTTAAGCTGCGCTGTCAGGGCCCTAATGGGCATCTGTTTGGAATTTGTCTTCTTGCAAATTTTTAAATCCAGGTCAGCACCACACACAGAATTTAATAACTTTTCAGAAAAATCAGGGCTTGGGACCAATTTCATTCTTCAAAAGCCCAACTGGGACTTTCTGCTCGCGTTAGAGGTAGCAGCTTTGCATTGAAACTTTCTAGGTGAAAGTTCCAAGCTAGGAAGAGGCAAATCTGAACATTAGTCAGGAGGCTACAGGAGAGAAGAAGAAAATCCAGAAATAAAGATGCTTTCTCTGACCCCTGAGCTGTCCATGCATGAGAGCTGGTCGGTGGAAGGAATCCTGGAATCAACACCAAGACACTTGGTTCTGCTGCAGCTGCTGCCCCCACCTGGCTGGGCCTTCCGTCATCACCTCCCTGGACCTCAGCTTCTGCATCTTCCAAGGGGTTAGGAAGCAGACCCTGCCAGGCATACCCAAAGGCTTGTGCTGACTCAGGGGTGGCTGAGAGTACACTCTGTAGCCAAACACACTGCCCCAGTGTAAGGAGGCGGGCTGTTTGCTGGGAGACCCTGGGAAATGGCCCTCCAGGGTCATAGACCCTCTGGCATTACCATGCAGCAATAGAATGGACCACAGCTGTGGTTAACATCTATTGTTCCAGGCAAGTTACTGTCTGGATCTGGGTGTCCTTTCCCAGAAGCTGGGTGGGGGAAGAGAATATGTGATGTTTGCAAATTGCTTGAAAGTTTAAAAACTACGTTTCCTTGCCTTTTAATGTTTCTGTAAAAGGACAGGGTGAAAAATAAATAGTTGCTTCTCAGTGTCCCAAATGAGGTTAGAGGGCTATGAGCATATGTCACTATTGGCCTGCCATTTCTGGCTGAGAAAAGCCACAGAAAGAGTAAAATCTGCTCCCTTGCTCTCTAACTCCTTCTCTAGCCTGGTCTGCTCCCCTGGTTGTGCTAGCAGAGGCTAGGCACACCTCAGTTATTCACCCCAAACAATGAGTGGGCAAACCCATGCTGGGCCCTGGCCCATCTGGGAGACTAATGCCTATTTTCAATGGAGGCTGTGAGCAGTGTGGGTAACCCCAGAGTATTACTTGGCAATGTATTTTATAAGAGTAAAGGGAACTTATAAACCATTTTGGCTTCCTCTGACTTTTCTCATCTGGCCTCACAGTGATAAGAAGAATCAAAGAAGACTGTGGCTCAGAGAAGAGGATATTTCTAATTCTAATGGATCTTTAAACAGGCATTTAACTGAAGGATACAGGCAAAGTGGTTAAGATAGCGGGCCTCAGAGTTGAGTACTCTGCCACTTGCTAGCTTTATGGCCTTGGGTAAGTTATTTTACTTCTCAGAATTTCAACACTCCTCCCTATAAAATGGAAGTAATGATACATTTCTGAAGGGATTATTATAAGGATATAATGGGCTACCATGTGTTGGCCCCTTGGCACATCTTCTCACACACAGTAACCCCTCAGTAAATAATGGAGACTTTTATTATTATTTCTGTGGCATAAGCGGGACAGACCCTAGTGAGAACAAGTTGTCAGTGCCAGTTTGTGACTCCTAAGGGATGCCCTGTTCCCAGTGAGAAAGCCTCCCAGCCCTCCCTACAAAACCTTCCACCAGACTGGGGTCAGCGCAGAGATTGTACACCAAGCAAATGGAGTAGTTCACTAAGTTTCTAAGAACGTGGTCTGGGAAAGCTTCTCAGCCTGCTTCCCCAGTAGACAGACCACTTCAAACTTCTGTTCCTGTATCCTTGGCTCTAGGCAAAGAGAAGGATGTGAAGACAAAGTGTCCTCTGCTTACAGATGGGACAGCGGAAGCCTCAAGGAAGGGAGGCACTTTCCCAAGGTCATAGAGAAAGTCAGTTATGACACTAAGGAAAATCTTCCAAGGCAAAAACCACTGACAGATTATAAGGAAGAAGTTAAAGCTAGCCTTCCAAGAGGAGTGGAAGGTGACCTGATTCATCTCCCGTCATCAGAAAGTTACTAATTAATGAGGGTTTCTCTACTGCAATTAGAAACAAGTGATCTGTACCTGTGTTGACACTCTTGCTCTCAACCTAATGATTAATCTGCCCTCAGTGAAATGTGTATCCCGGCAAAGGTTGTCTCAAAACTATTTGCTTTGGGAACAAGAGAGTAAACATAAGGACACACAAACACCAGGTAACCTACAGCATAGGTTACGCAGAAATGACTCTGCCCCTGATCCACATGGCATAATCTCTGGATAAACACGGAAGATTCTCCCCTCCTCCCTTAAGGAGAAGGCTCTTAGCCAAGGTGGCTGTCCCACCTCCCAGGCCTCACGCTCCCCAACTCCATGGCCCCACAGAGCACAAGCAGAGGTCCCTCTCTCCCACCTGTCCCCTCAGCTCTGCCCGCAGTGCTATGGATGCTCACTGCCAAGAACCAAAAAGATGTTAAAAGTAAGAAGGGATAAACGTGTTAAATACAACCACTGCTGTTTTCAAGGGTCAAGGACTCATTCCCTCACTGGCCTGGAGGTAAGAAAGTAAGGCACATGCATACCATCCCCCCTTCCCTGATCCTCCTCAGGTTCCGGACCTTACTCTCACTGCTGTGGGACCAAGCCCTGTTTTTTTGGAAAAGAGGCCGCCACTCTGCAGACCTGGAGGAGCTTCTGTTTGGGGACCAGAGTGGACGCCACAGCCACCGGATCAGGTGTCCCACAGGGGGAAGCCTAGGAAGCAAATGTCCAGTGAGCTTGCACTTGGAAAGGGGTTTTTGAGTACTTTGGCCCAAAGCGGACTATAGGCCCACGTTGGGGCACAGGAGCTGATAGATTCCTCATAAACATCTCCCTTGCCAAATGGGCAGAGACTGCCCCCTTTGAAGGCCCACGCCTGGACGTAGTGAAGGGTTCAGCACAGTTATGCTGCTGTGACATCGCGGCACATGGCACACTCTGGCCACTGAAAACCCAGGGCCTGGAAAAAGGAGAAGTTCCCTCCTGAATTCCTATTTTCTCATCCAACAGCTTTCCTCATAATTACCAACTGTTTACAGGAAAGACAGTTAGGCTGAGTCCCCTGGTAGAACGGGTTAATCATTACAAGTCAGGAAGAGAAGGAGTTATTGTATGCTGGGTCCATCCACCAGGATCCGTAGTCACCAGCACTGTGTTTGAAAACACCCAGGTTGGCTCAGGGTTTTGACTTAAGAAGCGCCAGCTAATTACAATGTGAACTACACAGCAGCCTCGCAGATGAATCATTGAAAAGACTGAGTGATGCTGAGAATGCTCGATTAATGCTCAGCCCCGGGAAAATGCATCTTCATGGTCGGTACCTATATTTGGCCCATTACTCTAAAACCACTGTCCTTTCTTAAACCACGGAACCTTACATACAGGCTTTAAATATTTTCAGAACTTTGAACTTATAAGTAAACAAATCTCCAAACCAAGACTAGCCTCATGGTTCTGCGACCTGCACAGTTACTCAGGGCCCAGGCTCAGAAGGGCCACTCACATGGTTGAATGCTCTGCTGCCTACCACCCTCTTGATGTCCTTAATAATTTCTGAACAGGGGGCCCAGCACTTTCATTTTGCCCAGGGACCTACAAATTATGTCACTGGTCTTCCACCAAACTCTTCTTTAAAAAATGATGCTAATAGTAAGACACAGGAATCCACGAGTCATGGGTCAAGCCCCTTTGCCCCCATTTGAGTCACAATGCCCTGTTTTATTAAAATTCTGAGCAAGACAAGTCTGAGCTGCAGAATCTTTACTTTTCTTTTTTTAAGGAAAGGATTTTTATTACATTACAAATTCTTTATGAGTAGGTCTGACCTGTTCTCTGAGCTGATCCTTCTCCTCACAACCAAGCTCTGCCAGAAAAGCACTTTTCTAATATGCTCTCTGCAACTAGGCGTGGGCTGGGGGAGCGGGGTGGTGGTGGGGGGCAAAATCAACCTTTCCCAGACTGCTTCTCAGTTGTTGAAAACAAAAATATTTGCCGAGAGAGTCTCTATGGTAAAAATCAGTTCTGTAAACTCTGGATCAAGTAAAGTTAATGTTCTGAACTTCAGGACTTCTCAGAACCTTTAAAGGGTTCCTGGGAATTGTGACTCTCCCAGCCTAGGCTAACGCCACTTTCCCAGCTTGTTTAACTGCATTTTTCTAACAACCCACCCACTCAGGAGTGCACTGATATCTGAGCTGCAGAATCTTTTTTTTTTTTTTTTTTGGAAAGGATTTTTTTGTTTTGTTTTGTTTTGTTTCTGAGGACCTTCAGGGCCCCTCACCTACCTAGGTCATTCCAAGGCTCAGGAAGTACCCTAACAAAACCTGCTTATATGTTTGTGCAATGTTTGTATAAGATATTGCTGTATTTGAATTCTCAAAGAGAGTCCCTGAAATTGCATGAACTTTGAACCCCACAAAATCTGCATCCTCCCCTGCACTTATTTCTACCTCTGGCAGCCCCAACCCTATATCCGTCTAAACGTCTTAAAATGCACTCACCTCCCTCATTTAATATAATTTATAAATAACTCTAGGAGTCAAGACAAAGGTGGCCTAATGTCATTTGCTTAGTAGACTTTTAATTAAACATTCTCTCATATTGGTTTTGCTTGGTTGCAAGGAATGTTAATTTTGGAAGTAACATTTTTTAAAATTTCTGTGTCACAATCTTTTTCTTAGCCCTGGGGGAACTTGGAGGCCCTGAGTACCAGGTCTTTAGTGCATAATGGACAAAACGGTGCTGTACTCACTAGCCTCCCAAGTGTGAGAAATGCTCTGCTACATATTTTCACAGCCATTTCCAATTCAGAGGAACTGTCCAGATGCTGTCTGATCCAGACTAAAGAGAGATTGCAGTGGTGTGGAGAGAATGAGTCTGGACTATAGAAATTGAACATTATTATTGTGAAGAAACAGCAGGTTTTCTTGAACTAGGTTAATAAGGTGTGATCTAATGAGACCTGAGGGGCTGCTTGAAGTTAGGACAATATTGTTGCGCAGTTAGTTAGCTTACCAATTCTGAATATGTAAATAAAGGCTTTTAAAGCCCTTGAAAACAGCTCTTGATCTTAAGTAATTGAACTATTTCCCCTTGATGCTCTTCATTCTCTCCTGCTTGGACACTGCTTCCTTTAATTAATCATTAATGTTCAAAACAGTACGCTTAGGGGTTGAGGTATGAATAAGAGCCAGTCCCTGCCCTTCATCAGCCTACTGTCTAACCAGGAGTTAGCACCCTTTTTCTGGAAAGGACCAGATAGTAATTATTTTTGGCTTTGCAGACCATCTATATTGCAAGAATGCACTTAGCCCTTCTAGCACAAAAGCAGTCAAATACAATGCACAAATCAAAGTGTGGCCGTGTTGCAATAAACTGCTTTTTGCAAAAACTACATGGGCTATAGTATGATGACCCTGGACTAATGAGAGAAACGCGTATAAAGAATTTACTATATGAAAATGTACTATAATCCTAATTCTGTGCAACTAGAGAAGTGTCAGCCAAGTGTCTGGATTGCAGAAGAAGAGGGAAGAAGCAACTGATTACCAGGGGAAGGACAGAGGCTTTCTGGAAGAGATATCTGAGCTTAGGGAGCCTTTGTCTTTTAGTTTGAGCCTTTATGGTTCACCAGTTGCTTTGTTCTTACCTGACTTTGTCCCCAGTGAGGCTGGAGTTTCTGACACCTGGCATCGTCTCGTACCATTCGTGGAGCTTAGCTAAAATGTGTGCATATGTCCTGCCTACAAGTTCTGAGTCTTCATCCAGTCACATAGGTTAATCTGAGAGCAAACCCAGATACCAGGCTTTCTGCCCTAGGCCTCAGACAACCATTTCTTGTTTGAGGAACCATGGTGCCTCTGGGTGGCGTTAGACAATGTAATCTCCTCCTATACAACCTGGGTTGTAACTCCTTTATTGTTCTTCCAGACACTTTCTCTTTGCATTTTCAATATCCAAATGCCATGTAATTTATTGAGGTTTGTTTGCTCAAGGTTGGGCAAATGAAAGTACAAAGAAGATTGTGAACATCACCCCAGCCTTTGCTATCTATTGCCTACTCACCTGGTGAGCTGAGAAATCTTCGGTACCCCATCCCCTTAACAGGCTGTGGGTCAAGGTTGCTTGAGATGCAGGGCTATAAAGATTAGACAGGAGACAGCAATTTTCTGAAAGAACTCCTCAGAGCATATCTTTAACTTCACCAGGAACTGGGAAAATGATGGCATGCTGGCAATGACAGCAGGTACATGAATTACTCAACCAGTAAAATGGTTGGAGCTGATAACAGCAAGCCCAAGAGACTGCAGAATCAGAAATCTCACCAAAAGGTGGCTGATGGGGCTCAGCGCCTGTATCACCTCTATCAGTCCCTCTCCAAATTCATGTCTAATCTACCCGTGAGTGCAATACACCAGCTGTGTCACCGCCCAGACCAGCACCACCTTTGAGCCCCTTCTCCAGAGAAGCTCTGGAGCCCACATCACCCATTTATGCCCGGTATACATCCAGAGGGAGACAATGCTCATGAATCCCCCTCTCCAGGAAGCTAGAGGTCAAACCAGAGAATGCTGCATCGGAAATATAACTCTTCTCGCTGTCAAATGCAGTTAGTGCCTGCAAGCACCCTGCTCCTTCCCCATTAATTAAATAGTGCCCCAGCTTCAGTTTCTCGTCTGCAAATGAGGGACTATCTAAAGAGCAGCCCTCCAGTTGTAGTGAGAGGTGAATGCGCACCCAGCATAGCTCCTGACTAAAGGGGAGTCCCTCCCTCATCTAGCCCTGCCTAGAGAAAACCCTCCTGCTTTCTCTTCACTTGCCCGGGAGCTACCCACTGTTCAAGCTCTGGTTCCAGGCTGCCTCTTCCAGGAAACCTTCCTCCATCATTCTAGCCTTCCCAGCCCCCTTTTCAGAACCCCTACTCTGCCTTCAGGCAGGCTCACACAACAAACTTAATAACACCCTGTCTAATCCTATGCTTCATTATTCCACATGTGTTCATTATCTCCCCAGCGTGGAGCTCATTGGCTGAAAACCATGCCTTCACTTTTAATCCCCTAAGTTTGTCTAGTGCAGTGCAAGACAAACAGCACATGCCCAATAAATACTCGCTGATATAAATTTCAAGGATATAAGAAAAGTCCAAACCCAGCTTCTTCTTTCAAAGAAGATATGATCATAGTCATAACCAATAGCTGTGAGGCATTCAATTTGGCAGACGGGCCACGTTCACTATCCTAATCTTACTCAGCAGCCCTATTCACCATCTCAGTTACTCAACAGCCCAGCGAGGTGGGCAGCCTTGCTCCCCAGTGGTAACTGAGGGCTAGGGTGAGTCATGACTTGCCAGAGAGCACAGCTAGAAAGTGGCAGTCACAATTCAAAGCCAGGTCTTATGAGTCTAAGACCGTTTTTTTGTTTTGTTTTGTTTTGTTTTTTTTCTATCACATGGGGCCATGAACCTTAAGCATCAAGAGAGGGCTCAAGCGTTAGCTGGCAGTTTTGCTACAGAGAAAACTGCAATTGTTGGGTTTATTTTCAGATGCAGGGACAACAGAGAAGGCAAATTTCCACCAGACTTCGAAGAAGTGATGGGATTTGAAAGAAAAGGAAGAGAGAAGGGAGAAATGGCAGGAACAAAGGCATAAAGGGAAGTAGGCAGAAGGCATCTGAGTCAGATGGTGGGTACCACCACGTGGCCAGAGCTGGGCTCACGGAGGAGCCATGAGGAGAGGCAAAGTCGGAGGGAAGTGATGTAGGGCCAAACCACAAAGGACTCTGGAATCCCAAGCTGAAGGTGGTGACAACAGTATGAGCAGAGAGGAGATAAAGGAAGGGAGGCCCTTGTGAGTGACAACTGCAGGACTGTCTGAGGGACCAGATGGGGAGGGCGCAAGTAAGAATAAGCCAAGGTCATTCCAAGCTCCCAAACCAGAGAGATTGCTAAAATGTAGGTGTCACTAACCAGCATGGAGGGGTGGCAAAAAAATTGTCACTGATTTTGACTGGGAAGGAAACAGGGAGTATCACGCAGTGTCAGATTTAATAATATCCTGTCGCCACACACTATCTCATTATTCCACACATGTTCATTATCTCTGCAGATTGTGTGCTAGCTCGCTTTTGGAAACCCTCTCTTCTCTTTAAGCCTCCACAACTCCTTACGCAGGGCTGAGCAGATAGCAGGGACCCAGGAAATCCCAGTGGATATAAATTTCAAGACTATAGAACAGGCCTGAACCCCACAGTCAATGGAGGGACATTACAGAGAGACAGATGTCAACTCAATATTTTATTAAAAGCACTTTGCAGTAGCTTCCCAGCAATGAAACACTGCCCCTCAAGGTAGAGAGTGCCCCATCACTCAAGGAATTCAAGCAGAAATTAGACCATCATCAGAGGCTTCATGAAAAGAATCCCTTGCATGGGGAGAGACTGGACAGAACAGTTCCTCCCGCCCCTCCATCTCCACACGTTATGGTTCAAAAATGCTGTGAATTCAATCTCCCGTTTTCTTGGCATGTCCCATTCAGAAATAGCCAGACTGACTTAAAAAAAGAAATCTCCATGCCTCTTTCTATTTCTTTCAAACCCTTTAAATGTCAAGTTCCAGACCACTGCGCTGCCTTGCCGGGTGGCTGGATATCAAACCCGTGAGTGCTGGGTTTAGAATAGCATGCCTGCATGGCCAGAGGAGGGGTCTGACTTCATGCATTCCTAATGCACATCTATTTTTACATCTATGAGACACGTCTCCTGTTCTCACTATTCACATCAATATCACATGGGGACGCTGACACAGGACCATCTGTCCCTGCCAGACATGTTCTTTTGGGAGAGAAGATAGAGAGAACCAGAGGGAGAGAGATGGGCATTTTTGTTCTAAGTCTGGAAATTGATTTGGGATATGATAGCTCCCAGACTTGAGCTGGTCAGAGACACCTTTTGCCAATCCCTGTTGAGAATAGAGTGTCTCTTTTTTTCGTCTCCTTCTGAAGTTTAGCACAGTCTGTCAGTCAACCCACACACTCACTCACTCATTCATTCACTTATTTATGCTTCATTCACGCATTCATTCGCCTAAGGCATGCCACTTGGGACCACACATCCTCTCACGGTGCTTGAGTCTTTTAGAAATGTAGGATGCAGAAACGCATGGAGATGGGGAGGGAACGTGACCAGAAGGGAGATCGAGTGAGGCAAGTCCTCTCTGAGCAAGTTCAATATGTCCACGGCTGTGCCCAAGCGGCAAGTCTGGCCCAGCGAAGTTTTTCCCTGAAACATGGCTCCCTGCACTGAGACAGAATAGGTCCAGGCTTGGGAGGGTGTCTTCTATTCTGGAACAAAACACAAAGTGGTCCTGAGGGAACTGGGGGCTCCGGGCCAAGGTGGCTGTGGACACCAGAGCCTGGCCTGAGCCTGCTCTTCTGAGACAGCTCACACTCTGGGGAAGGAGATCTGGGAATGAGTCTTCAGGAGAGCCCACTGGGAGCTTGCCCATCCAGTGCTTGTTCTGGATTCTTGTTCCCAAACTTTGGGGGCTCATTGTGCTTTCCTACCTCCCTCCTCTGATAATGCTTCCACTTCTCCTGTGACATGCTGCTCGGCATCTGCGGTGGTCCTGATAGACTTATCAATCATGCAATTCCACCTTCCCTAGGTAATGCGTCCTGAGCGCCACCAATCAGAATACCCTTCTAAAAGAGACAACAGTGATTACTTCAGGGAGGCACAAATGAAGTTTGTTTGACCAATGAGAGGCTTCCCTGGGACTTTTCTTCCAGAGCTAATAAGAAAGATAACTCCTCTTAATTGCTATTGCTAAATTAAGAGGATATGAGTCTGAAACCACCAGTCACCATCTTGACTCTGTGGAATGGACCTATGGAAAGAATAAAGCCAATCAGAGACCACACAATCCAAAAAGAGAAAGACAGAGTGTTGATCATTTCAAATGACCCCTGGTTCCACCACACAGTAGTCAAGCCCTGGACCCAAATTATTTTTCCCCTCTTCCTCAAACTAATTTGGTTTGAACTTACAACCAACAGTTTCTTCACTAATCTGCACTTAGAATTAATTCCCTTGGGCAGGTGGGTCATTAATTAACAGGATCACAGAACTGCTTGTACTCACCCTCTGAGAATCTCCACACCCTGTACTGGCATGTGTACTGGTGCAGAGGCAGCCACTGGGATCATGGGTCCAGCCCCAAGTGGTGGACTGCAGACCTGACCAGAGTGCCAGCCACTGCAGCCAGCCGGGTAGCGTCTTGAGCCCCCATTCCAGGCTTCAGCTGCCTCTGACTTGGCAAGAGTCCCATTTGTGCTGCAGCTTCTAGACCCATGAAGCCATGAAGTATCTTTTGGCCTCAAGCGGCTGCATCTTAATTCCAGCTCTGGGAACAGGTTGGACTGGCCCCTTGTACAGTTAGGAAAAGCGGACATGAGAGAAAGAGACGAGGCTCCCATAGGGTCTGAGTATGTGCTCTTTGGGTCGTTAATGGAAGGGGTGTTATTTATACTCAAACTATAAAGCAGGTCACCCTAGCCATGTAAGCTAACTGCAAGGAAGAGGTCTAGACTCCAGGCTATTGGGGGAACCACTCCCACATCAGCACATGGCAGATTTGGGGGTGTGATTGAAAGCCACAAGACACACAAATAAAGACAAGATGGTTTTGCCTTGGGGGAGCCATGGCCACCAGTTAGGAGAACCCCTCCTGAACAGAAAACTATAATGTAGTGTGCACTAAGGAATATCTTTTGTTTTAAAAAATTCTGTGGTTAATACACATAACATGAAAATTTACCATTATAACCATTTTTAACTTGCATTAAGTATATTAGCATTGCTATGCAACCATCATCACTATTTCCAGACATTTTCACCATCCCATATTGAAACTTTGTATCCATTAAACAATAACTTCCCCTTCCCCCAGGCCCTGGTAACTACTGTTCTGCTTTCTGTCTGTATTTGATGACTCTAGGTACTTTATATATGTGAACTCATACAATATTTGTCTTTTTATGCCTGTTTATTTCACTCAGCATAATGTTCTCAAGGTTCATCCATGTTCTAGCATGTGTCAGAATTCCCCTTCTTTTAAAGGATGGATAATATTCCATTGTATGTGCAGTGTTCCCCTCTTAACTACGGTTTCGCTTTTCTGTTTTCGTTACCCATGGCCAACCACAATCTGAAAATATTAAATGGAAATTTTCAGAAATAATTCATAAGTTTTAAATTACACACTGTTCTGTGTGATGATCTCCTGCACTGTGACGTCAGTCATCCTTTGTCCAGCATCTCTACACTCTAGATGCTGCCCGCCCTTTAGTCACTTAGTAGTCGTCTCAGTAATCAGAGCAACTCTCACAGTATCTCAGTGTCTGTGTTCAGGTAACCCTTACTTTACTGAGTAGGGGCCCAAAAGCACAAGAGTATTAACACTGAAAATTCAGATATGCCAAGTAGAAGCTATAAAGTGCTTTCTTTAGTAAAAATGTAAGTATGATACAGTAAGATGTTTTGAGAGAGAGACCACATTCTCATAACTTTTATTATACTATATTGTTATCATTGTTCTATTTTATTATTAGTTATTATTGTTAATCTCTTACTGTGCCTAATCTATAAATTAAACTTTGTCATGGTTCCACATATATAAGAAAAAACATAGTATATATAGGATTCAATCTATCCTCAGTTTCAGGCACCTACTGGGGTCTTGGAACATAACCCCCATGATAAGAGAGAGGTGACTGTATGTACCACATTGTCTTTATCTATTCATCTGTTGATGGGTTTAGGTTATTTCTACCTTTTAGCTGTTGTGAATTATGCTTCTATGGACATTGGTGTGTGAGTATCCCTTTGAGTCCCTAATTTTAGTTTCTGGGAACATATATGTATATGTATCATGTGGTAGCTCTGTATTTGACTTTTGAGGACAAACTGAGGTACATGAAGGGCAGGAGGGGTGGATGGCACAAGGGGAGGGATGGGAAAGCAGAGACTTTAGGTTCAGAGGACCCCAGTCAGAGTCCCCACTTGACCCTTCAGTGTGGCTTTAGACCTACAATTAAGCTTCTGTGTCTGTCTGTTTATTTATCAAGTTCCTAGGAATGTGAGGAGAATAAAGTCATAGCCATCACAACTGGCCACAGAATCCTTCTCAAGGGAAAATCAGTCTTGGTTTGAGGTCAGACCTTAGCAAGTGCTTCTGAGAGAAGCAGGGATATCACTGAGGGTTGTTTGTGTAGTCCACCTGTCCAAAGGGAAAAGGGGGCTGAAATCTAGCCTGCTCTATACTCATCAAGCCATGGAACTCAGCATAGGGATGTCTCTCATCTATTTCCACACAGCAGTGAAAGTGGGGCACTTAATTCAAATCTGACCTCCCTCTCTCCCAGTGTTCTGTGGCTCCCCATTGTCCTTGGAAAAAGTCTAAAATATACTGGCTGCATGGCTTACAGGGCCACAGATCTAACCCCTACCTGCCTCCACAGCTCTCATTTGGGCCACTTTCTCCCTGTATCCTGTTCTATAGCCTTCTTACAGAACAGGAGGCCTGGCCAAATGCAGTAGCACCTCTGTCAGTTAGTTCAGGTTAGCATGTTCCCCCTCCTGAATTCTTTCCATATTTCATTGTCAACTAGCCTGCCTGTCTCTCTCTCTTTCTCTCTCTCTCTCTCTCTCTCTCTCTCTCTCTCTCTTGCTCTTTCTCTGTGCTCTTTGAATGAGGAAACTGAAATCCTGTCAAGGTAAACACCTTGCCCAAGGTCACACTGCTGGCATGAAGCATAGCCAAGTCAGGCCTAGTAAACCCAAAGTCTATGGTCTTCTGGCTACAGGTTTAGAGATGGCATTAGGTTGGAGTGCAGCGAGTGTTAAGTGTCCAAAGACCTGGGGTGTACTACCAGCTCTGCCCTCCTCATTAGCTGGGTGACCTTGGCCCTGCCACATACTGACTTCATTTTCAACCCAAGGATCATTAGGGGATATTGCAATGGGAGGGCATAAGGTCCCTCAGCCCTCAATGGGAACTCTGTTGTGCCTTGTGAACAAAACCTGTGTACCGAAGCACAATTTGAAATGGAAACTTCCCTGGCCAGAGCAGCTCAATTTCCAATAGCCTGGGACATTAGAGAGGCCCCAATATCTGGGGACTGCTAAAGCACTCTGCATGAAACAGACATCCAACTTCGGCAGTTTCCTTAACAAAGATCGAAGCAAGTAGGTTCTGACACTGCAGAAATCTGCTTTACAGACAAAGACTGAAAAAATAAGAGAAGATGAATTTCCATCACTTCAATCTGCAAATGAAGCTCTTCAATGGCATGGTCAAATGCAATGGCACTCCTGTTTGGTCAGGTTAGCAGGTCCCCCCGCCCCCAGAAGAGGGGTCAGCCTCCTCCCAGGGCACTTGCTCACCCCAACCAGGGTCTAGGCTGCTTTGACTCACAACAGACAGTCCTCTGGGACAACCTTTTGGAATTTATCTGGAAATTCTGGCCCCTGGCACTGACAACATTCTCCCAATAGCATACATGGAGTCTGACTGCTAGGTAGCCATTCTAGGACCACATGCCAAAATGAATCCACTCACCTACTCCTCATCATCCAGATGAGAAGGGGCCAGACAAATAGTAACTCTCCTGCAGGCTCTCTCTCAGGACAAGCACCCCCATCCACCTATCCATGCCATCAGAAACTGCAACAGAGTCCAGACTTCTGCCCCTTGCTCAGCCCCACATCTGATGTGGCACCCTGTAGATACCAGTTCAAACCATCACCATCCTTACTTAATAGATAGAGCCTCCTATCTGCAAAGGGGGAATATGAATTATATTTGCCTTCGTATCAGCTAAGATACTTTGAGTTGCAAGAAACATACAAACAAACAGCTCAAACTGGTTCAAGCAAAAACTAGCCAACATTGTCACTAGGCCCTGGTGACAATCTAAAGGCTCAGGCTCTGCCCTCTGCCTTGGGAGGGCAACACCTACCCATGGCTCTCAGAGAAGCTCTCCTGTCATGCTCATAAGCTGGAGGCAGAAAGGTAATCTTACTTCTTCTCAGCTGCACATTCTTGAAGGAAAAGTAAGACCTTGTTCCTAAGCATCGTTGCTTCTCCCTGGGTCACTTGACCATCCCTGAGCCAACCACCATGGCCAGGGAAATGCTCTGATTAGCCAGGCCTGAGTCACATGTTACACATCTGCACTGGGATTGAGACACCTACAGAAGCACAAGAAATGAGAGTTGGGGAGGATGGTCCCCCTCAGAGGAATCAGGACACAGTGACCAGATGAAGGAGAAATAAAACCCAGTAGCTTCATGGTTGGTGACCACCATAACCTCATGGAGCATTAGGAGGAAGTGGTGAGATTATGTGCCTGGCACATAGAGTATTCTCAGTAAATGTTGCTATCACCAGCACCTGTGTCCGCATTACTAATTTTGGGGGAAGTATTTGAGTACATTGATGTTTTTAAAAGCTAAGAAATTCCAAAAATTATCAGCACAAGTAAATATAAACCTTAAGAGTTCTTAGCAACTTCAGTTAATGGCAAGTCAGTACCACCCATAATATTATTTTACTTCTGTAAATTAAAATGCCTTACACGTCACAACTTTCTAATGAGCACATGCAGTATCACAGAGAGCATCTCAGTTTTAACTTAAAAACACTATTAAAGTCTTTAAGTGAAGAAATAGCCCCATTTATCAGAATTTCTGAAGCTCTTCCAGCTGGTTCCACAGACACACTCAGGATCTTGTCTCTTTCTTTGTATCTTTTCTATGTCAAGGACTTCCCACCTCAACTAATACATGAGCTCCTAGAGAGCTGAAAGCCTATCTACACTTTGCCCTGAATCCCCAAAAACAGCTTCATTGGGTGAAGATTCTGAGTCGGTTGTCTGGTTGGCTGCCTGGCTGGCCCACTGTCTGGCTGTCCATCTAACTGACAGCGCAGCCTGGATCTGATAGTTGGCAGAATTCCCATCTGTCTGCACAGCCCACACATCCAAGCCCCGCTGCCAGTCAGGCCTTAGGCCTGGCCATTAGTGACTCCATTTGTGCCATTAACAGGAACTTGGGCAACAGCTGCCGGCAGCAGGTGCAAAGCCAAACAGACCGGCTCTGGAGAGAAATCTTTTGCCTGCTCAAGCCAGCTGTAGAGACAGTAAAGAGGAGTGGGAGGGGAAGAGTTCTTTCTGAAAGCCAGCACAAATCGGGAGACTGTGGTCCAGGCCATTTCCCTCACTGAGTCAATCAGCTGAATGGACCAGCTGGGTAGCCACCTTGTCAAAGGGACCTGGATGATCCCACCTGTTCCCATCACTTCCAAGGAGCCCTTACCTCACCTCCAAAACCAGACTGCCTTCCTTTCATGAGAGTGGAGGGGACATGTGGACGAGAAGAAAAGGGACCAGCTTTTAGATCCCTCCATCCATGGACTGGCCGAATCCCAATCACCTGGAGCTTGCAGAAGGGCAGACTCTCAGTCTCCACCCCAGACCTCCTAATCAGATTCTGCAGTTTCAGTTTCCCCAGGGACTCACATCCACGTTGGAGAAGCACTGGTTTGGAGAGTCAGGCTTTCAATGAATCATTCAATCATTCTTACTGAACGTCCACTATATACCTGGCACTGTGGTCAGCTCCAGGGTTACACCTTCTTCAGGTGGGGAGAAAAAAAAAGTTCAATGCCATCTTCATTCAAGCCCAGATATATTTTCTTTTTTTTTTTATTGCTGTTCTATTACAGTTGTCCCATTTCTTCTCCCATTGCTCTCCCCTACCCACCCACCCCAACCCTCCACAGTCAACCCCCATCCTGTTGTCCATATGCAATGGGTCATTTATACCAGCTCCTTGACCCTTCCCCTTCCTTTCCCCTTTCCCCGCTCCCCCCTTTCCCCAGGTCACTGTCAGTCTGTTCCTTGTTTCCATGCCTCTGGTTCTATTTTGCTCATTTGTTTGTTTTGTTCATTAGGTTCCTGTATTAGGTGAGATCATATGGTATTTGTCTTTTGCTGCCTGCAAGCCCAGATATATTTTCAATTTCCCAGCTCTTTCCTCCAAATTTCACTCTAGTCTATGACTCTTCATGAGCACATCTGCTCCTAGGTGCCCACCAGTACCAGCCCAAGAACTGGGAAAGGGGTTCCCTGCTCTGGACCTGGCCCTTTATGGGGCTCTCTTCGGCCACACCACTCTCCATGAAGCTATCAGTCTAGGGGCCACGAGGAAGTGCCCACCTGAAGCCCACATGCCCCCTCCCTGCCACACTCCAGCATTCAGAATCACAGAATTCACTGCTCAGATGCCCTCAGCCCTCTTCCCCAGGCCAGACCCCTGCAGGGAAACAAGGTCAGTACACACACCCAGGTCAGCTACTCACAAGTGCTGTGTTCAGATTTCAGATGTGTGTGTTGTGGTTGGTGTGGGATGGAGTTGGGGTAGGAAGAGAAGGACTCTCTCTGCTTTATCTCTTTCTGGTTCAAAATTCCAAAGATCCTGAAAATCCTGAATAAGAACCTGCCTTCAGGTCATTATGAAAATATGTGCATCCAGGTAATCAGAAAAATCTCTGAACAGCTTGTTAGTGTGAGTTATGACTTTTTAATATTTAGGCATATGGTCTGTGGCCTCCATTTGGGCTCTTGCCCTAGACCCAACAAAGCTTCTGGCCAGGCTTGTGGCATGACTTTGACCCTGCAATTCTCCTGGAAGGCTCCTCCCCTCCTCCACTTCTTCTATCTGAACCCAAAATGCATTCAAGGCCCATGTGGAGATCATCTGTCATTTGTGCCTGCAATCGATCCTATCCCTTTTCAGCTGGTGCCTGAAGTCCTCTTTTCCGGAAGAAACCCATTCCCTGAGGTTTAGATGGGGCTAGCCCATTGGATCTATAATCAAAAAAAATATTGTCTCCTTATAGAAAGGCAAGTGGACACAGAGAGAAGAAAGCATAACCAGGGGATGAAACAGGCGGGAGACCAGTCAAAGAAGCCCTTTGTCAGCTCCTGGATCCTTCCATACCTAATCCTCGCTCACCCTTGGACTTTATAATGATCTAAGCCAATAAATGCCTCATTTCTGATAAGATGGTTACAGATGGATTTCTGCTACTGGCAACTGGACGAATCTTCCTAGTAATTTTAACTCATAGAATCATAGGTGTCAAGGCCTACATGGGCCTTAGAAACCACATGATTAATTTCCACTATTTGACATGTGATGAATCTGGGACTCAACAATGTGAAATGATTCGTCCCAATTCACACAGAAAATCAGGGCCAGAGCTGAGCCTGGAACACAGATCGCCCTGCTCCTAAGCTGTGACTCCTTATGCCCTCCCCCGTCACCTTCCCCAGCCTGCCCAGACCTGAGCTGTACCCCTCCTTCCCTCAGCATAAGATCTGTTCCCACACACCTCTGCATCTCTGTTCTCATTCTGCATTTCTATTATCATTTGCTGGTCCCTGTGGGTGTCGAATCCAAATTGAAACAGCAAATCCCTTGGGAGAGGAGTGCGGGCCTTCCATCCTGAAGTCCCTGGGTGCAGCGCCGTTGCAGGCCCATGGTGGGTGCTGCATGAGCCCTGGCCAATTCACCTGTCAAAGGCCCTGTTGTTGCCTGGTTGGTTAAATCCAGCCTCCTTTTCCATCCAAAGCCCCCTCTCACAGTTAATGTTTCTGTCAGGCAAGACTTTTTTTATCCAGCAAGCTATTTCCCAGGCCATTAGGAGGAACTACAACCAGAGGCAGGAATGCTATGTTGCTTTTTTCTCCGTTTCCTTTTGTTTTTAATTTTCTGCCTGTGGAGGTTTTCCCCACTCCCTTCTCCTTTAACAGCCCAAGTTGCTAAATTGCACATCACCAGCAATTCCTGTGAGTTTGGTCCTTAAGTGTTACATTTCTGTAACAGATACTCCATAAGCAGCACTTATCTTCAGGAGGGGGTTGGTGAGGCTCCCTAAAATTACATTTCCATTTCTGTTCCTATGTTTTTAAGCTGTTATTTTAGCATTTCTGACTAGTTCACAGTTGACACCTACTGATAGAAAATTAAATACAACTTGGCCAAGAAGGAGCCCTCCTGTCCCTCCAGCCCCAGGCTGAGAACTAGCTCCTTTTTATAACAAGATGCAGCTGTGGAGGGGCAGATAGTCTCTTTGATTTGGAAGGGTGGGCCTGCTGCACAGTCCCAGCTCCACTGCTAACTGGCTCTTGAGCCTGGGGTAAATCACCTCAGCTCTCTAAACCTCATTTATCTTACCTGTAAAATGGGAATCATACCTGCAGAACCTGGGGTTACCGTGAGGTTTTATATTATGTAAATATCTGGCCATATACTGAAAACATCAATACTAAACTATACTATGAAAATTCTTGGCACGTAGTAGGTGTTCAATAAAAGTTAGTTATTTTAGGCCTTAGTCCTTTTTTCTTAGCCATTTGTTATCTTTTGAATTGGTTTGTGCTCACTGGTTAACCAAGGATTAAATATAGTAGTTACGGGATTCCTGTCCATGGTCAAATGAGCAGACCATGCCCCAAATATAGGCCACACTAAGGCCCCAGGGTCAGTCCCAGTTAAAATCTGTCAGCAGCACCCTATGGTTCTGGAGATCAAGCCCAAACCTCATAATACCACATGCAGCATGAGGCAGTTCCCACCTTCCTCTCCCTCTCCAGCCACACCCCCACCTAGAACCTTTAGTCACACATTTCCATCTGCCTGGGAAGCCCTTTCCCTGGCTAACTCCCCTCCTGTCTCTGGGCTTTCCTGCTCCCATCCTTCCCATCCATGCCTGCATCCCCCCACCCCTCGGGCCCATCATCAATGGTCCTGCCCATCTCCCACCAGACTGTGAGCCTGGCTGGCACAGATTGCACCCTGCGCATCTTTTATCCATGGTGCCAGAAAAATGCTTGGCATACACTAGGAGCTCAGAAAATATTTCTCAGAAGTGTAGTTGGATTAATGCATGAAAAATAAGAGTAAGTTTCCATATGCAAAGTCAGAAATTGTTCTTCAATTAACATATAAACGCAATGAAATTTTAATCCGTATTCTAAGGATGTTCTCGTGAAACTTGAACTATAATTCTAAAGTTGGCCTAAAGAGTAAATTCATAAGAGAAAGCAGGCTCAGCTTGAAAGCCTTCTTTGCAAAATATCAAAATATGTTATAAAGTTGATTCTGGTGGAAGAATAGGCAAATGAATTGGTGGTCAGACTAATGTGTCCAGATATATACCTGTGTATATCATGTATATATCTGATATACATGATAGACATGGCTTTTTACATAAGCAGGGAAAGATGGGTCATTTTTAAAAAATGAAAAGTCAACACTTAGCTGTCCACATGGACAAAAAGCAAAAGCTATATTCCGTCTGGTATCAGCCCAGATATGCTATGCTGTGCTGTGGTGACAAACTGGCCCCAAATCTCAGTCACCAACACACTGAAGGTTGATTACTGCTCAGGCCGCATGTCCACTGCAGGTTGGTGCTCAATGAAATCACACAGCAGCCAGCATCTCATGGAAGGTCTGGACACAAACTGCCATTAGCCATTAAATGCTTGGGGGTGAAGTGACTGTCGGGTAGGATAGGGTGAACTAAGGCAGGGAGGAGGAGGGAGACATGTCTCACTGGTTGACTCAGCAGTCCTGAGCCTGGTCCCATAACATCGCCCTGCATTCCAACAACACAAGCAGGAATAACGCAGGAGGAGGGAGTCCTTGAGACTCTGTGCTGGGAGAGGTAGTCTCTGTAGCAATTTCACTAACTAGACAAAGAGCCTTTAGTAGCTGAGAAAGAAAGGCTTCATAGCTATAATTATTCCCAAGGTTTAGAAGGGTGAGAAGAAGGGGGAACCTAAAAGCTAAGGTATATAACCCTTGAACCCCAATAGTCAGGGCACTCAGATTAGCTAAGTGCCCACTTATAGCCAGGTGCTCAAGTGCATAGAATAAACTTATTAACAAACTTAACTAACAACTTTATTTCCTCTATACGTGAGGCATTTAGACAAGCCAGGTGCCTCCTTGCAGCTTTGTGCTCATATGTGTTTCATAAATAAACTTGCTATTTCATTTCCTCTATATGTGTTGTCTCTCACTTGAATTCGTCTCGCAAGCAAGGTATGAACCAAGGAACAAGCTCAGGTTGGGGGTGGGGCGGAGTGGCGCCTGATTCAGGTCTCTCTTCTCAATAACATAACCCCATCACTTCTGCTCAAAACTCAGGCCCCACCCAACAACAGGAAGGGAAATCCTATTATATGTTGTGCATTGAAAATAACAAAAAAGTCATTGTGGTGAAGGGCACAATGACTATGCACTGCCTTTACCAGTTCATGCCTCTACCTCTGCAAAAGTGTTTCTAATTATTTTTTTCAAAAAGCAGGAGAAAATATGGGGTAAATTCTTTTATAATCTTGGAGAGGAAGGTGCCTTCCTATTTAAGTCAAAATCATTAAACTCAGAAGCCATAAAGGAAAACAATTACAGATTTCATTACTTGAAAATATAAAACTTTTGCATGACAAAATAATCTAATAAGTGAAGATAAAAAACAACAGGCCAAAAATTGTACCAATATACCTGACAAAGGGTTAATATCTATAATATACAGATAGTTCTTTAAAATCAACAAGAAGAATCAATATGTAGAATAATGGGCACATGATAGGCAGTCTTATTTAGATGATTTGGGGCAATGACATGCTCATATACTTGTTAGTAATATAAACTGATTTTTCTTTCTTGAGAGTAATTTGAAGGTACCTATAACACATTAAGTGCATATACATTTAATGCAGCAATTCTCCTAAGTCCTCATACAAAAAATACTATCTGTACCTATATGCATACTGTTATACAAAACATTATTTGCAAATGCATATGTATCATGTGGACCATTAGAGTTATTGGTGATACCAAAAAAGGTATTGCTTTCAAACGAATATAATGCTTGCCTGTCATAGGATACTATGTTGTCATTACAAGTGTGAGGTAGTATTGTAAGTACGGACATGAAAAGATGTTCAGGATACATTTGCTGTGTGAGGTTTGTGCTGCTCATTGATCACTCCTCCTGCCTCCCAATTTCTAACATATTTATAATGACTCCTAAGAACCAAGTAAGATCAGCTTTACTGAAGTGAGATGAGAAGACTCAGTGGGGTGCCCAGCCACATCCCATGGACCCAGGACTGACTTCCCACAAATTAGCAATCAATTTGTTTTGTTTTTTTTTAAAGTCCTTGTAATTACCGTGCAATTCTTCTGGAATTTTTAAACATAGAAAGAAAAGAGCTCCAGGGGCCATAGCGTTGACATGAAATGCTATAATTAATTCGTTGGCCTAGAGCCACCCACCAGGCTGGTGGCACAGAGGGACTGAAAGCCTGATCTGATGGTAGGACCAGGGCTTTTCCTCCATGCTCTAGATTGTACCCCTGTGTTCAGCCAGATCATCAGGGAGCTGCATTCCTGGCATCAAACCTTTGGCGTCCTGCCTCCAAACCCATCTCTGCCCTTAACATTACAGTTTGGCCTTCGCCACTATTACCTCTGCTCTTTCTCTAAAAACTGAAGCCAATTGGCCTGCGAGCCAAGTGTCGCTGGTTCGATTCCCAGTCAGGGCACACGACTAGGTTGAACTTCAGGTCCCCAGTTGGGGGCGCGAGTGAGAGGCAACCACACAGTGATGTTTTTCTCCCTCTCTTTCTCCTTTCCCCTCTCTAAAAATAAATAAATAAAAATAAACAAACAAACAAACAAATAAATAATTAATTAAAAAAAAAAAAACTGAGGCCAAAAAGTCCCTCTTGCTGTTATATGTGCCCCGTAGGAAAAGCATGCTATGGCCCTGGAGCTGTCCCAAGTGCACAGGCAGGCCCTCCCTGGAGCCAGTGAAAAGGCTGGGACCTTGCCCGTCTCCCTTGCCCACTCACTGCTCCTCCTTTAGGAAGCTCAGAATCAATCATATTTTATCTTTATCAGCCAAACTTTTCCTCAGTCCGAGTTAGGGCATGTGATCTTCCACTCCCAACTACCTCACTACACACTGGTCTTTACTCTGCATGATGAGCTCCAATCTCACGTTGTCTTGTCTTTCAGGCACTTCCAGGTAGCACAGGCAGCAGGGGCTTGAAGCCCAGCTCCATGAGACCTGGGAAAGTTCAGTTCTTTTTGCCTGGGTTTCTCTGTCTGCACAATGGAAGTGGTAGTCACAG
The DNA here is from genome assembly GCF_987537825.1 of Furipterus horrens. Taxonomy (NCBI): domain Eukaryota; kingdom Metazoa; phylum Chordata; class Mammalia; order Chiroptera; family Furipteridae; genus Furipterus; species Furipterus horrens. Next base: position 111,002,901 of record NW_028327173.1, read on the forward strand.
TCTCTCATGGGTTCATGCTGAGGATTAAGTGGGACAATGCATATACTGCACCTGAACTCAGAAAGCACTCCATACAAGTCACCATTTTATTTCAGAATGGTTCAATGTGGCAATTTCATGGGGTTCATTTAACCTAATAGGTTTTTTGACAAAAGCGGGTAGTCTGTAAATAAACATGATGCACTTTCTCACCCCATCAGTCAAAGCTGGACATTTGGATGGTTTCCTAGTTAGTAACGTTGGAACCCGGCACATCTTACAATGGCCTGCAAAGGGGGAGGCGGGGGGGGGGGGGGAGTGACAGCCAGGAAGTAGCTGAGAACCCTGGGACAGAAGGGAGGAGTCTCTGAAGGGAGATTGGAAAGTGGAAAAGAAAAACTTTCTCAGCTCAGAAATTGCTCAAACCCTAGGCCTCCCTCCATCCAAGTTGTTCCCCAAAACCTGCCCAGATCCCACCCAGCCTTCAGAAGGTGGCTTGGCTGGCCACGGTCAGCCTTGCCCACTCCACTGATGGATCCCCTGCTCTCACACGCCCACAGCATGGCTCTGCAAGGAGCCGGGTCTCGGGCATCTCTCTGACAAATGTGCCTACCTCCCACACATGGTGAGCAGCTCGGGTAGGCAGACCCCTCGGCTCACTGCCTTACCCGTAGCCCTGTAAGGCTTAGTTTGGTGTCTAGGTCAAGCAAGAATCTAGAAACTGTTTGCTAAAATGAAACTTCACTGAAGTCACAGTTTTCCCTGGAGGCCAGTCCTCATGGCCCACGGAGAAGTAGGATATTAATCTTATGAAGCTGTTCCGCCTGGAAAGAAGGGAAGGAGGGGGGCAGGGACATAAATGAACCCCTGTAGGACAGGGACTACAGGCGGCTCAAGAATTTCTACCCATCAGGGCTACAGGGCACCCCCAGTTGGGAAGGGGTGAACTAGTCTTGAAGCCAAATGGACATAACAAGCTAACTGCTTGAACTTAGAGGGCAAGTTCATTTGGGGTGGCTTGGAGAGTAGCTGATAGCCACCAACCCTTCAGCCAGCCACCCAGGTTCACCAATCTGAAATGCATCCCTTCCCTGCTGAATGTAAACACAATCCTTTCCCCAGCAGGGACCTTCACTGGATTTCAGATAATGATCATCAGCCTGAGATGGCAAACTAGGCTCCATCTTGGCCCTGTCCATGCTGGGAGACCTTGGCAAACCCACATAACCCCTTTGGGCTTCAATTTCCCCAGCTGTAAATTAAGCTCAGCTGCTGTGCCCCCATTCTTGGCATCTCCAGCCAAGCCCAAGAATCCTGCAGCCCACCTCCTGGCAGACATGAGCACAAAAGGAGAGATTTAGAACTGAAGCCCTGGTGTGTGGTATCAGGAGAGCCCTGCGCTTGTCCTGTGAGCTGTGCGGGCTGCAGCTGGGGATTACAGGGCTGCCTCCAGAGGCCGGTGGTGGCGCCGCCTGCCCGAGAGGCCCCACTCTTGTCAGAATATTAACACCCTGGATGCATTTGTGTTACTCATGATTGCCACCACGGTTCCAAAAGGATTATGCAGCATGCATATTTATGAGACAAGCCCAGACAAAGACTGCCACATTTTAAAAGATGCAATTATCTCTAAAAAGTTCAGCTTTATTTTCATGCTAATGAATACAATATTTTTAAGCAAACCTAATTGGTTTGCCTGAGCTCCCATAAAAGCTCTCAACTCATTAGAGCTCCGAGGTTCCCTTCAAAAGGGCATTAGAGGGATCCAGGGGCTGGTGCTCAGGCCATTTTCTGAACTTTTCAGCCCCTGCGTGCTGCTGTCTCCCCCACCTTGCCCCTCCCCAAGCCCTCTGGCTGGGTGATTGGGGAGGCCCTGGGTGATTGAGGTGGGGCCACCCCAGGAGTCTGGGCCCTGGGAATGTGGAGGGACAGAGAGCCAAAGGGAATGTGCTCCCCTCTCTCAGCAGAGAAAGTGAGACCAGTGTCCCCTCAGTCCACCTGCCACCCCCACAACATACACACCACTGTCACCAGACCTGGCTTGGGGCTCTGAGCAGAGGGTAGGGGCTCCTTGTGACGACAGCTGGTCATTGGCTTTGACAGCACTGGCTTTGGGATTTCATTTTCTACTTTTGAAGCATTTTCAATCTATTTTCTCATTACTCACTCTTGTAAAGTACATGTTGTTTTCACCATTTCACACATGAGAAAACTGAGGCCGAAAGCCCCAGAGTGAGTTTGTGCCATCCAGCAGGCCCCACATGTTCTGTGACAAGCCCCATTCAGGACTTTCTGGGAGAGGGGCCTGTCCTTTTTCCCTCCTGATTCCAGTCATACTTCCCTGGTTATCTCAACCCCCTCCCTGCAGTGTCAGCTGAGTCTTCTCCTCACATGCCTACATCCCCTGATTCTCGGCCCCAGGGCACAGTGCACAGCTGTGCAAGGCCAGGGGGTGACGGTCTGTGAGTAGCACCCCCTGGAGTGGTGCAGCACCATGCCCTCCTCAGCATCCTTACTTTCCAATGGCTTCCTGCAGAGCCATTTGAAGATCTTGGGACTGTAAATTGCACAAGAAAGATTTGTGGATACAATGTGAACTTTTCTGCTTGAAAATTTTCCTCCTGGGGGCCGATATCCAGGTACCTGGTAAAAACAGAGTGTTGTTCAGGAAGTCACCAGCAGGCTCAGAGAGGGGCAAAGAGGGGTTGGAGCAGAGAAGAGACGATGGAAAATGCAGCAGGGGAACTGACCCTGGCATTGCCTCTAAGTGGCTTTGTGTATGTGTTTCTGCTGCCCCTGTTTTCTCATCTGTAAATGAGGAGGTGGGACCTGACGATCGGAGCTCCCGCCCATGGAGGCAGCTTTTCAGTCTCCTGCAGATTTTCCCAGGAAATCACTGAAACAATGACTTGAAACTAGAATTCAATTGGAAAAGCAGAAGGAAGGTCCTGTAAATTAACCAAGTGGGGTGTGATTCCATTACCCATCCCTGCCCAGGGCTGGGACACACCCTCAAGGTCAGGCTCAGGGCTCAAGCAGAAGGGTGAGGGCCAGCAGAGAAAGTGGTAGAAGCACAAAGGGCAGAGGGTGTTGACTAAACCCTAAAACCTAAGCCAGCCAACCAGTGAGAAGGAGAAAGCGTGTTCCAGAAGGGACTGTGTGGCCCCAGCAACAAGAAGACCCAGAAATGGTGGTGAGTGGCCAGGCCAGGAGAACAGGCTAGCTGCTAGTGGGGTCAGAGGGCAGAAGGGAGGCCTCAGCAGAGGTCTGTGGTTTATGAAGCGCCACAGTCACCCTCTCCTGCGATCCTCACAACCACCTGAGAAGGAAACCTCTGTTTCCATGTTCTAGGGGAGTAAATGGAAACCTAAACAGGAGAAGCTGCCTGTCTGAGAATGCCCAGTGTGGCTAGGGCCAGAGCTGGGTAAGACCGCAGTTTCCTGATCCCCAGTTTGATTATCATTTTCCCTAAATTACTATGAGGCCAGGTTTGCAGGACCTTGAATAACAAGATCAAGATTTTGGGTAGTGCCTTATGAGCAATAGGGAGCCCCTGAAGGTCTTTGAGTGGAGAAATGACCTGGAAATCCAAAGTTCAGGAGCATGAAAGGCTAGAAGGGTGATGAAACAAAGGCAAGCAGGGCCCCTTAAGAGGAACGTTGTTTTGGGAAAGGCCAACCCAGGGCGCTCTATGGTTGTGCCCTGGAGAATCTGAATTACATGTTCTCCGCTGGGCCTCCAAGGGGTCGCTGGGCGCATGACCCACGGGCTTGGGGAACTGAATTCCTACCCAGGGGACGTCACTCCAGGGACCCAACCTAAGCGTATAACCAAACCCTACACCCGTCTTTATGCTGTCTAATTGGCTTAGATTTATCAAAGTAATTTTTAAGGGGGAATTTTATATGAAGGTAATTATGCTCAGCTGAACTAATTTTATTAAACAATGCTGCCTTAATGACAAACAAATCTGTTATTAATTTGTAACCAAGCAGCTATTTCATTCAATTTGCACCATCGGTAATGAGCCCTATGGCCAGAACAGCCCAGAAGCACCCCTTTCTGAGGAAGGCAGCATGGCTGGGAGGCTGGAACCTGGACCTGGCCCCAGCTGTGCCATGGACAAGTGTGACTCCAATTGCCCCTTCTCTCTCCCAGCTGCGTCTTTGTAAAACAAGGGCTTGGAGAAGTACCCAGAGGAAATGCCCTCTCAGCAGCAGTCAGGGACTGGGAGTCTGGACGGACTTTCGGTATTTACTGTGTGCCTCAGGTTCCTCATCTGTAAAGTGGAGGAGTAATAATGCCTATCTCATAGGGTAATTGTGAGGAGTCATTGAGTTACTACATGCAAAGCACTTAAAGCAGAGCCCAGACACATAGGAAGCATTCTATTAATATAAATGCTTCTTAATATTCCCAGAACCAGGAATGTGAGCTGGGGACAGTGAGAGCTGCTGCTCCCCCTAATCATATGACCCCTTGATTCTGGATTTCCTCAGATCCATGACCTCCGAACCCCTTCTAGGAGGGTAAGATCTCACTACAGCGAGTGGACGAGCCCAGGGGAAGAGTTCTGTTCAGAAAATCTTCCCTGGGGTTTATTTCCCAGTGCAGAGCCAGGACCCACAGCCCCTCCTACCCATCCAGCACAGACCACAGGCTGAGGTAACAAAAACCACAGAAACTCCCACAAAGACCCCTTGCACTGGGAACCAAGGAGCCAGGGGCATTGCACCTCAGCCGGGCCCACCATCACCCTCAATGAGGAGGTTAACAGGGAGTGCTGACCAGCACTCCAATGGGGCCATCAGGAAGGACAGAGAATGTCCTCCACACCCGTGATCCACTGCTTTTCTGTGGTCTGTTTCTCTAAAATGCCCCCTCTCCCTCTTCTCTCTCTATCCCCACACCTAAATTCTCCCTGTCCTTTATGCTCCGTTCCCACCTCCTTTTCCTAGAAGCCTTTATGTACTTTCTTCATTTCCCTGCCTCCCTTCTAGTTGGATGGAGGCCATGTGGCCTCTGCCGTCCAATGAAATGTGACTGGAAGTATCCTGTATCCAAAGTAACCAGATCTCCGACTAACAGTGAATTATTATATCATGTAAAAGAAAAGGCTCAAGATAGGCGACCCCTTGTCATTTCATGATTCCAAGAGGGCTGCATGACAGCATATTCATCACTCATAGCTGTGTAGCAAATGACCCCAAAACTTAGTGGCTTAAAACAACAATAAACAATTATGCTCTCATACAGTTTCTATAGATTAGGAATTCTGGAGCAGCTTGCCTGGGTGTTGGGGGGGTTCTGGCTTGAGGTCTCATGAGGTGGCAGTCAAGATGTTGGCCAGGACTGCAGCCATCTGAAGGATTGGCTGGGCCAGAAGAATGGGCTTTCAGAGTGGCTCTCTCACGTGGCTGGGAAGTTGGTGCTGGTTGTTGGGAGGAGGCCTCCATTGCTCCCCATATGGGCCCCTCCACAGACTGCTTAAGTGTCCTTATAATGTGGCAGCTGGCTTCCCCCAGAACGGGCAACCCATGAGAACAAAGGTGAAGCATCAATGTCTTTTTGGCCTGTCTTCAAAAGGTACACACCTTCAGTTCTGTCACATTTTCATCATCAGAATCAAGTCACTAAGTCTGGCCCACAGTCAAGGGGAGAATAAGGCTCCACCTTTGGAAGGGAGGAAGGTCCAAGGCTTGGTGGACATATTTTTAAAATTACCACAAATAGTGTCTATACTGGAAGAGAGGAAAGGAAGCAAAAGTCCTCCTCTCCATACCACTTTGTCATCAGAGAAGTGTTTTTCCCAGAAGGCTCTGGAAGGCTTTTCCTTTTGTGCAATTGGATAGAATCAAGGCACAGGCCTTTAGATCCATCACTAGCAAAGGGAAGCAGAATTCCATGAGTGGTTTAGACCAATCATGAATGTTCCTCTGGGGCTGCGCACATTTCTGCCTAACAAAACTGGGTTTCTAGTAGCAAGGAAGTAGAGGAGGATGGTTGTTGGGTAGATAGGCAAGAGTGTCCGTCATGTTGTTCTATTAATTGGGTAAATAGGAAAAAGTTAGACACTGAGGTGGTAGATAATCCACAAATAGAATAATCACTTTATTAATTGCTTTTAATACCACCTAGCTGAGATGAATCAGTTCCAGGATCTGCCTTGAGAGAGATGTTTGCTTAGTTTGGTCTGAGTTTTTTCCCTTGGGGTGGCAGGATTTTGGACTCAGAGGAATGGCATGGAGTCCCTGCTGTACCACATCCTCTGCACAATCCTCAACCACAAGGTTGCCTGTGATGCCCTGAGCAAGTTCAATTACCCTCTCTGAGCCTTGATTTACAGCTCTGAACAATAGAAATACCTGCTTTGCAGGGTTCCAAGGACTAATTGGACATGCTTTGTCATCTGTCAAGTGGGAAGTCCATGTGCATGCTGATCATTGCCATTTGCCCTGGGTTTCGAGTGAGACGCCAGATATCAGAAATGCTTTTGTCCCTTCTTTTTCTCCATCTCTAATTTCCAACACACAGTGCTCAGCCAAAAAGGGAGAACTGGGCAGAGAGGACAAATCCCCAGCATAGAAACAGTGGTGCTATTGTGAACGCCTCCAGCAATGGCACCCCACCCAGCTGAGGAACCTTATTCCCAAGCCCGCTTAACAACGTGCAGCCTGATTTAATATGAGCAGCTGATCTCATTGCTTCCATAGCAAGTTTAATTTGCTGGGGAAGCAAGTTGGAGAAGTTCTAATAATGCAGAGCTGCAAATAATACCAAGGAGAGTTTGTATTATGATAACTTTCCAATTAAAATGGATTAATGGAGGAGAAACAGCAGCAGTAGTGTCTAGACAACATATTACTAAATCCTTGGAGAGGGAGATAGAAAGGAGTTGGGGGAACAAGAGGAAGCAAGATAAACAGGGGTGCTTCAGGAGTTGAAGGCAAGAAGTGTAGACATTGGCTCCTTATCACTCTTGCCCCATCTGTTACAGTGCCTAGACTTTCCATCACTCAGGAGAATTGGTCTTTTAGAACCCAAAGGCCTTTGATCTCAAGATATCCTTTAGAAAAATGCAATTAGCACCTTTAGTTTCCCGGCAAGCCTGTCACTGGGACTGGCCTGCTGCTACCTGAGAGTACTGTGTGTGACAGAGCAAAGGTCCTGGCTGAGGCCAGGAGACCAGCATGGACCAGATATGCACACCTGTGGTAGATGTGTCTGGGCTTCACTGCAGGACCCAAAGCAATTCCTCCACAGCTGTACTAGTGACCCTGACCCCTGACCACCGCTGAGTAATCCAGAAGGGTTTGTTCAGAACCTCCCTCACAAGAACCTGAATTTTAGATCTGAGAGATATAAGGCCAGGGTGGAGCTGGAGCTGGAGCTTATTCAAGCAGGCACTTCTAGGAAAGAAAGGGCTACAGACTGCTGCCTGGGTTCTCAGGCGGCCCCTGGCCTGTAGGGCCCAGCCAGTGAAGCCTCTTCTCATTCTGCAGGATGACAAAGCATCCATGCCCCTTCCTTTGCTTAAGCTAACTAATCATTCTCTATTGCCTGCAAACAAACAAAAAAAGTTAACTAATACATCACTTCTTATCTGTAGAAACTAGCAATGTCATTTAAGCTCTCTGAGCCTCAATTTTCTCTTCTGTAAGATGGGGATACACACATACCTTCCTTGCATGGTTGGTTGTCTCCTGCGTTGGTAAAATTATTTGTTAGGGTTAGATCCTCATTTAGGTTTCTCTCAGGTCCGAAGCTGGGAGACTTTATAAATGGGTCCTAGAGGGATTAGGGGAAAGGTTGGCTGGACCACAGGGGCTGGGAACCCAGAAAGCCTGAGGACCCCAATTTTACCAACATCACTACCTTGCAGGGTATAATAATGAGCATCTTCAACACTAGAGCTGGGACTCTTTCCAGAAATCCCCAATGTTCCCCAGTGCCTGGAAAGGCTCTAATTTCTTGCAAAGCCCCGAGCCAGTCCCTCGTGGATGAAGTACTGGCCATGTGCTGCCCCCTGCAGGTCTCTGTTACTCATCGAATAGGCAGAGAAAAGCCCATTTGATCAAATACAGTCACAGGTACAATATTTAGCAAGCACAGTCATCCTGCATTTTATCTCATTCTCCCACATCCCTCGCAGTCTAGATGAATATGAACCTATCACTGAAAACAAATAATTCTGGGGCAATAAAAAACATCAGGCAAGAAACTACTAGGGAAAAAAGATCACCACTTCATATTCAACAGACACTCAAGTTTATCCTACCTACACACATGCACACACACAGAGTCAGAACTGAATCCAGGACAGCCTTGAGGGGAACAGAGAAAACGTATTCCTTGCACACCTGCTCTGAGTTATGCATTATGTTCTCCCTTGCCTCATGATTGTCTTACTCTTTCAGGACAGGTAACACCAATCCCCATTTTACAGGTGATAAAACTGAGGCTCTGAGTAGTTAACTTGCCCAAGGTCACACAGTTCACAAGTATAAGGTGTGTTTGAATCCAAACACTTTCCTCTTCACCAATGGTCTTCAACTTTTTTTTTTAAGTGCAAATTGTGTTCTCAAATGAAATCTCATACCCAGTGTATAAAAGAAATCATAAGAGCAAGGCTCTCAGATTGAACTTGTTGCTGGTTATATGGAGAGTTGGGGAAGATCTCATCCAGTCCTGTCCACCCAGCCTGGCTATCCCCTTCCCTGGGGCTGTCTTTTGGGCACAGATGTGGGGACCCCGTGGAGCTGAGGGTGAGAACCACCACTTGCCTCTCAGGCAGATTTTGTTGGAGGCCTTAGAGCAAACCAACAATGTTTTCCAATTAACCGAAAGGAGAGAGCTACAGGTTTGGGGATCTAGGTCAAAATTCTGGTTCTGCCACTTATTAACTGTGCAAGTTTCTCAGCTAATCTAAGCTTCCCCAGGAAGCTTAGTTCAGCCACCATCCAAGAGAAACATTATGTAAGCCATAGATGCAATTTGCAATTTTCTACTACCCACATTAAAAGAAAAGGCAAAACAGTTAAGAGATAAAATCAGGATTAGTAATATTTTTCTTTAACCATTATAGTCAAAATGTTATTACGTCAACATGTAATCAATATAAAAATTATTAGTCAGCTACTTCACACATTTTTGGACCAAGTCTTCAAACTCAATATGCAGCCTGATTTAATATGAGCAGCGCACATCTTTCAGCACCTCCCAATTCAGACACAAAGTTTGCATTGAAAATGCTTGATCTGTATTTAGATTTCATAAAATTTATAGTCAAAGAAGTAAATTCATAAAGCCAAGTTGTTCTAAACACGCTTAAAAGTTTTTCAGTAACCATATTGACTATCAGTTTTTAAATAGAAATTAAAGTTAAACAAAATTGCTTTGGATGGCATGAAAGAGAAACCCTCTCAAAATATCTTCCTATAATGGTTTGAGAGTGGGAAGGCTCCAGAAAGCTGTTATGGGAACATAAGGATTGAAACTAAAATTCAGCAAAGTCTCAAGTCCTGCATTGAGCTTAGGGGCAGGGCCAGGCAGAGCTGGACAGAGCCAGGCAGGGCCAGCTGAGCCTGTGCTTCTGAGGCCAAGGAGGCAGACAGCTCCTCAGGGCCTTTGGTCCCTTCGCATGGCACAGTTTCCCCAGCAAGTACTGCTGTCAGAAGTAAACCCTGACGTCTGCAGTACTTAAAGAATATTGTAGAAAAGCTCCAGTTTCGAAGAATGGACTCCTTCCCTGCTTGTTTATTTCTCTTTTTTCCTCAGCTTTTAAAAATTGTGGTAAAATATATATAACAAAACTACCCATTTTAATCATTCACATACAGGTCTGCAACATTATGTACACTCATTGTTGTGCTACCATCACTACCATTCATGTCCCCATTTCCATCTTCCCCAGCTGAAACTCTGTGCCCATTAAATAACTTTCGATTCCCCTCTCCCCAGCCCCTGGCAACCACCATTCTAGTTCCTGTTTCTATGAATTTGACTACTCCAGGTACCTATTTCATATAGATGAAATCATACAATATTTGTATGACATTTTTTATGGCTGGCTTATGGCTTCAAAGTTTATCCATGTTGTAGTATGTGTCAGAATTTCCTCTCTTTTAAAGTATGAATAATATTCCATTGTATGTATATATTACTTTTGTTTATCCATTTATCAATGGACACTTGGGTTGCTTCTCCTTTGGCTATTGTGACTAGTGCTCCTATAAACATTGGTGTACAAATATCTGTACACCTGGAGCACGTCTGTTTAGTCCTGGCTGGTTTGGCTCAGTGGATTGAGCGTCGGCCTGCGAGCTAAGTGTCGCTGGTTCGATCTTCCAGTCAGGGCACATCAGAGAAGGAAAACTCTGACTCCAAAAAACCTCCGCTGCCTTGCGGCATACCTCTTCAGCGGAAAGGCTAAGGGAGTAAACCCCGACAGAAAATCTGGAGCCGGAGTCCCTAAGGCGGTTTGACGCTGTAGTCAACACCGGCAACTCCTGCGGCACACCTGAAGCCAAGCTGTATTGACTCCGTCTTTCCCTTGGATCCTTCAGCTGCGAAGAGAGGGGGGGTCTGCTGCATGGGCAACAGCAGACCCTCCATATCACCCTGCCCAGGCTCTGTAGCTTCAGCTTCACTGGAGAGGACACTCCAGCGTCATCGCAAGATGTCGATTCAACACGGGAGGAGACAGATACCGTGTCACTCCCGAGTCGGACTGCACAGCCATTCTCGGCGGTGCAGATAGACTCTTAAGAAGCTACACCATCGTCTCTCGAGACGGACGGCTGCCGACGACAAATATCTGGGCAAGACCTTGCTTTCACTTCTTTTGGGTATATACACAGAGTGAAATTACATATGGTAATTCTATGTTTAATTTTTTGAAGAAATGCCATACCGTTTTTCACAATGGCCACACCATTTTACATTCCCACCAACAATGTATGAGGATTTCAATTTCCCCACATCCTGGCCAACAGTTATTATTTTCTGGTTTTTGTTTTTGGGTTTTTTTTCATAATAGCCATCCTAATGGGATGTAATGGTATATCATTCTGCTTCTGATGTGCATTTCCCTAATAATAAGCAATATTGAATATCTTTTCCTTTTTTTAAATAGTCACTTGTATATCTTCTTTGCAGAAGTATCTATTCAAATTCTTTGCCTATTTTTTTTTAATTGGCTTGTTCTGTTATGGCTCACTTGTGGTTTTTATATATTCTGGATCTCAATTCTTATCAAATATATAACTTGCAAATATATTCTTCCTTTCCATGAGTTGCCCTTTCACTCAACTTATATAGTATCCTTTGATTCACAAGTTTTTAATTTTGATGAAGTTCACTTAGCTATTTTTCCTTTTATTACTTGTGTTTTTGTTGTGATATCTAAGAAATCATTGCCAAATCCAATGTCTTAAAGCTTTTCGCTTTTATTTTCTGCTAAGGATTTTATAGTTTTAGATTGTATGAGTAAATCTTCAATCTATTTTGAGTAATTTTGTACATGGTGTGAGACAAAAGTTCAACTCTATTTATTTATTTATTTATTTATTTTATTTATTTATTTTATTTATTTTATTTATTTTGCAGGTGGATATTTAATTTTCCCAAAAAAGACTGTACTTTCCTCATTGAATGGTCTTAGCATCCTTGTTGAAAATCACTTAACCATATATGCAAGGATTTATTTCTAGGCTCTCTACTCTATTTCATTCTAGGCACTCTGTTCTATGTCTGTCTTTATGTCAGTACCACACTGTTTTGATTGCCATGCTTTGTAGTAAGTTTTGAAATCAGGAAGTGTGTGACCTCCATTTTATTCTTTTTCAAGATTATTTGGGCTATCCTGGATCTCTTGAGATATGAATTTTAAGATGAATTTTTCTATTTGTGCAAAAAGCATCATTGGGATTTTGATAGAGATTATATTGTACCTATAGATCACTTCGGGTTGTATTGACATCTTAACAATATGTCTTCCAATTCATGAACGCGGGGTGTTTTTTTCATTAATTTATGTCATTTCTAATTTCTTTCAGCAAGGTTTTATAGTCTTCAGAATATAAGTCTTTTGCCTCTTGTTTAAGTTAATTCCTAGGCATCTTATTCTTCTTGATGCTTTTGTAAATGAAATTGTTTAATTTCCTTTTCAAATTTTTCACTGTCAGTGGATAAAAATGCAACTGATTTGGGGTGTTTATTTTATATTCTGCAAAACTTGTTTTTCTGTGTTTGTTCCTTAAGCTGGGTGGTGGTTATATGGCTTTGCATGCCTGGGATATTTCATTAAGAAACAAATACACTAAGCCCCAAATATGCTCCCACTAAAGTACATCCCTTCCAGCTACTATTGGAGGAGGGGGCAGCCTTTGGGCTTTTACTGGTCTCCTTGGCCCCCTGAGATACCTCCCAACTCTTTTCTGTGCCCTAGGAGAAGTCAGCTTCCTAAAAAATCAATAACACTGCCTGAGAATGAACAACATCACCAAAGATCTATCTGAAGAAATAGAAGGTTGCCATGAACAGAGTCAGACCTCAGGGTGGGAGGAGAGACTCTATCACTGATGCCCTGGACAAATCCCTACCTGGGATTTAGATTCCTCATCTATCAAATAAGCAGGTAGGGCTCAGTGACCTCTAGTGCCCTTCAAGGAAGTCAGAGGTACTGCAGGCAAAGAGATGTGACTAGAGTCCCCAGGCTCTGGCAGTGGTGACATTCTCAGTTGCCATTCTCGCCCATGTCGCTGCTATGCGGCATCCTTACTCACTGAAGAAAAACTTCCTGTGATTTTCTACAGCTTATCACTTCTTTCTTTAACCCTTGTGGCTTTAAAACAAGAAACTAGTTGTACCATAATTATTATAACATAACCTCTTGCATGCAGTTTGTACAGTACTTTCTACAAATGAGGAAACCAAATCCCAGAGAAGTAGTGCTACTTGCCCAGAGCTAGGCTAATGAATAGTTCACCTGGTCTAAATTCAAATGAGTCCCAGGTCAGCTGCCCAAAATGCTGTGTGGCCACCCCTGAAGAATGAGGTGGTTAGGGGAAAAGAGAAATAGAAAGAATGAGAGAAAGAGAAAAAAACTTAAGAAATTTGAATCATATATTGATTTTCTGCAAGGTCTAATGGAAATGAGAAATCAAGAAGAGGACTCAGAATATAATAAAATAATGTACAAATATTTTACAGTAATTCTACCCTGGTTTTAAAAAGAAAGGCTAATTCTGCCCTTCACTCCTACTCCAGTCCTAAATCCCCCCAGTCTCTCCGTGCCAAAGCATTTAGCTGGCACTCCTTCCATAATGTCTCTTTATCTGGGTCATTACTTTCTCCAGGCCACACTCAAATTCTGCTATTTCCCTTCCAAATGGAATGTTAGAATCACAAGACAACAAGTAAAGAATGTGCATAGTAAATCTGCAAGATGTGAGAAGGGTGGAGACAGATGGAGATCGAATGAGAGAGACAGAAAGATAGGAAAATAGGAAGAGACAAAGGGATGACATGAGAGCCAAACCTATTCAATGGAGGAAAGAACAGTCTCTTCAATATATGGTGCTGGGACAACTGGATAACCACACGCAAAAGAATCAGGTAGGACCCTATCTCACACCATATTAAAAAATTAACTCGAGTGGGTCAACAATTTATAAAAGCAAAACCTTGATGAAACTTTTAAAAGAAAACAGAGGTAAATCTTCATGACCTTAAATTTAGTGATGGCTTCTTCAATTTGATGCTATAAGCACAGGAAACAAAAGAAAAATTGGTAAATTGGACTTCACAAAAATTAAAATTGTTGTGCATAAAAGGACATTATTAATATGTGAAAAGACAACCTACAGAATGGAAAAAATATTTGTAAATCATAGGTGTGATAAGTATCCAGAATATATAAAGAATTACAGCACAACAACAAAAGACAACCCAATTAATAAAGGAGGAAAAGATTTGAATGGATATTTCTCCAAGAAATATAAAAATGGCCAACAAGCACTTGAAAAATTATTCAACATCATTGGTCATAAAGAAAATGCAAATCGAAATCACTATGAGATATCACTTCATACCCAATAAGATGACTACAATAAAATTTTTTAAAAAACAAGTGTTAGTGAGGATGTGGAGAAATAGGAATCCTCATAAAATCGCTGGGGGAGACAAGGATGTAAAATTATGCAACTGCTATAGAAAATAGTATGGCAGTTGCTCAAAAACTTAAACATAGAATTAATATATGACCCAGCAATTCAACTCCTATGTATATACCCAAGGGACATGAAAACATATGACCACATAGTGACTTGTACACAACGTTCATTTATAACAACTAAAAGGTAGAAACAACCCAAATATCCATCAGCAGATGAATTTATAACCAAATTGTGGTATATTCATACAATGGAATATCATTCAGCTATAAAAAGAGATAAAGGACCTATACATGCTGTAACTTGGATGAGCCTCAAAAAACATTTTGTTAAGCTAAAGAAGCCAAAAACAAATGTCACATATTATATGAGTCTTTTTATATGAAAAATCCAAAAGAGGCAAATCCATAGAGAAAGAAAACACAAGTATTCCAGGGGATGGCAGGAGGAAGAAATAGGGAGTGATTATTTAATGAGTATGGGGTATTCTGCAGGGGGTTGGGGGGTTGCACTAAATGCCACTGAATTGCACATATTAAAATGATTAACTGTATATTCTGTGAATTTAACCTCAATTTTTTAAAAAAAGTGACAGAGATAGCTAGGTGAACACAGAGACAGGGACTGGAGAGGGGTTGAGAGTGAAGAGATGGAGTACTCAGGAGAAGCTGCAGGCCATTACAAGAAATTTATTAGTACTGTTCGGTCAGCGGGTAACCAGCTAATTTTAATAAGGATCTATATACAAAGAAAATGCCTCGTTCTACATAATGAATATTTAATCATGCATGGGGTGGGCAATTTCACAGAAGTAATTAAAAGCAGTCTTTTGTTTATTACTCAAAAATGATAGCAACCTGCTGACCGGAGCTGCAGACACAGTCACATATTGAAAACGTTACCTACTGACATATGTTATTAAAGAGGAATTAAGGTTCTCTTTCTTCCCCTCCCCTTATAAAAGCTAATCATTCCTAAGCCCTCCTGTCTGCTCACATGCAGAGCACAACTCCAAAGGGAGGTCACCTCCCAGATGAGGCTGGAGAGCTAGGCCAGCGCCCCTTGATCTACAACCTTCCCCCACCCCAGACCATAAATTGAAACAGATGAGCCAGTTATTGAGAAGACCACAGAGAGGAAATACGCTGCCATGTGTATTCTCTGTGAAGTTCTCCCCACTGCCCAGCCATATCCAGACAGTTGTAAAATCCTGTCAGTTCTCTCCTGCAACCCTTGTCACTGTGCTCTTTCTCCCTTTCTCACTATCATTGCCCTGGTTCAGCTCCCCAATCCTCCTACAGGCTGTTCCTTCCCATTCCAGTCTGCTGATGACTTCCTGGATCTGTGGAGGAAAGCACTACTTTGCTTACATGCTTCCCATGGCTCTCCATTGTCTGTACTCCTCCACACCCTGGGATTAAAGGCTCTCATCATCTGGCCTCAGCTGACCATTCTGCCTCAGAGTCCTTGATTGCCAACAACAGAAAGTGACAATGGCTAATTTAAGCCAAAATGAACCTATTAGGAGGAGGACATTGCAGAACTCAAAGAATCAATGGGAAGGCTGAAGAAGTTGGCCAGCAAGGGGCAGAGATGAAGTCAGACATTCCAGGGGGCAGTCCAGCCAGAATGCCACTGCTGGCACCTCTGCCACTGACCACTCCATACCATCCAACAGTCCTACACCCTCCACGAATAACGCTGAAAATCCCCACCTCTGACATCCAGTCTCTGGTGGCAGAGTCCAACCAACAGAGGTTAGGCTTCATCTGCAGACTCACCTCCACCATCCAGGGAGAAGGAAGTCTGACCCTCTTTGCTTCCACAGGGAGAGCCAGGGTGCTCAGTTTGAGGCACTGCCTGCCCGTAGCCACACCAACACTTCCTTCACGCTCCCCGCCCATCTGGTGTTCTCCCATCATTTCAACTTTGCTCCTGCATTTTCCCACCTGGAATGCCTCACTCTCACCTCCTCATAACCAGTTGGATTAGCCTTCCAATGGCCCAATTAAATGCCATCTCCTCTAGGAAGCCTTCCCTGATTGCTTCCACCTCCCCCAATCTGGACATGATGTCAACTGGACTTCCCGGTGGCATGGAGAGCTCTCTACCAAGTATTAGAGCTTGTCACAGAGGGCCTGGATGGCCCTCTCCTATGAGACCATGAGTTCCTGCAAGGTAGTGTTTATGAATTCTCTTATCCCCAGAGCCTGGTACAGAGCCAGCCTGATATATGCAAGAAGCCTAAATGGACAGAAGTTGTGTCTATAGAAAGAAGCTCTGCCCTGTGTCATGTATCTATGTCAGCCTCCTGGTCACATCAGAAATCAACCAAAAATAGCAATAAAACTGGCTGCGTCTCCCATATATACCCTTACCCAGGATTTCCCATTTCCTTGGTCCACAAGCATCAGTAGAGAGCCTCCTTCAATTCAGATTCCTGAGCTCTACCTCCAGAGATGCTGATGCATAACTCTGGAGTGGGGCCAGGAATCTGCATTTTAGCCCATAATTTGCATGCAAATGGCCCACAAATCTCACTCAAGAAATTACTGAATTGCCTTTGCTTTTTCCACCTCTGGCTGCACAGTTTTTCTACAGTCTCTTCCACAAGGACACAGGCATGCAACCTGCACAATCACACAGAAGATGGCATTTAGAAGATTCCGTGCTTGGTTAAATGCTGTGCTGTCACCATTATGAAATTCTTTAAAATTGTCCTGCATGTTTATTTTGGGCTGGGCCCCACAAACTAGGTAGCCAGTCCTGGGTGGGCAGCATCTGATATACTCACAACTCAAAGCAGGGTTTCAGTGTGTTGCTATGCTACAGTGATGATTTCATTTAAAGTTACATTACAACTTCATGAAGCAGACAGAATTATACCCAATAGATGAGGAAACTAAGGCTCAGAGAAGTTGAGTAACTTATTCATAGTCACAGAGCTAATAAAAAATAGGTCAGAATTCAAAACCAGAACTGACTAGATTCAAACCAAGCTCATTCCGTGAGCCCCTCTTACATATTCAGGATCCTAGGTTAGGTCTTTTTATCTGCACCAGCCAGGCTGCTCTTCTCCATCCAACTTAGCACTTCAACTGTGCTGTCAATTGTTTTGCTCTCTGTTCCTCATGGACCAGAGGATTGACTACTTGAGGCCAGGACCCACCTTAGGAGGCTTCAATCCCCCAGCTGTAGCCACTGAACATTTAATAAGTACTTAATGAATGGCAGATTGACTTTGAAACCTGTGCTGAAGACCTGTAAAGATGACAAGAAGGCTTGGGGCTGGGGCTGGCCAATAACACGAGTGCCTATAACATAAGCTTTCATCTCACAGGCCCTTACACTTCCTTTTTTCCCCATTTTAAAAAACATTTTATTATGAAATAATTAGACTTATAAGAAGTTGCAGAAGTTGTATAGAGTCCCACATACCCTTCACCCAGCTTCCCTCCTTGTTGACATCTTACATAGTGAAACAATACCAAAACAGGAAATGCATTCGTGTGACTGCTAAGTAGACTACAGACCTTAGTTAGTTTTCAACTTTCCAATTCAGTATTCAGTTTTTTAACCTGAATTTGTGTGTGTATGTGTGTGGATTCTATGTAACTTTATCCTAAGTGTAGATTTGTGTAATTGGCACCAAAATTAAGATACGAAACTGTTCTATTCCCACAAAAGAAGTCCCTCTCACGCTACCCACTCCATCTCACCCCAACAGCCTCCTCCCCTGGCAACCACTGATTCCTCCATCTATAATTTTGTTATTTCTAGAATGTTATGTAAATGGACTCAGACAATATGTAAACTTTTGAGATAGATTCTTTTTTTCACTGAGCATAATGCCCTTGAGATCCATTCAGGTTTTGCATGTTTCAGTAATTCATCCTTTTTTATTGTTGAGTAGCATCCCACTTTATAGATGTATCAGAGTTTATTCAACCATTCACCCATTGAGAGATGTTTTGGTGTTTTCGGTTTGGGGCTATTTATGAATAAAGCTACTATGAATATTTGTGTAGAGGTTTGCATGTAAAATTTTCATATTTCTGGGATAAATGTCCAAGGCTGTGATTGCTAGGTTGTAGTAAGTGCATACCAAGTTTTGTAAAAAACTGTCAAACTGTTTTCCAGAGTGGCTATATCACTTTACATTCCCAGCAGTAATGCAGGAGAGATTCAATTTCTCTGCATCCTCACCAACCTCTGTATTACCACTATTTTTATTTTAGCTATTCTAATAGGTTTGTAGTGACATCTCATTGTGGTTTTGTTTCCCAAATGGCTAACATGTTGAGTATCTTCTCATGTGCTTATTTGTGCTATCATTACTTCTCTTTGGTAAAATATATCATCATATATTTTGTCAATTTTTTAATTGGAATGTTTTTTTTATTTTTAATGTAATCTTTATTGTATTTTTTCCATTACCGTTTAGTCCCCTTATACCTCCCTCCCCTTGCAATCACCACACTGTTGTCCACGTCCATGAGTCCTTTTTCCTTTTTCACTCAATCCCTCCACCCCAATTCCTCCTCCCCCCCCACTAACTGCCACCCTCTCTCCATCTATGAGTCTGTCTCTGTTTTGCTTGTTAGCTCAGTTTGTCATTAGATTCCACATATGAGTGAAATCATATGGTATTTGTCTTTCTCTTACCGGCTTATTTCATTTAACATAGTGTTCTCCAGGTCCATCCATACTATTGCAAAGGGTAAAATATTTTTCTTTTTTATAGCGAAATAGAATTCCATTGTGTAAATGTCCCATAATTGTTTTATCCACTCATCTATTGATGAACACTTGGGCTGCTTCCATATCTTGGCAATTGTTAATAATGCTGCAATAAACATAGGGGTGCTCATGTTCTTTCAAATTAGTGTTTTCTGTTCCTTCAGATATAGTCCCAGAAGTAGGATGACTGGGTCAAAAGGCAAATCCATTTTTAAGTTTTTGAGGTATCTCCACACTGCTTTCCACAGTGGCTGCACCAGTCTGCATTTTCACCAACAGTACAAAAGGGTTACCCTTTCTCCACAACCTCGCTGGCACTTGTTGTTTGTTGATTTATTGATGATAGCTATTCTGACAGGTGTGAGATGGTATCTCATTGTGGTTTTAATTTGTATTTCTCTGATTATTAATCACATTGAGCATTTTTTCATAAGTCTATTGGCCATCTGCATATCCTCTTTGGAGTAGTGTCTATTCAGGTCCTTTGCCCATTTTTAAACTGGGTTGTTTGTTTTGGGGTGTTGAGTTTTGTAAATACTATATAAAATTTTGATATTAATCCCTTATTGGATGTATCGGTGAATATATTCTCCCATTCTGTGGGTTGTCTTTTTATTTTGTTGATGTTTTTCTTTGCTGTGAAAAAACTTTTTAGTTTGATGTAATCTAATTTGTTTATTTTTTCTTTTGTTTCACTTGCCTGAGAAGATATTTCCAATAAAAAATTTCTACTAGAAATATCCAAGATTTTGCCTATGTTTTCTCCCAGGATTTTTATGGTTTTGGGTCTGACATTTAAGTCTTTCATCCATTTTGAATTTATTCTTATGTGTGGTGTAAGAAAGTTATCTAGTTTCATTTTCTATACATACCTATCCAATTTTCCCAACATCATTTATTGAATAAACTATCTTTAATCCATTCTATGTGCTTGCTTCCTCTGTCAAATATTAATCGACTGTAAAGGTGTGGGTTTATTTCTGGGCTCTCAATTCTGTTCCATTGATCTGTGTCTGTTTTATGCCAGTACCAGGCTGTTTTAATTACTATGGCCTTGTAGTATACTTTTGATATTACATAGCATGATTTCTTCAACTTTATTTTTCTTTCTCAGGACCACTATTGCTATGTGGGGCCTTTTGTGGTTCCACATAAATTTTTGAAACATTTGTTCCAGTTCTGTGAAATATATCATTGGAATCTTGGTACGAATTGCATTGAACCTATAGATTGCTTTGGGTAGTAAGGACATTTTAATGATGTTAATTCTTCCTATCTATGAACACAGTATGTGCTTCCATTTATTTGTATCTTTTTCCATTTCTTTCTTCAGTCTTATAATTTTCCATGTACAGGTCTTTTACATCCGTGGTTAGGTTTATTCCTAGGTATTTTATTATTTTTGAAGCAATTGTGAATGAGATTGTTTTCTTAATTTCCCTTTCTGTTAGTTTGTTATTGGCATATAAAAATGCAAGTGATTTCTGGATATTAATCTTGTACCCTGCTGCTTTGCTGAATTCATTTATCAGTTTTACTTGTTTCCTGGTAAAATCTTTAGGGTTCTCTATATACAGTATCATGTCATCTGCAAATAAAGACAGTTTTACTTCTTCCTTTCCAATTTGGGTGCCTTTTATTTCTTCTTCTTGTGTGATTGCTATGGCTGGTACTTCCAGTACTATGTTGAATAAGAGAGGTGAAAGCTGACATCCCTGTCTTGTTCCCAATCTTCGGGGGAACACTTGCCTATGTTTTCCTCTAGGACTTTTATGGTGTCACGGCTTACATTTAAGTCTTTGATCCATCTTGAGTTTATTCTGGTGTATGGTGTAAGTTGGTGGTCTAGTTTCTTTTCTTTGCATGTACCATTCCAGTTCCCCCAACACCATTTGTTGAAAAGGCTATTTTCACTCCGTTTTATGTTCCTCCCCCCTTTGTCAAATATTAATTTACCATATAGACCTGGGTTTATTTCTGGGCTTTCTATTCTGTTCCATTGACCTGTATGTCTGCTCTTATGCCAGTCCAGACTATTTTGATTACAGTGGCCTTGTAGTATAGTTTGATATAAGGTATTATGATTCCTCCTACTGTGTTCTGCCTTAAGATTGCTGTGGTTATTCAGGGTCTTTTTTGGTTCTGTATAAATTGTTGAAGTAGTTGTTCTAAGTCTGTGAAATGTCATTGGGATTTTAATAGGGTTTGTGTTGAATCTATAAATTGCTTTAGATAGTGTGGACATTTCAATGATGTTGATTCTTCTCATCCATAAACATGGTATATGCTTTCATTTACTTGTATCTTCCTTAATTTCTTTCTTCAGTGTTATGTAGTTTCCTGAGCACAGGTCTTTTACCTCCTTGGTTAAGTTTATTCATAGGTACCTTATTTTTCATATTGTTGTAGTGAGTGGGATTTTTTTTCTAGTTTCTGTCTCTGATATTTTATTGTAGGTGTACAGAAATGTCTTCAATTTCTGAATATTAACTTTTTACTCTGCTGTTTTGCCAAATTTATTTATTAGGTCAAGTAGTTTTTCATGGAGTCAAGAGGGTTTTCTATGTACCCTATCCTGTCATCTGCAAATAATGACAGTTTTACTTCCTCTTTTCCAATTTGCATGCCTTTCATTTCTCTTTCTTGTCTGATTGCTATAGCTAGAACTTCCAAGACTATGTTGAATAGGAGTGGCGAGAGTGAGTATCCTTGTCTTGTTCCTGATCTTAGGGGGAATGCTTTCAGTTTTTGCCCATTGAGTATGATGTTGGCTTCAGGTTTCTCATATATGGCCTTTATTATGTTGAGGCATGCTCCCTCAGCTCCCATTTTGCTTAGTGTTTTCATCACAAATAGGTGCTGTACTTTATCAAATGCTTTTTCTGCATCTATTGATATGATCATGTAATTTCTGTCTTTTATTTTGTTTATGTGGTGTATTACATTTATTGATTTGGGAATATTAAACCATCCTTGCATCCCTGGGATGAATCCCACTTGATCGTGGTGTATGATCTTTTTAATGTGTTGCTGGATTCTGTTTGCAAATATTTTGTTGAGGATTTTAGCATCTATGTTCATCAACGATATTGGCCTGTAGTTTTCTTTCTTTGTTGTGTCTTGACCTGGTTTTGGAATTAGGGTAATACTGGCTTCATAGAAATAGTTTGGGAGTCTTCCCTCTTCTTGGATTTTTTGGCGTAGTTTGAGAAGGATAGGAGTTCATTCTTCCCTAAATATTTTGTAAAATTCACCTGTGAAGCCATCTGGTCCAGGACTTTTGTGTGCCAGAAGATTTTTAATTACTGCTTCAATTTCACTCTTCATTATCAGTCTATTCGGGCTTTCTGCTTCTTCTTGATTCAGTTTTGAAGATAACATGTTTCTAGAAATGTGTCCATTTAATCTAGGTTGTCAAATTTCTTGTGATACAGTTGTTCATAGTAGTTTCTTACAATTCTTTGTATTTCTGTGGTATCGGTTGTGATTTCTCCTCTCTAATTTTTTATTTTGTTTTTTGGGTCCTCTCTCTTTTTTTCTTGATGAGCCTGGCTAAAGGCTTGTCGATTTTGTTTATCTTTTCAAAGAACCAGCTACTGGTTTTATTGATCTTTTGAATTGTTTTTTTAGTCTCTATGTTATTTAATTCTGCTATGATCTTAATGATTTTCTTCCTTCTACTCGCTCTGGGTTTTTTTGTTGTTGTTGTTCTAGTTCTTGTAGCTGTTGGCTTAGATTTTTTATTTGAGATTATTCTATCCTTTTTAGGTAGGCCTGTATTGCAATGAATGTTCCTCTCAGGACTGCTTTTGCTGTATCCCATAGGTTTTGGGCTGTTGTGTGTTCATTATCATTTGTTTCCAGAAACTTTTTGATTTCTTCTTTGATGTCACTGTTAACCCATTCAGTATTTAATAGCATGTTTTTCATTCTCCATGAGTTTGAGTGTTTTTAAGCTTTTTATTTGAGGTTGATTTCCAGTTTTAAGCCATTGTGATCTGAGAAGATGCTTGATATAATTTCAATTTTCTTGAATTTGCTGAGGCTTGTTTTGTGTCCTACTGTGTGGTCTATTTTTGAAAATATTCCATGTGCACTTGCAAAGAATGTACATTTTGTTTCTTTGGGGTGAAAATTTCTATATATATCAATTAAGTCCATTTGATCTAGAGTGTTGTTCAATGCCCCAATATCCTTGGTGTTTCTTTGCTTCAAAGATCTGTCCATTGCTGACAATGGGGTGTTAAAGTCCCCTACTATGAGTGTGTTGCTCTCAATATCCTTCTTGAAGTCCTTCAAGATTTTCCTTATATATCTGGGTGGTACTATGTTGAGTGCATATATGTTTACAAAGGTTATATCTGCTTGATAAGTTGTTCCCTTAAATATTATGAAATGTCCTTCTTTTTCTCCTTTTATGGTATTTTCTGTGAAATCTCATTTGTCTGATATAAGTATTGCTACCCCTGACTTTTTTCACATCCATTTGCTTGAAATTTTTTTTTCCATCCCTTCTCTTTCAGTCTGTGTATATATTTTGTTTTGAGGTGTGTCTCTTGTAGACAGCATATATGTGGGTCATGCTTTCTAATCCATTCAGCTACTTTATGTCTTTTGATCAGTGCATTTAATCCATTTACATTTAAAATTATTATTGATAGGTACTTACTCATTGGCATTTTCCCCCTTTGTACCTGTGCTCCTCTCTGTCTCCTTCTGTTTCTTCATCTTCTTAAAGCAGACTCTTTAGCATCTCTTGCAATGTTGGTTTGGTAGAGATGTATTCTTTTAGCCTTTTTTTAATCTGGGAAACTTCTTATTTCATCTTCCATTTTGAATGAGAGCCTTGCTGGATAGAGTAGTCTTGGTTATAGGCCTTTGTTTTTTATTGCTTGGAATATTTTTTGCGATTCCCTTCTGGCTTGTAGTGTTTCTACTGAGAAATCAGATGATAGCCTTATTGGAGCTCCCTTGTATGTTATTAGCTGTTTCTCTCTTGCTATTTTTAGTATTCTCTCTTTGTCTTTGAGTTTTACCATTTTAATTATGATGTGTCTTGGAGTAGGCCTGTTTGGGTTCATCTTCATTGGGACCCTCTGTGCTTCCTGGACTTGTGTGACTCTTTGTCTTATCAAGTTAGGAGAGATTTCTGTCATTATTTTTTCAAAAAATTTTTCTATCGCTTGCTCTTCTTCTTCTCCTGTTATTCCTTTGATACAAATATTATTATGTTTTATGTTGTCCTGCAACTCTCTTAAAACTTCTTCATTTTTTTCATTCTTTTTCATTGCACTGTCTGGGAATTTTTTCTACATTGTCCTCCAGCTCACTGATCCAGTCTTCTGCTTCCTCTAGCCTGTTTTGATTTCTTCTATTGTGTTCTTCAATTCAAAAGTTGTATTCTTCATTTCCTCCTGGCTCTTATTGATAGCTTGTATGTCCTTTTTAACGCTAGTGTAATTCTCAGTAAGTTCCTTGTAGTTTCCCTGAAGTTCTTAGTAGTTTTCTTTGAGCTCACTGAGCTCATTGAACTTCCCTATAACCTATATTTTGAAATCCATGTCTGATAGTTTGCTTTCCTCTATTTCATTTAGCACTCTTTATGGGGATTCCTCCTTTCCTTTCGATGGGGAGTTGTTCTCCGTCTCCTCCCTTTTTTTGACCCTTCTTGTTTGTTTCTGCTTCTTAGATTTATCTGCAGTTTCTGGATCTGCCCCTGGTGGCATCAGATTGTGTCCCAGTCTGGGCCTAGGCAACCTGTTGGAGACTACCAGAGATCTACTGTCTTTGTCTGTCTCCTTTAGTTGTTAATCTATTCAATCTGTGATCAACCTTAAGCACCAAGGGTGGGGCATATTAATTCCTGTGAGTGGGGTTATTGTTTCCCCTCTGGCTGATGCCACTTGGAAGAGAGTGGTCTGCCTTTGGTATGGGGAATGAGTCAGCACTGGGACCCAGTCAGCTGCTCCCTCAGTTCTCTCCTCAAAGCCACCACTCCAAACTCTCCTTAAGCATCTCTAGTCCTCTCTGCCCTCCCTCTGCTGGAGCCCAGGGTAAGTGTGTGCCAATATATTTTTGTATGTGATCCCTTTAAGAACTCTTTGTCTCCAGCTGTTTCTTTCAGGACAGCAAAAAAAAAAAAAAAAAAAAAAAAAAACTCTGCAGCTTTTCACTTTTTAAACTGGATGCTATCTTACTTTCTGCTCTGTTGCTGTAGGCTGGGAAGCCCAGCTGGGGGTTTAGACCCTGCCCTCCTCAGGAGGGACGCCTGGCTGCTACACTGTTTCTCATTCCCTTTAGCTCCCACCCATGGGAGCCCAGCCAGCCCTTTTGCATCTCCACACTTCCTACCAGTCGCACTGTGATGAAGTGGCCTTTTTTGTCTGTTCGTGGTGATAAGGCTTCTCGTCAACTAGTGTTCAGTTAGCTATCCCAGAAGATTTCTCCACAATTAAGTTGTAATTCCAGATTGGTCCTGTGAGGAGGTTAGTGTAGCTTCCACTTACTACTCCACCATCTTGGATCAAACTATCCTCTTTGGTTATCAGCTGTTATTTCTCCTCTTTCATTTTTTATTTTATTTGTGTCCTTTCTCTGTTTCTCTTGATGAGTCTGGCTAAAGATTTGTCAATCTTGTTTATCTTTTCAAAAAACAGCTCTTGAATTCATTGATATTTGTATTTTTTTTACTCTATTTTATTTATTTTTGCTCTGATATTTATTATTTCCTTCTTTCTATTCACTTTGAGCTTTGTTTATTGTTCTTTTCAAGTTCCTTTAAGTGTGAAATTAGATTGTTTATCTGAACTTTTTCTTGATTTTTGAGATAGGCCTGTAATGCCATGAATTCCCCTCTTAGGATTGCTTTCCCAGATTTTGGATTGTTGTTTCCTCATTTTCATTTGTTTCAAGTTATCTTTTGATGTCTTCCTTGATCTTGTTTTGACCCATTCATTGTTTAATAACATATGATTTAGCTTCCATGTCTTTATGTGTTTTTCAATGTTCAGCTTGTGATTGATTTCTAGTTTCATAGCATTGTGTTCAGAGAAGATGCTTGACATGATTTCAATCTTCTTAAATTTATTGAGGTTTTTTTTTTTTTTTGTCCCAACATGTGATCTATCCTAGAAAACGTTCCATGTGCACTTAAAAAGTATGTATATTCTGCACTTTGGGGTGAAATGCTCTGAAGATATCAATTAAATCTATTTGATCTAGTGTGTCATTTAAAGACACTGTCTCCTTGTTTATTTTCTGCCTGTAAGATATATCCATTGAAGTCATTGGGGTGTTAAAATCCCCAACTATGACTCTATTACTGTTAACCTCTCCTTTTATGCCCATCAAAATGTGCTTCACATATTTAGGTGCTCCTATGTTGTATGTGAAATGTTTACTAGGGTTATATCTTCTTGTTGGATTGCTCCCTTTATCATTATGTAGTGTCCTTCTTTGTCTCTTACTATAGCCTTGGTTTTAAAGTCTATTTTGTCAGATATAAGTACTGCTATCTCAGCTTTTTTTTTCTTTGCCATTTGCATGAAATATTTTTTTCCAACCCTTTTCTTTTAGTCTGTGTGCATCTTTTGATCTAAGATGGGTCTCTTTGAGGCACCATATATATGGGTCTTCTTTTCTTATCCATTCAGCTACCCTGTGTCTTTTGGTCAGAGCATTTAAGCCATTTACATTTAAGGTTTTTTTGATAGATATGTGTGAAGTGACATTTCATTGTTAGACTGTTTTCTTCTGTTGCTTTTTATCTCTCTCATTTTCTTCTTCTCCTTAAGGCAAGACCTTTAACATTTATTGAAGTACTGGTTTGGTGATTACAAACACCTTTAGCTTTTCCTTGTGTGGGAAGCTCCTTATTTCTCCTTTGATTTTAAATGATAGACTTGTTGGGTAAAGTAGCCTTGGTTGTAAGTAGGTCCTTGCTCTTCACCACCTTGAATATTTCATGCCACTCCCTTCTGGCCTGAAATGTTTCTGCTGAGTAATGAGTTGCCAGTCTAATTGTTGTCCCCTTGTCTTTAAGCCTTGTCATATTAATTATAATGTGTCTTGGTGTGGACCTCTTTAGGTCCAACTTGTTTGGGACTCTCTGAATTTCCTGGACTTGTGTGACTTTTTTCTTTACCAGATTAGGGAAGTTTTCAGTCATTATTTTTTCAAATAGGTTCTCAATCCCTTGCTCACTTTCTTTTCCTTCTGGTGTTCCCATGATGTGGATGTTGTTGCATTTCATGATGTCCAAAATGTTTCTTAAGCTCTCCTCATTTTTTAAAATTCTTTTTTATTTTTATTGCTCTGCCTGTGTGTTTTTTTCTACCTTATCTTCAAAAACACTGATTCTATCCTGTTTCATCTTCATGTGTATTATTCATCTCAGATATTGCATTCTTTACTTCTGACTGGTCCTTTTTTTTATGATTTCTATGTCTTTTTTCATACTGTTCTGTATCCTTATAATTATTACTCTAAACTCTCTATCTGATAAATTGCTTTCCTACATTTCATCTAATTCTCCTGGAGATGTCTCTTGTTCTTTCATTTGGGGTCTATTTTTTGTCTCCCTATTTTGGCTGCTTCTTTGTATTTTCCACCTTAGATGTTAAACTAATCAACCATTGTTAATCTAATGAAGCTATAATCAGCAGTCTGGCTTAAGCACCACAGGGTGGGGATGAGTAATTCCTGGGGTGGAGCTATTTCTTCCCCTCAGGTGGATGCTACTTAGAGAGAGTGCTTCACCTAAGAAAAATAGCTTCTCAGTATGGGGAATGGCTCAGTTTAGGGATCCTGATAGCTGTTCCTTCAGTTCTCTCCCAAGATCCCCCAGCCCCCAGACTCTCCTCAAGCATCTCTAGTCCACTCATTCCTCCCTCTGCCAGAGCCCAGGGTAAGTAGCTACAAACAAATTCTTTTGTGTTAACCCTTTAAAAGGCTCCCTGTGTCTCCAGCTTCTATCCCTGGCGGAGAAAAACCCTGCTGCTCTTCACAGCTGGATGGTGTCTGAGTTCCTTTCTGGATGGGTGCTCTAGGCTGAGGAGCCCAGCTAGGGGTTTAAACCCCACACTTGTAGGAGGGAACACCCAGCTGCTGAAATGTCCCTCCAGAACTTCAGCTGCTGCTTCTGGAGCCCAACCATTCTCTTGCACCTCCTCCTCACTCCCTACCAGTCTTGTTGTGGTGAAGTGGTTTCTTCTATCTGTCCATGATTATAAGGCTTCTCTCTAGCTAGTGTTCAGTTGGTTATTCTGGATGCTTTCTCTACAATTTAGTTATAATTCCATATTGGTCCTGGGAGGAGGTTAGTCTAGCTTCTACTTACTCCTCCACTGTCTTGGATCTCTTTTCTTTTTAAAAAAATACATATCTCATTACATTGGAAAATAAAAAGAGAAACGCACAATTACCTTTTATCAGCCAACATAACTGAGTACAGATTGCAAACTCCATTTCAAGTCAAAGATCTATATAGCAATATGGCCTGCTGACCAATGAAATCTAACAAGATGCCTTGGATCTGGGGTGGGTCAGACAAGGGTGAAAAGCCAGGAGTCTGAAGATGCAGTTCTTTGAAAGAAGGTGGGAAGGAGGCATACTCTGCCTGAGTCTCCAAGTTCCAGGAATAAATAAAAAGACTGGAATGGTGCTCACACTCAGAAGGGAGGTGGGAAATGAAATAAACATATCAGCCAGAGGCCAAGATCACAATGATAACCAGGGTACCCTCTAGCATTACAGAAACAGCTTCTAGGACACATGGGGCTTGGTGACCAGGAGTCCTACAGGAAAATGCATATCTATGACTATCACTGGCCATCCAAAAGTCAGGCTGAGATCTCTCCATTCACTTGAACTATGGTAGCCGGAATAGAACTGCTCTGTACTCAGTTTCCTCATGTGTGAAATCACCATTGAAACATGAAAGATGACATAATGTACTCTGAAAGAGCATCTACTTGGTGTTAGCTACATGCTTCACCACATAACTAGCCCTGGGAAAATTGCTTCATGTCTCTGTGCCTTAGTTTCTTTCTCAGTAAAATGCAGGTAATGATACTAGGTCACAGGGGTATTTTAAGGATCAAAGGAAATTATAGACATAAAAGCAGCTTTATTCCCTGAGCTTTCAAGCCTCGTCAGTTCCCACCATCAACTCTCTTTTTCTGAAGGAAGTTTCAAGGGCCTGTGTCCTTTATAATCAAAGAGGCTGAATAGTATAGAACTATAACGCACTGTAAAAATCTGGTAAATTTTGTCCTGCCATGGAAAACAGACCTTTCATTTAGTCCCATAACAATTACCACCACACAAGCTTCAAGGCTGGGAGGCCAGGCCAACCATTTCAGGAGCCAGTCGAGGGCTATGAGCACTCTTCAAGGACTTTGCCCCATCACAGTCCTGGGCACTGGAGAGGCCCACACGCTGCAGTGTCAGGTCCCAAATATGGGCCCAGCTGTCCTTCACAACCTGCCCTTTGGACCCCATGCATTATAGTGGATGGTAACACCCAGCTGCACCAGGCATTCCTGAGCAAATCCTAGTTTTGCACACTGGGAAGTGATGTTTTCTATGTTCTTTTCATTTCTTTATAGATGGTATTCAACATATTACCAGCCTTTGGGGCCAAGCAACACACTAGCAGTGTGTATGCACCTTATGATCAACAGAGTGTGTGGTCATTCCTGGCCTACCTCATGCAACCCTCACAAACACCCTAGCTATACACACATACAGGCATCATTAAGATGATGATTCACAGGTTGCAATTAGGGACCAAAGACAAACAGCTGGAAGTCAATGAAATTGTCACTCTCTTTCACATACACCTACACATACACGTGTAACTTTGTCCCATCACCCCATCATGTCTTCTGAGAAACATCTACAATGAGCCCAGACCTTCTCTGGGATAGTAACAGAAACCTCAGTGCTTGTGATTTAAAAGCACTCAGAATTTTTGGTCCCAAAAAGTTTTTTTGTTCTCTTTTGTTTTTTTGAGGGGAGAGTATTGAGTCTCTGATGTTCAGCTGGGGTTTAAATCTCACCTCCACAATCAATCCATGGGGACAAGAGGTCATGGGCTGTGAAGATTAATTGAAACAATTTGATAATGGCATACAAAAAGTGCCCAGTAGATGTCATTTCCCTTCCCTATTCCCATTCCATACTGAAACAAGCTGCTTTCGATCTGTCTCATACCCATTAATCTCTAGGACCTGGTTCAAGGCATTACTCACAAGAGGCCTTCTTTCTCTGACCAACACATGGATTAGGTTCTTTTCCAGGTGTATTTTGGATTAATCATTAAACTACAGGGGCCTGTGAGGATAAGAATGAAAATGACATCTTTTCTTTAAGTAGTCCTTCAGTCTATGGCATAGGGCTGGGCACATAGTAGGTGCTTAATAAATACATGATTCAGTCTTCCCCCTTTCATGTCCCTATTGCATTTTTTATAAGATTTTATTTATTTGTTTTCAGAGAGATTAGAAGAAAGGGAGAAAGAGAGGGAGAGAACCATCAATGTATGGTTGGCTGCCTCTCCCATGCTCCCAACTGGGGGCCTGGCCCTCAAACCCAGGCATGTGCCCTGACTGGGAATCAAATCAGCAACCCTTTAGTTGCAGGCCAGTGCTCAATCCACTGAGCCACACCAGCCAGGGCCCCCTATTGCATTTTCTGTGTTTCCTGAAGTACATCACCATTAATCTGATAGTGAATCTAATCAAACCAAACCTAAAAGAACCTTTTAGCAATCACAACATTGAAGATTATTTTGTACACACCTTCTTTTAGCTTGTGACAGAGAATGCCAGCTGCCAATCAAAATCCCTGCCCCTTCCTCCAGAGGAGTTGTCACCCAACTATGGACAACACTTCCCAGACTCCTCTACACTTAGGTATGGCCATGTGACCAAGTTCTTGCCAAAGGAATGTGAGAGAAGACTCCAAGCCCAGAGCTCCTTCTGCATCACCCCAAGGGGACACCCATTTTTTATTTCCTTTAATCTCCTTACATAATCTATCATAGAGAAAATTTCTATGTAAAACCCAAGTGAGCCACCCCACAAAAAAAGGAAGCCTTATATGATGTTAGGCAAGTCACTTTGTCTCTCCAGGTTTCATTTTCTCATCTTTAAGACTCCCCTCCAAGTCTAACACTAAATGAGTCTAAACTGGACTTCTATCTCTTCAACTTCCTCCCAGTCTTTGCTCTTCTCACCTGCCCCCACTAGCTGCCAGGCACGCTGGGCTAACAATTTGTCTAAGAAAAAACTGTGCCTCTGTTCCCTTCTTATACATCAAGTCCCAGTTCTTTCTGATTTTAAAAAACCTTCATGCCTCCCCTCATAATGTTTAAATTGCTGAGATGAGGGTCTACCCTAATCCAGTATGACTAATGTTCTTGCAAGAAGAAGGGAGGAGACACAGAGACAGACACACAGGAGGAGAAGACAGCCACTAAGGATGAAGACAGAGATTGAAGTGCTCTAGCTGCAGGCCAAGGGATGTTAAGGATCACCAGCCAACACCAGAAGCTAAGAGAAAGGCAAGGAACAGAGTCTTGTTTAGATCTTCGGAGAAAGTACAGTCCTACCAACAATGTGATTTTGCATTCTTGGCATTCAGAACTGTAAGAGAATACATTGCTGTTATTTGTGGTGCTTTGTTACGGCAGCCACAGGAAGTTAGCACACTCCTATGGGAAGCCTCTTCACAGATGGAATTGCATGGGCCAAAAAGGTCATTTGGTTTTTTCCCATAAAATGGCTCTAGTAGCACTTGTCTTTAACTTCATCTGAAATAATTTTGTTAGATTGTATTGTAACAGCTGTCATATCAGCATGCATTTAAAGAAAACATCAAAATTGGTGAATTTTTGTGTAGCCATTTTAATACTGAAGATGGAAGAAAATACACAACATTTTTGACATATTATGCTTTATTATTTCAAGAAAGGTAAAAGCACACCTGAAACACACAAAAAGGATTTGTGTAGGAAAAGGTTCTGTGACTGATCGAAAATGTCAAAAGTGGTTTGTGAAGTCTCATGCTGGAGATTTCTCTTTGGATGAGGCTCCACAATTGGGTAAGTCAGTTGAAGTTGATAATGATCAAACCTAGACATTAATTGAGAACAGTTGATGTTCTACCACATGGGAGATTGCCGACATACTCCGACTATCCAAATCAATAGTTATTGGTGAAAATGAAAAATGCGTCTTTTATTTTACAGAAAAAACTAAACGGACTTTTTGGTCAACCTAATATTTCTTAATACCTTGTCTCTCCAGCTCTCAGATCAATGATGTCAGAAGAGCTGAAAAAACAGGCATGAAAAAAAAGATAAAACAGACAGAACAAGGACAATGGGTTGGAGAAAGTGACAAGTTGTTTAGACCCATAGCTCAGAGAATCAGGTGCAAAAAGTTAGCCGGCAGGTTTGACAGCAGCAGGAGACTAGGACCCTAAAAATAGCCCATTGTGCTTGACCAGCTACTGAGTCCTTCCTGGAGACCAGTCTCCAGGAGGGGGTTTTGGCCAAGCCCCAAGATCAAGCCTTTCCCCAAGGTAACTGGAGCCTCCTTTGTCCCAGGAAGTTTAGCCATCTAACTGCTGGGAGCACAGTGAGCTGAGCACCTGGAGCCCAGGTAAAAGTCCACACCTCTGCTCATCCAGAGCCCAGGAAACTTTTGGATGGAGCAGCTGGTCCATTGAATCAGCACAAGCCTGGGGCACTATATGGCTGATCTTTCCACTCTCAGCTCTTCCAACAAACCAGACTGAACATAACTGAGGTCTGTGAACAAAAAAAAGATGCCATCCACATGAGACAGAAAACGACTTTAACATGTAACCCAGAGTGCTTCAGGCAGGAAAGGGATTATCACTTCTCCTCAGCAAGGCCTTCCCTCAGCCCAGTAGTCCTCATGATGAAGATGAAAGGGACCAACTCAATTATCTCAAAGGCCTTTTCTCCTCAATTTTCTCTAACCGCAGGTACTCACACCCTGCCAGGGGCCTTGCACTCGATGCTCCCTCCTGGTTTCGTAGCCCTCCATCCATGTGATGCAGACCACCCAGCCTTGAACCCATCGTTAAAACATGCCGTGTCCCTGCCCCAACTTAAGTCCTGCTCTGATGCAGAAACTCTGTGACAACCAGAAATTCAGTAAACGAATCTGGTCACGAAGAGGCACAGCAAACTTCTCTATAAGGTTTCATAACAAAAGGGGGAGCATACTGCTGGAGAATGGGGGCCATGACTGCTCTCTTCACTGTTGAATCCTGAACACCTGCCTCAGATCTATTGCCTAGCAGGTGCTCAACAAATACTTGTTGGATGGATGAATGAATGGAAGTTTCAGTCACTGCAGCAGAATGTGCAAGGTGGGGGTGGGCAAGAGCAGAAGGACCCCTTAAACTTTTAAGGACTGAACTCAAACTTTTAAACACTGGCTCTGCTCTGTCTCTAAACCTTGAGATGAGTGTCAAGCCTGTCAATGCTTCAGCCTCACTCCCTTGTATCCCAGGAGCCCATTGCCTCAGAGATCAAGGGATGCTGACCCAGCACCTGAAATCAACCTCAAGCAAGTACAGAGCCTTGCATGACTTCACACATTCCATATTTTCTCAATTGCCTTGGAATAAAACCATAAAAATGAAAGGGGAAAAGGGGGAAGGAGACTCAATGAAAGGAGAAATCAAAGAGGAACCAGCCATAAGCTTATATTTAGCAATAAGCAGGATAATCAAAAGGAAATTAAAAGCAAGTTTCCTTGAAGAAAAAGAAGGGGAGAAAAAAACTGTAATTGGTTTCCTCTGGTCTGAAGACACAGCACCTGTCCTCCATCTGCACCCAGATAAGTGGCCAGAGATTGGGGGACTGATCTACCAAAACTCTTCCAGGCAGTCCTGAAATGCGTGCGCATATTCATGTGAGATTTAAAATGCACAAGGGTTCACTATTCAGAGGTCAACACTCGGACCCACCCTCCCATCCTTCCACATGTACTAAACCCTCAGTCACCTGGAAGAAGGATATTCAGGTCAGGTGTCTGATCATCTACTATGCAGTGATCAGCCTGGGACATGTGGAGCCAATAACTTACTCTTACAATAAATGTCACAGTTTGTGAATGGTTTATTTAATTGTATAAATTGGGGAGGGTTCGAGGTTATACATATAGTGTTGTCACTTTTTTTTAAGGGTTTTTTTTCTTTTTCATTTTGATTTACTTATTGTTTTTCTATTACAGTTGTCCCACTTTTTTCCCCACTGCTCCACCCTGACCCCACCCACCCCTTCTCCCAGAGTCAATCCCCACCCTGTTGTCCGTGTCCATGGGTTTTATTAAGGTGTTTTTTTTTTTATTAATTTATTGTTGTTCTATTACAGTTGTCCCATTTTTTCCCCATTGCCCTCCCCTGCCCGCCTGCCCCATCTCCTCTCCCACAGTCAATCCACACTCCATTCTCCATGTCCATGGGTCATCTATACTAGTTCCTGACTAAAATCTTCCCCTTCTTTTCCCCCTTCTCCTCTTCCCCCCCACTCTGGTCACTGTCAGTTTGTTTCTTGTTTCCATGCCTCTGGTTCTATTATGCTCATTTGTTTGTTTTGTTCATTAGGTTCCTATATTAGGTGGGATCATATGATATTTGTCTTTCACCCCCTGAGTTATTTCCTTTAGCATGATACTCTCCTGTTCCATCCATGTTGTCACAAAAGGTAGGAATTCCTTCTTTCTTTCTACTGTGTAGTATTCAATTACATAAACATACCACAGTTTTTGTTTTTTTGTTTTTTTTTTTTGTTTTGTTTTGTTTTTTGATCCATTCATCCACTGATGGGCACAAAGGCTATTTCCAGGACTTGGCTATTGTAAATAGTGCTATGAACATAGGTTTGTATACGTTCTTTTGAATAGGTGTTTCAGGATTCATCAGGAATAATCCTAGCAATCCTAGCAGAGGAATTGCTGGATCAAAAGGCAGTTCCATTTTTAGTTTTTTGAGAAATTCCATATTGTTTTCCACAGTGTCTGCACCAATCTACATTCCCACCAAAAATGCACTAGGGTTCCCTTTTCTCCACATCCTTGCCAGCACTTGTTTGTTGATCTGTTGATGATGGCCATTCTGACTTGTGTGAGGTGGTATCTCATTGTGGTTTTATTTGCATTTTTATGAAAGCTAGTGATGTTGAGCATCCTTTCATATGTCTGTGGGTACTCTGTATGTCCTCTTAGAGAAGTGTCTGTTCAGGTCCTTTGACCATTTTTTAATTAAATTGTCTGTCTTCCTGGTGTTGAGTTGTATAAAATTAACCAAAGACACAAAAGACCTGTCCATGGAAAACTACAGAACACAGAAGAAAGAAATTAAGAAAGATACAAATGAATGGAAGCATATACCATGTTCATGAATGGGAAGATTTAACATCATTAAAATGCCCAGGACTTCTGGCCAAGACAGAGGCCTAGATAGACATGCTGCACCTCTCTCCACAACTAAGAAGTAATACAACTATCTCAAAACTAGAGAAAACCAGACATTCCAGAAAATGGAACTGCATGAAAGTCAAAAAAACAAAGATGTAAAGAAGAAATACTCATCCAGACAGGTAGGAGGGGCAAAGCTGGAGTGGAGAGGATGCAGTATGGTGGTAGCAGCAGCAGCAGCAGCAGTGGCAGCAGAAGGCCAGCAGAAAGTGCAGTCACACATTTTAAAAAGTCAGGAGGGACACCTGGGGAGTGCTCCCAGCACCAGACCAGACTGCACAGCTCACGGTTCCAGTGCCAGGGAAAATAAAGACTCATTGCTTCTGACTGTGCAAATCTATGGAGGTTGGGGACGGAGGAATAAACTGCAAGTCTCTCAGCAGAGTCCACTTGTTTAAGGGCACCCACAGTCCTAGAATGTCCACAAATCCACCCACTCTGGGAACGATGGCCAGGGCAACAGCTAGAGAGGCACCAGGACAATACAAAAGTGGGAGAAGTGCCTGGAAAAGGGGCAAGTGCTGAGCAAGTGGCATTGTTCCCTCTCAGACCCCTCCTCCACATACAGCACCACAACATGGTGAAATCAGTCACCTATACTGATGAATACCTAAGGTTCCACCCCTAACAGATGCAACCCCTCTACCTAAGACACAGAGGCAAACAAACACAGGAGCCTGTCAAGATGAGGAGACAAAGAGGTATGGCCCAAAAGAGGCAATGGGTCAAGGTTCCAGTGGGAGAATTAAGTGATGAGGAGACAGCCAACCTAACAGATGAAGAGAAAGACAACCTAACAGATGTAGCATCAAAGGACTGGTGATAAAGATGCTCACAGGCTTGACAAATATGCTTAAGTATGACAAACGCATAAGGAAAGAAGTGAAGGCTATGCTAAATGAAACCAAGGAAAATCCACTCAAAACCAACGGTGAAGGGAAG
Source organism: Furipterus horrens (assembly GCF_987537825.1). Lineage (NCBI taxonomy): Eukaryota > Metazoa > Chordata > Mammalia > Chiroptera > Furipteridae > Furipterus > Furipterus horrens. Next base: position 111,039,256 of record NW_028327173.1, read on the forward strand.
AAAACTGGGGTTCAAATCAATGGTTTGGAACATAAGAAAGAAAAAAACAGTCAACCAGTACAGAATGAGGAAACAACAATTGAAAAAAACAAGGAGAGGCTTAGGAACCTCTGGGACAACTTCAAACATGCCAATAGCTGAATCATAGGGGTGCCAGAAGAGGAAGAACAAGAAATTGAAAGCTTATGTGAAAAAATAATGGAAGAAAACTTCCCAAATTTGGTAAAGGAAATAGACAGACAAGTCCAAAAAGCACAGAGAGTCTCAAACAAGCTAGACCCAAGGAGGACCATACCAGGACACACCATCATTAAAATGCCAAAGATTCAAGACAAAGAGAGAATCTTAAAAGCAGCAAGAGAAAAGCGGAGTTACCTACATAGGGGTGCCTATAAGACTCACAGCTGATTTCTCAAAAGGAACGTTGCAAGCAAGAAGAAACTGGCAACAAGTATTCAAGTGATGAAAAGCAAGGACCTACAACCAAGATTACTCTATCTAGCAGAGCTATCATTTACAATGGAAGGGCAGATGAAGTGTTTCCCAGACAAGGTAAAGCTAAAGGAGTTCGTCATCACCAAGCCTTTATTATATGAAATGTCAAAGGGACTTATTTAATAGAAAGATCAAAACTATGAACATTAAAATGACAACAAACTCACAACTATCAACGACTGAATTAAAATAAAAACAAAATCCAACTAAGCAAATCATAATAGGAACACAATCATAGATATGGGGATCATTTGGAGAGTTATCACCTGGGAGGGAAAAGGGGAAGAAATGGGGAAATGGTGCAGGGATTAAGAAGCATAATTGGTTGGTACAAAATAAACTGGGAAAAGTCAAGAATAATATAGGAAGGGGCGAAGCCAAAGAACTTATATGTGTGACCCATGGACATGAACTAAGGGGGGTGTGATTGCTGGAGGGAAATGGGGTACTGGGCAGAGGGGAGCAAAGAGAAAAGAAATTGGGGCTACTGTAACAAAATAATCATTAAAATATACTTTTAAAAATTTTCCACACTACCCAAACCAATTTATAGATTCAATGCAATCTCAATTAAAATACCAATGACATATTTCACAAATCTAGAATAAATATTTCAAAAATTTTATGGAACTAAAAATGACCTCAAATAGCCTTCACAATCTTGAGAAAGAAGATCTAAGTAGGAGAAATCACAATACCTGATATCAAACTATATACTACAAAGCCACTGTGATCAAAACAGTCTTGTACTGGCATAAGAACAGACATATAGATCAATGGAACAGAAATAGAGCCCAGAAATAAACCCAGGTCTATATGGTCAATTAATATTTGACATAGGGTGAAGGAGCATAAAATGGAGTAAAAATAGCCTCTTCAACAAATGGTATTGGGAGAAATGGACAGGGACATGCAAAGAAATGAAACTAGACCACCAACTTACACCATACACCAGAGTAAACTCAAGATGGATAAAAGACTTAAACATAAGCCACACCCCCATAAAAGTCCTAGAGGAAAATGTAGGCAGTAAAATTTCAGATATCCCATGTAGCAATATTTTCACTGATACATCTCCTAAGGCAAGGAAAATAAAGGAAAGAAAAAACAAATGGGACTACATCAAACTAAAGAGTTTCTGCTCAGCAAAAGAAAATATCAGCAAGATGAGAAGGGAACCATATGGGAAAACATATTTGCCAATGATACCTCAGACAAGGGATTGATCTCCAAAATATATAAAGAACTTATACGACTCAACAGTAGTGTCGTCATTCTTAATCCCATGTACTCCCTTCTGCTTCTTCATAGTACAAGCAAGGGTAGGGTTGACATCACACCAGAAATGGGCTTTTCTCACAGAGGTGAGCAGCCCTCCTCAACCACAGGTTTGCAGCAGAAAAAAAGCGATAGCATATGGTCTGGAATGTGGACCCCAAAAGTCAGGTAGAACTTGAAGACACATCTCATAGATGGGATTGGATAGGATTTGGCCTGTTACCAAACACTTGTACCTGAGTATGTACCTGGGTCTTATGCTGGTGAAATCAGACTGTCCAAATGGGAGAGAAAGAGAAAGTCAGAGTCAGAGGGAGACAAGAGACAGAGAAACTAGGAGAGGGACAGAGGGACAGAGGGAGAGGAACAGGGAAATTCCACCCAGGTTCCCATTGACATCAGGCCTTGTGAAGCCACTCACTCTTGTGTTTTGTGACTCATCCCTCTCTCTTCCAATCAATTCACCTTTTGGCTTAAGCCAGTTTAAGTAGGCTCCTATACTTAAAAACAAAAATATGGGCCTTCAGCAAGGCCCACTCCTCAGCTTCCAGCTGCAGAGGGGAGGACTTAGGGGATCTCCCTAGGAGGCCATGAGGAGATAAGAGAGAAGGCATGGAGCCCACTGGGCTGCCCAGTGGCTTTCCAGCTGTGCTCCTTGGAGCTGTAAGCATTCTGGAATGGACCCCAGAGGTCAACCCATTTTCTGCTCCAGCTATATTTGGTTTGAATAAAAGTTTTCACTTCTTTTTAAATCTACTGGGCATAGCACAAGGCACTGGCATGAAGTGGAAACTGGGTAATTTCTAGCTGTTTTACTCTCTCACTCATTTTACCTTAATAAACAGAGAGACATTCCAGTTGCTTATCATTTTAAGCTGAGTCAGCCAAGGAGTGGTTCAGGTTAAGGGCCATGGTGCTGCACATCTCTAGGAGATACCATCCAGTGCCTTGGTCTTCAGGGGGTGCCCTGGGATTGACAGTGTTGGGTGCAGCTCTGGAGCTGCCTCTTCCTTTTGTGTTCACCTAGACACTCTGGGAATCCTTGCTGGGTGAGCTCTGAGATTTGAGTCCCACTCCAGTGAAACTTGGCCCTTCTTCCCCTGGGGAATTGAGACAAGGAGAATCAGGTACTGACCCTAACAAGCCTCCTCCCCATAGACAAGGGGAGGAAATTTGGATATTTTGCAAATGAAGGCCTAAGCGCAGCTGTAGACTTCATCACTGGCCTCAGACACAAAGCAAAGAAGAGCCAATTTCCTTGTGAGATGGAAACCCTCAGCATGGAGATAGATCCTGCTGCATGCCACATGGGCACCAACATTCCTACAGATGGACACTGTGAGCAGTACAGAGACTGAGGGCTTTCTGTCCAAGACAGAGCTTTCAGAGGTCTGCCAATCAATCAAGTACCCATTTCCCAGGACAGGAGACTCCAGACGGAGTGGACCTATGTCAGGACACACAGTGAGTAACTTGTCGTCTGATGCCTCTCTTGGCATAACGTCCCCTGAAGAGCCAGCTGGATCCTTCCCTAGGTCACTGAGCCAAGTGTACAAGGACTGAAGTCCCTTCTTCCAAAGGGTGGCAGGATGCTCTTTGCACCCTTTCCTGCTATCTTCCCAGCTTCAGGAATTTGTGGTATGATGGCAGAACCTGGTCTAGGACTTGGTACCCAGCCTGTCCCCATAGGGCATCATGGGGCATTAGGAAGAGCACTAGAATTGGTGTCCAAAAGCTGTTTTTGACTTGACTCCAACATGTGGCCTCAAAGATGTCACTTAACTTCTGGTTGTCAGTCTCCATCTGTACAATGGGATAATACGGTCTGTCCTGCCAGTTTTTCAAGCCACAAGGAATAAATAGGATGGAGTCTGGGTCCTCTTCAATGAGCCAGGACAACCAGAAAGGAGTCAGGGATGGAGGATTATTCCAGCCACTCCAACAGAGCCCTCAGCCTCACCTCCTGGTGAGGCATTCCTGATACCACACTGACCTCTCCTGGAATTCACCTAAAACAACTGCCTTTCCACAGTGCTTGGGTCAGAGCCTATTCACCACCATTCCTGACATCCCCACCTTATTTTTATGGGAAAGGGAGGATCAGGAGCCATCTCAGTTGAGGCTTCCAAACATGGGATCCCACACTGCTAGGGACCCACAAAACGTGGCCCTGGTACCTCCAGGCTATTATCAAGGTTTCAAAAAGTCTGATGAAAGATATTTCCCCAGGTAAATTCAGGGCCATGTTTCTTTGCTTTGGCCTAGAATGTTCTTTCAGTGTGCAATGGTAACACCCATTATCTCATGTTAGCCAGAAGCTCTGCTCAGTAATACAGATGTTTCTGATTAATATAAATGTGCACCTTAATTCACTGTTATTTGATAAGTGAGGTTTATTTGATAGGAGGTCTTTTCCAAAAATCACAATCTCCAGCAATCCCACTTTTAGGAATTTTTACTATGAAATAATTATGAATGCACACAATGATTTATGAACAAGGTTATCTATTGATACATGGTATTAAAAAAGGTTTTTTTTTGAAGTCCAACAATTGGTTAGGTTATGGTGCATTTAAATGATGGGGTTATATGCGCTCACTAAAAATCTCTTTGTAGAAGAATACTCAGTAACACTGAGAAACATTATTTGAGCATATTGTTGAGCAGAGAAAAAAGGTTATAAAATAGTACATATAATTCTGACTTATACATTAAAAAGAAAGATTATACAAACTGATGTTAAAAGCAGTTACTCCAGAGAGTGAGATTGAAAGTTAACGCTTACTGTTTTCTGTACTTTTGAAGTGTTTTACAAAATATATGTATGGTTTTTATAATTGGGGGAAAGGCAGTAAATGTCACTTGGGGAACCTCTTCAAGAATAAAGTCTCTAAAATCGTCTTGGAAATTGAGCATTTGAAGAGACCCCAAGAGCAGGCACTAGCAAGCCCTCCTCCCAACTTGTAACAATTGGTTTACAAAGCCTTCATACCTCCATTTGTCAAAAGATCAAGCTGACACGTCAACTGTTGGTGAGGATGTGGATTCCTGGTATCTCTTACATACTTTGTAAAATATTTTCACTTTATCTCCTAAAGTTGAACATTCACATACCTAAAACTCAACAGTGAACACATGCCCCTCAGTAGACATTGTAAGAATGGTCATAGCATCACCTCTCACAATAGCAAGACCCTGGAAACATTAACTCTTGTTCATCAACAGGACAAGCAATAATAACCTGTGGTGTGTTCCCAGAATGTACAACAGTCAAATCAAGTTAACGGTAAGCTGCCTAGCTGCGGAGTGGAGAGTAAGGAGAAGGGACTATCTTAGGGGAATGGCACTCTGTTGACTGTGAGCAAGGAAGCATGTGCTTACCAAAGGAAAGAGGGAAGGGAATAAGGGGAAAGGAGCCTTCCCTTTGCTGGGCAGAACCAAAGAGGGTCTGACAAGAAAGATCAGATGGCCAGCTGGAGTCAAGATGTCACCATGCTATAGGTATTGCCACTGGACAACCCAATGGACTGAATGGAGCTGGGAGAAATCAATGAAATGTCAAGAAGACAAAGAGCTTTAGTTTCCTGCAAGCCTAGAGAGCACCAATCCTCATAAATGCACCTGTCTTCTAAGACTGGGCCCTCTCCTTTATAATCCCCACCCCAGCCAGTTCTGAAGATTAAATATGGTCCTCTTTCTATCTACCTATCTCAGCAATATGATGTTCACCCCAGAAATGCAAGGAAAGTTTAATTTGAGAAAAAAATAACTGATGTAATTCACCATATTAATACATAAAATAAAGAAGACCATGTGAAAAAAAATTTTATAAAATTCAAACCTCTTTTTAGTTTAATTCAAAGCTTCATGCACAGGGAGACAGGTACAAAGAGGTTCATTGTAGTGCTGCTTATAATAGTAAGAAAGTGGAAAGAGTCATCATTAGGAGAATGGACACCTGAAAAATGTGATTTATTCACCCAGGAAAATATCATACTGCAGTTAAAATGAACCAGAAGTGTGTGTGTGTGTGTGTATCCTCTCACATTTGCTCACTGCATTTTATAGATTCCACCTCCTTGATGTCTATAGGATCTATGCTCCTTTCCATATGCCCTAATAATTCCCTGCCATCTTTTTTGCTTGGATGATGTAACAGATACCTAACCAGCCTCTCCCCTGGGAGCCACTCAGCAGCTAAAGGCATCTTTCTAAGATGCATACCAGACACTGTCACTTACCTGCTGAAAGCCCTGCAATGACTGTAGCCTATAAGATGAAGCCCAAGTGCTTTAGCAGAGGCCACAAAAGCCCCACCAACCCTTTCAATCCAGCCTCATGAAGTCATTCATGGTTCAACAGACATGCCAGCTTTGTACCACCATGTCTTCATCATGTGATTTGCTTCTTTCTCTGCCCAGAGTAAACTTTCCTTTACTTGGTCCCACTCCATCTGCACTAATCCACCTGGCAAACTGAATCAGTTTGCAAGTGTCCATGCTCAAAGCTTAGCATAGATCTCTGTGAAGAATTTGCCGCTCTCACACGGAGCCAGTGGCATCTCTCAGAAAAACTGGCACAAGCATGGCAAGACTGGGGGCCAGAGAAAGCCCCACCACAGGAAGCAAAACTATGAGCTGGGACCCCTGTGGTCAACACTAAGACTGGCCCTCACTGAATACACACAGTCTACCTGTGGGGAGGCAACAAGAAGTACCATGCCTTTAGGCTGGACCTAGACACCTTCTACTGGGTTTCCAAGTATTGTACTTACAAAACAAGGACTATTAATGTCTACAATGCACTCAACAACAAACTGGTCTACACCAAGATCCCAGGGAAAAATTGCATTGTGCTCATTGATAGCACACAGTACAGACAGTGGTATGAGTTCCACTAGACACTGTCCCTGGGCTGCAAGACAGGGACCAAGCTGACTCCTGAGGAGAAAGGGTTTTAAACAACAACAAAAAAAAAAAAAAAAAAAAATCAAAGAAAATTCAGAAGAAATATGATGAAAGGAAAAAGAATGCCAAAATCAGCAGTCTTCTAGAGGATCAGCCCCAGCAAGGCAAACTTCTTGCATGCATTGTTCCAAGACCAGGCCATCGTGAATGAACAGATGGCTATGTGCTGGAGGGTGAGAAGGCGGAGTTCTAGCTGAGGAAATCAAGGCCTGGAAAAAAAAACACACTAATTTGCCATAGTCCCCTTTCCCAATCATTTACTTTCTCCTGTGATCCCTCTGGCCACAGCCCCAGGCACAAGACTAGGTTCTTTTCCCAAGTGGGAACCAAGGCAAGTTATTCCTCACTCAGAGCCAAAGCCCAGTGCTGCACAACAGCACTGATTATTACTACCAGTTTTTCATGTAGGCCACAGTATGCTGGAGAGCTCTGGACCGGGTGAGAGGCCAGTTGTCTCTCCTAGACACCACTCCTTTCCAACCTTGTCAGACTGCATCACTTTCAGTACTGTTTCCCTACTTCCTTCCTCCACATCTCTACATCAAGTTCACACTCTGGAACCAGCTTGAAGACTCATCAATTGAGCCCAAAGATCCAGGCTCCAGATTGGGGAATTCATGGAGGGAGAACTTCAATACGGGAGAACCCCACTCGCACATATCCCAGGAAGAGCCCATTGAGCAGAGGCTCAAAGCCAAACTCTTGTGTCCTTCTCCATTTTTCCACACACATGGTCCAGAGGATCAGCCAAGGATGAGGAGAAGGAGCCTGGGTTGCACAGGAAAGACAACAGGAGAGCAAGGCTGGATGCAGACAAGGAAGGAGCAGTGTCAAAAGCTATTGAATGTTCTCATAGGATGGGTCTGTCTGAAAGACAGAACACAGCCCAGTCTTGCAGATAATGAGTCAGAAGTAGTGTCATCACCCCTGATCCTGCCCAAGTGGTGTCAGTGCGGTAGCCTTGTAAAACTTTTCTTTTTTTTAATCTTTATAAGAACACCTCCTTTCTGTAGAAGATAGATCCTGTTAAGTGGAAGTCTTTTTGCCAGGTTTGGGTGCGTGCAGATTAGAACAGGTGAGTACTGAACTGCTCTGCCAAATAGAAGAAAAACAATTTAGACATTCAGGGGAGGGAAAGGGAGATCATCAGGAAAGGAATGGAGAGGGAGAGACCAGTAACTCGGAGAAGGTGGGACAGTTGGGAGAAAGGAGGCAAATCAGAATGTTGAAATAAGAAAGACCGTTGTGTGACTCTAAGTCCTGTGCTGGGTGGTGCTCAGTGTGGCCCCTCCTCAAGTGGGTAGAAGTGTGGGTCATGTTCAAGGATCTTTGTTTCCATGGATCTCGTGAGTGCAGAGATAGAACAATGAGTCATGTGAGGGTGAAAGAGAAGTTTCCTGGATCTGCACCTTGAGAGCATGAGCTCCCTCGGGGATCCACAGGATTTAGAGAGGCTGAGTGGGCCTTATAATGGGGACTTGGGACATTCTGATCCAGATCTTAAGCACCTCCAGCTGACATCTGGATCACTCTTCTTAACTGCACAATATCTAATAGGTTTTTTTTTAAAAACCATTCACCTTTCTAAAGTACATCCAAGCCCTCTATATATCAGTTCCTCAAAAATTAACAGATAAGTATGCCCATCTACCACATTGTGCCTGTTTAAACTCCTCTTGCACTTGGCCAGCCAGACCACAGTCACCAGAGATGGACCACACAGCTAAGGTTTATTTTTTTCATGCCCAGGTTTGGGTTTTTTCCCCAAAGTACTGCAGCTGCTTATGAGTTTGGATGGAGGCAATTTGGGTTTGAAAGCAATTCATTAAAATGTGTCCTCAGAGTCAGAACAGGAGACAAGGAGGCCTTGTTTTCTAAGTGAATGTCCCAGGGCTATGAGCTCCAAGCAAACACATTCCTGAATCTTTGCCACCACATTTAAAACGTGAACAGAGCCCTGACTGGTGTGGCTAGAACAGCGGGGTGGGGGAGTTGGTGGGGCATGGTCCCAGAAACAAAAAGGCCACTGGTTTGATTCCTGGTCAGGGCAGATGCAACTGATTGATGCCTCTCTGGAACATTGATGTTTCTCTCCCTCTTTTTTTCTCCTTTCCCCTCTCTCTAAAAAATAAATAAATAAAATCTTTTAAAAAATTAAAACAGAAAATTTGGGACTATTTCTCTCTATAGGTAAAAGAACCACATGATATTAGGTCTATTGGAGATGGGCTGGTGAGGTGTTTCCCTGCCCAGATACCCTACAGCCTAAGTGTTTGAATTCTCTATCATGAACCTTTAGAGGGTCACGGTCAAAGAAGAGATGTGTCTTTTATATTTCCTCCTGCAACATCTGAGTGAGTTCCACTCCTAATTCTTTTTTCACTCATCCCCCCTCTCCCCTTTGGCATTCATCACCTTGTTCTCTATATCTTGTCTGTTTCTGTTCTTATTTGTTCATTTGTTTAATTTTTTAGATTCCACAAGTGAAATCTATGGTATTTGTCTTTCTCTGTCTGATATTTCATTTAGTGTAGGTCCATCCATGTTGTCACTAATGGCAAGATTTCATTCTTTTTTATTGCTGAGTAATATTGCATTGTGTGTGTGTGTGTATATATATATATATATATATGCCACATTTTCTTTGTCCATTCATCTATTGATGAAACCTAGGTTTCTTCCATATCTTGGCTATTGTATTACTGCACTAAACACAAAGGTGCATATATCTTTTCAAATTAGGGTTTTTGTTTTCTTCAGATAAATACCCAGAATTGGAATTGCTGGGTCACAAGGCAGTTCCATTTTTAGTTCCTTGAGAAACCTCCATACTGTTTTCCACAGTGGCTGCACAAATTCACAACCTCACCAACAGTGCACTAGAGTTCCCTTTTCTCCACATCCTTCCAGCACTTTTTTTAATTTATTTATTGATGATAGCCAATCTGACAGGTGTGAGGTGATATCCCATTTAGTTTTAATTTGCATTTCCCTGATGATTAGTGATGTTAAGCATTTTTTCATATCTACTGGATGTTAATATGTTCTCTTTGTAGAAGTTCCTATTAAGATCCTCTGCCCATTTTTTAATTGGGCTATTTATTTTCTTGGCATTAAGTTGTATGAATTTCTTATATTTTTTGGATACTAACCCCTTATTAGATATAAAGGGGGACCCACAAAAAACAGAACTATCTTCTAGAGGGCAGGCCCCTTGTACAGCAGGCTTCCCCCACTACATGAGTATTCTAGAAACCCATCTGTGTCAGTGTATCAGTTGGCATTGTTGTGAGAGGCAGTGTTCAGTGAAATTTTTTGGAAGACTCTTTTAATACATTTCCCATTTCATGATGGGTGATTTGCAAGCACACCTGCCAATACAACGCTGAGTGTCCAGCAGTTTTTGACCAAAAAGTGACATGACCCCCGTGTTCTACCCTCCCTATTCACCCGATCTCACCTCGAGTGACTTTTTTTGTTGTTTCCCCAGATGAAAAAAGACCTCAAAGAGAAATGTTTTACTGATGTGGAAGAGGTGAAACAAAAGAAATGGCAGAAGTGGGAATTCCAGCCAAGATGGAGGCATAGGTAGACACACTACATCTCCCTCTACAACTAAGAAGGAATGCAACTACCTCAAAACTAAAAACAACCAGAACTACCAGAAAATCGAACTGTATGGAAATTCAACAAACAAAGATATAAAGAAGAAATACTCATCCAGACAGGTAGGTGGAGTAGAGCCAGGGCGGATAGGACACAGTGTGATGGAAGCAATGGAAGCAGCAAGACAGTGGCTGTGGTAGGTGGTAGAAACTACAGTCATACATTATAAAAGTAAGGAGGGAAACCTGAGGAGTGATCCCAGCCCCAGACCAGACCATGGAGCTCACAGTTCAAGCACAAGGGAAAATAGAGCTACATTGCTTCTGACTGTGAAAACAAGTAGGGGTTGGGGGCAGAAGAAGAAACTGCCAGTCTCTCAGCACAGTCTGCTTGTTTAAAGGTCCCTCACAGTCCTAGAATATCAACAAGCCCACCTCTCTAGAAACTATCACCAAGCAACAGCTAGAGGGGTGCCTGTCCCATATGGAAAGTGGGAGAAGTGCCTGAAAAAGAAACAAGTGCTGAGCAAGTAGTATTGTTCCCTCTATGACCCCTCCCCCACATATAGTGCCACAACATGGTGAAACAGGTCACCCCCCACTGATGAATACCTAAGGCTCTGCCCCTTACAATATAACAGGAACAACAGCTCTACCTAAAACACAGAGGACTGTCAGGTTGAGGAGATAGGGAAGTATGGCCCTAAAGAGGGAGCAGGTCAAAGTTCCAGTGGGAGAACTAAACGACGAGAAGATAGCCAATCTAACATATGCAGAGTTCAAAACACTGGTGATAATGATACTCACAGACTTGACAGAGATGCTTGAGTACAACAAATACATAAGGAAAGAAATGAAGGCTATACTAAGTGAAAGAAAGAAAAATCCACACAACCCAATGGTGAAGGGAAGGAAACTAGGATTCAAATCAATGATTTGGAACATACAAATGAGGAAATAAGATTGAAAGAGAAAAAATGAGAGGCTTAGGAACCTCTGGGGAAATCTTTAAATGTGCAAACATCCGAATCATAGGGGTCCCAGAAGGAGAGGAGAAAAAGCAAGAAATTGAAAACTTACATGTGAAGTATAATGGAGGAAAACTTCCCTGATTTGGCAAAGGAAATAGACATGCAAACTCAGGAATCACAGAGAGTCCTAAACAAGCTAAACCCAAAGATGACCACAGCAAGACACATCATCATTAAAATGCCAAAGGTTCAAGATAAAGAGAGGATCTTAAAAGCAGCAAGAGTAAAGCAGGGTTACCTACAAAGGGATTCCTATAAGACTATCAGCTGATTTATCAAAAGAAACTTCTCAGTCAAGAAGGGACTGGCAACAAGTATTCAAAGTGATGAAAAGCAAGGACCTACAACCAAGAATACTCTATCCAGCAAAGCTATCATTTAGAATGGGAGGGCAGAGAAAGTGCTTCCCAGACAAGGTAAAGCTAAAGGAGTTCATCATCACCAAGCCTTTATTATACGAAATGTCAAAGGGACTTACTTAAGAAAAAGAAGATCAAAACTATGAACATTAAAATGACAACAAACTCACAACTATCAACGACTGAATTTAAAAAATAAAAACAAAATCCAACTAAGCAAACCAGAATAGGAACAGAATCATAGATATGGGGATCATTTTCTGGGTTATCAGCTGGGAGGGAGAAGGGGGAGAAATGGGAAATGGTGCAGGGATTAAGAAGCATAACTGGTTGGTACAAAATAGACAGGCAGACGTTAAAAATAATATAGGAAAGGGTGAAGCCAAAGAACTCATATGTATGACTCATAGACATGAACTAAGGGGGCTGAGATTGCTGGAGGGGAGGGAGGTACTGAGCAGAGGGGAGCAAAGGGGAAAAAATTGGGACTACTGTAACAACATAATCAATAAAATATATGTTAAATAATGATGGAAAGACAATAAATAAAAGGGAAGGAAATATGTTCCCAAACGCATTTTCATAGAACAGGTCATTTTCAGGGATAGTTTACTAACATCAAGCTGGAAATGCTGTATGATTTCCCTAATTTACATGGTAGTAGTATTCCTTGAGAAATTCAGTATATATTAAAACCTTGCAAATATACCTGGTGCTTGTTATATAAAGCAGAGTTCAGTTCTTAGCTCAGATAATTATCTATATTAATGTCCTGAGAGACATACCAAAGTCATGTGGGATATAAGACAATCCCTTATTGTGAGATGGGCCCAAGCATTGCAAACTATCTAGCATCCCTGGCTCTCCTCACAGGCCTCCCAAAGCCAGCAGCAACTCCTCAACACTGTGACCAGAAATATTCCCACACCTTTTAAGTACACCCTGGGGCTTTCCCAACTTCATCCTAAAGAACAAGTCACCATATATGCTAGGAGGGGTGAACATAGAGCATGGGGTAGGGCATTTATTAATCATCAAAGGTTTCAAGGGCCCTACAATTCTTTTCATGAGCTTTTTAAAAATTGAGATATAATTCACAAATCATAGAGTTCACACTTTAAAAGTGCACAGTCACAGTCAAGATGGAGATGTAGGTAGACACTCTTTGCCTCCTTGCACAACCATAAGAAGGATCACAACTAACCTCAAAACAAATAAAAACATCCAGAACTTCCAGAAATCCAAACTCTATGGAAGTCCAATAACCAAGGATTTAAAGGAGAAATACTCATCCAGGTGGGTAAAAGGGGAAGAGCCAGGGAGCCAGGGTGAAAAGATGGTGGTGTGGTGGTGGCAAGGCAGTAGTGGTGGCTATAGCCAGCAGAATGGGCAATCTCACATTCACATCTGGTGGATAAAAATCGGGAGGCATAAACTAGGGAGCTAGAGACTCCAGACCCAGGCCAGACTGCGTAGCCCAGAGTTCCAGCACAGGGAAAATAAAGCCTTATAACTTCTGGCTATAAAAACCAGTGGGGGTTGAGGTGGCAAAAAAAATTGTCATATTCTCAGGAGACTCCTCATAAAAGACCTGCACAGTCCTAGAACATATGCAAACCCACCCACTCCGGGAACCACCACCAGGACAACAGCTAGAAGGGCATTGGTCACATATGGGAAGGGGGTGAAGTAAATGAAAATGGGGCAAGTGCTGAGCAAGCCTCCAGCAGCCAGGCAGAGATATTGCCCCCTCTCCAAACCCTCCCCCATATACAGAGCCATAGAATTTAACAGGTGCACTATGACAGGGAAGCAAAATACCTATACCTAATACACAGAAACAAACACAGAGAGGCTGCAAAATTGAGGGGACAAAGAAATATGACCCAAATGAAAGAACAGAACAAAATGCCAGAAAAAGAATTAAATGAAACGGAGATAACCAACCTATCAGATGCGAAGTTCAAAACACTGGTTATTGGGGTACTCAGAGAACTCATCAAGTATGGCAAAAGCATTACAAAAGAAATGAAGGCCACACAAAGTGAAATAAAGAAAAATCCACAGGGAACCAACAGTGAAGGGGAGGAAGTCAGGATTCAAACCAACAATTTGGAACAAAAAGGAAGAAATAAACATTCAACAGAATAGAATGAAGAAACAAGATTGATAAAAATGAGGAAACAGTAAGAAGACTCTGGGACATCTCCAATGTGCCAACATCTGAATCATAGGGATGCCAGAAGGAGAAGAGGGGTAGCAAGAAATTGAAAACTTATTTGAAAAACTAATGAAAGAAAACTTTCCTAATTTGGTGAATGAAATAGACATACATGTCCCAGAAGCACAGAGAGTCCCAAAAAATTTGGACCCAAAGAGGACCACAGCAAGACACATCATCATTAAAATGCCAAAGGTGAAAGATAAAGAGAGAATCTTAAAAGCAACAAGAGAAAAGCAGAGAGTTAACTACAAAGGAGTTCGACTATAAGCTGATTTCTCAAAATAAACTTTGCAGAAAAGAAGTATTCAAGGTGATGAAAAGCAAGGACCTACAACCAAGATTACTCTATCCAGCAAAACTGTCATTTAGAATGGAAGGCAGATAAAGTGCTTCCCAGACAAGGTAAAGCTAAAGGAGTTCATCACCACCAAGCCATTATTATATGAAATGTTAAAGGGACTTATTTAAGAAAAAGAAGAAGATCAAAACTATGAATATTAAAATGACGACAAACTCACAACTGTCAACTGAATCTAGAAAACAAAAACTAAGCAAACAACTAGAGCAGGAACAGAATCATAGATAAGGAAATCATTTGGAGGGTTACCAGCTGGGAGGGGAAAAGTGGAGGATGGGGGGAAAGGTACATGGATTAAGAAGTACAAATTGGTAGGTACAAAATAGACAGGGGGATATTAAGAACATTATAGGAAATGGAGAAGCCTAAGAACTTATATGCCTGACCCATGGACACAAACTGAGGGGTGGTATTGCTGGAGGGAAGGCGGAACAGGGTGGAGGTGGGCAAAGGGGCAAAAGTTGAAACAGTTGTAATAGCAAAATCAATAAAAATATACTTTAAAAAAATAAAAGTGTACAATCAATGGTTTTTAGTATATTCACATTTTTGTGAAACGATCGCCACTCTATAATTCCAGAATATCTTCAACACCCCAAAAAGAAACCTCGTACCCTTTGATGGTCACTCCCCATCTTCCTCCCCACCCCAACCCTGGCAACCACAAATCTATTTTCCTTCTCTATGGATCTTCCTATTGTGGACATTTCATATAAACAAAATCATACTACATGTGGCCTTTTGTGTCTGGCTTTTTCACATAATGTTTTCAAAGTTCACCCTTATGTAGTGTGTATCAGAACTTTATTCCATTTAATGGCTGAATAATATTTCATTATATGTATATACCACAAGTTATTGATTGATTCATCAGTTTATGGGCAGTTGAGTAATGACTATTTTGGCCTATTATGAATAATCCTGCTATGAACATTTGTGTGTAAGTTTCTGTATGTGCATATGTTTTCAATTTTCTTGGGTATATACCTAATTGTTGCTGAGTCATATGGTAACTCTATGCGTACCTTTTTGAGGAACTGCCAAACTGCTTTTCCAAAGTGACTACACCATTTCAAAACCCCACCATCAATATATGGAAGTTCCAATTTCTTCATATCCTCGCTGAGACTTTTTACTGCCTGTCTTTTTGATAATAGCCATCCTAAAGTGTGTGAAATAGTATCTCATTGTAGTTTTGATTTTCATTTCCCCAGTGACTAAATAATGTGGAGCATCTTCTCATGTGCTTATTGGCCATTTGTATGGCTTCTCTAGAGAAACGTCTATTCAAGTCATTTGCTCATTTGTCTTTTTGTTGTTGAGTTGTAAGAGTTCTTTATATATTCTGGGTACAAGTCACTTATCAGGTATATAATTTTCAAATTTTCTCCCATTCTGTCAGTTGTCTTTGCATTTCCTTGATGATGTCTTTTTAAGCACAGAAAGTTTTAATTTTGATAAAATCCAGTTAATTTTTCTTTGGTTGCTCTATACCATGGACAGTTGTCCTAGCAGCCCCACTTCACAGAGCAAGGCCAAGGAATAGAGGCTGCTGCGATTTGAATGAAGGCAACATCCTTCCAGCTTCAATGCCTCTTATTGAGATTTCATAAATAGAGTTTAATTTCCCTGGATAAAATCTCTAGGCCCGCCAAATTCAAATGCCCTCAGAATGGGTAGCACCAGACCTATCGGTCACTCTTACCTTAGGGAAAACTACTCTATTGGACCCTTCTCTAAGAGTGGAGCATGCCAGGGGTGTGGGGAGTGTAGGAACCTGAACCCTGGGGGGCACCATGGTGGGGGACAAGCTGGACAGTGAGGAAGAGCAAGGTTACCTCTTTGCTGAGGGAAGTCACCACAGGCTGTATCCTCCATTGGTCTTAGCTGAGAGTCTATCCATTCCCTCCCTCACGCATACTTTCAGGCTTTGTCACAAAAGGGCTTGATAAAGTGTGAATATGTTTGCAGGATGGGACACATTCCTACACCACTGATGCTAGACTAAGAGGAACCTCAGTGCTTATCTCCTGCAACTCCTGGAGCCAGACATTAAGAAGTCAAGGCCCAAAAAGGCCTAAGGGGCTTAACAGCGAGTCCATAGCAGGGCAGGGACCACACTGCCCTCATCCCCACTGTCCTCCAGCAAATGTGTTGGCCTGAATGGGATTCAACAGCAGGACCCTTGAGGCATGTGGAGTTTGGGTAAACTCATTGAAGGGCCATAGCAGGGGCAGAGCACCACAAGGGCACTATGCCTTGGAGGGCTGGGGCCTAATTTCTTCAGGACTATACCGCAAATCACTAATATCTTAATAATAATAACTGCCAACTTCCGGCCAAGATAGAGGCATAGACAGACATGCTGTGTCTTCCTCCACAACTAAGAAGGAATACAACTACCTCAAAACTAGAAACAACCAGAAGTTCCAGAAAATCAAAGTGCATGGAAGTCAAGCAAACAAAGATATAAAGAAGAAATACTCATCCAGACAGGTAGGAGGGGCGGAGCCTGGGCGGAGAGAACGGAGTATAGTGGTGGCAGCAGCGGCAACAGCAGCAGGCTGATGGAAAGTGCAGTCATGCGTTTTAAAAAGTCAGGAGGGACACCAAGGGAGCGTTCCCAGCTCCTCACCAGAGGAGCTCACTGTCCCAGCACCGGGGAAAATCAAGCCTCATTCCTTTTGACTGTGCAAACCAGTAGGGGTTGGGATGGAGGCAGACTGCTGGTCTCTCAGCAGAGTCTACTTGTTTAAAGGACCCCCACGGACCTAGAACGTCTGCAGAACCACCCACTCTGGGAATGACAGCCAGGGCAGCAGATAAAGGAGCACCAGTCCGGTGTGGAAGTGGGAGAAGTGCCTGGAAAAGGGGCGAGAGCTAGGCAAGCAGCATTGTTCCTTCTCAGACCCCTGCCCCGCATACAGCGCCACAATGTGGCGAAACAGGTTGCCCATTACTGACGAATCCCTAAGGGTTTGCCCCTTACAATGTAACAGGAGCAGCAGCTCTCCCTGGGACATGGAAGTAAACAAACACAGGAGACTTCCGGCCAAGAAGGAGGCCTAGACTGATAAGTTCCATCTCCTTCCACAACTAAGAAGGAATACAACTACTGCAAAACCAGCAATAATCAGAAGTTCCAGAAAATAAACGGAAGTCCAACATATGAAGTTATAAATAAATGGTGCTCATCCGGACAGGTAGGAGGGGCAAAGCCAGGGAGGAGAGGTCAACCTGTGTTGTCCGCGGCAGCAGCAGGACAGTGGTAAGCACAGACACCCATATTTAAGGGGAGGTGAAAAGTGCCTGAGGAGCTGTAGACCAGACCCATCAGCTTGTGATTCCAAAGTCAGTGAAGGCAGACACCCCTTGTCTTGGACTGTGAGGCCCGGTTGGGGTGTGGATGGAGGAGGAGGCTCCCGGTCTCTCAGTGGAGAGCAAATTGCAGGAATCCATCCTGAACCCTCACCCCACGCAGAAAACGCCACAACATGGTGAGATGGGTCACCTGGTCATGACAAGTGCACGGGGCTCCACCCTTTATAGCGTAGGAGGTGTGACAGCCCTGCCCAGGAAGTAAAGGTAAACACAAAAATGTTCAAGATGGCACAGATCATGATAGAGATCCCAGTGACGCAGCTGACCAGACAGCAAATTTCTAATCTAATGAAGGAGCAGATAGAAAATCTTTCTGAGGCACAGCTCGGAGCTTTGGTTATAAAAACGCTTACAGACCTAACAGCAGGTCTTAAACAAGACAGGAAAGGAACGAGGGCTAGTCTTGCTGAAATGAACAAAAACACATATGAAGCTAGTGGTGAGGGCAAGAAAACCAGGATCAAATCAACAAATCAGAACATAGGGAAGGAACAAACAGTCAACCAGTGCAGAAAGAGGAAACAAAAAATAAGGAAAATGAGGAGAGGTTCAGAAACCTATGGGACAGCTATAAGCGGGCCAACATCCGAATCAAAGGGTTGCCAGAAGGTGAAGAAGAACTAGAAATGGAAAGATTATGTGAAAAAATAATGAAGCAGAACTTCCCTAACTTGGGGAAGGAAATAGACTTACAGGTCCAGGAAGCACAGAGAGTTCCAAAACAACTGGACCCAGGGAGAACCATGACAAGACACATTATAATCAAAATGTCAGAAATTAAGGATAAAGAGAGAATCTTAAAAGCAGCAAGAGAGAAGAAGAGAATTACATACAAAAGGGTCCCAATAAGACTGTCAGCTGATTTCTCAAAAGAAACTCTGCAGGCAAGAAGGGACTGGCAAGAAATATTCAAAGTAATGAAAAGCAAAAACCTAAAACCACAATTACTCTATCCAGCAAATCGGTCATTCAGAATAGAAGGGCAGAGAAAGTGCTTCCAGGACAAAGTAAAACTGAAGGTGTTCATCAGATCCAAACCATTGTTATATGAAATGTTAAAGGAACTTGTTTAGGAGAAAGAGAATCAAAACTATGAACATTAAAATGAAAACTGTATCACAACAACCAACAACAGAAGCTATGGAACCAAAACAAAGACAAACTAAGTAGGAAATGAGAGTGTGAACAGAATTATAGCATGGGGAAAATTATGGGGGGAGGTCAGCAGAGAGGAGGAAGGGGGAAAAGGGAGGGAGATGGTACAGGAATTAAGAAGCATAGTAGGAAGGAGTGGAGTAGATAGGAAGAGGTTGAGAAGAACTATATGCACAACCAATGGACATGGACTAAGGGTGGGGGACAACTGGAGGGAGGGATGTCACTGGGTGGAGAGGAACAAAGGGAGAAGCAATTGGGACAACTGTAACAGCATAATCAATAAAGCATATTTAAAAAATAATGATAATCATAATAACTGTCATTCACTGAGCCCCTGCTTGATGCCAGGTGCCATGCTAAGAAATGTACGTACATCATCACATTGTTGCTCCCAACAGCCTCATAAGATGGCTGTTAATTTTTTTCAATGAGGCCACTGAGACTCTAAGAACATAACTGATTTGCCTGGGATCATGCAATGGGAAAGAGCTAAGCAGGCTTTCAAATCCAATTTCACCAGCTCCAAGGTCAGTCCTCCTTATACCCATACTGACTGATTTCTGGAGCGCCCTCTAGTTCTCAGCTCTCAGATTGAAGGTCCCTCAGTGGTTGCCCACCTAATGGGGCTGAGCTTTGCTCAGGAGCAGTCAGAACCCTGGGTTAGTTCCCCAGGGAAGGAGCCACTCTGTTCTGGTGTCGTAGCGACCCCTGCTGCTCACATCCACTCTCTTCTGCAAGATCATTTAATGGCAAAGAGCTGCCTATTAACAGACTCTGGGGGTTGCCCAAATGAGAGACCCCACTAACACTCTACCCTCTTGAAAGTTTCCTGTGGTTTGGAGCAAAGCAGAGAGAAAACTAGGAGTGTTTATTTCTGGGCTGTGAGGTCTGTACCCAAGGGCCCTCGAACCTGACATCTTCCTACCCTCCTATCACAAAGCAGGAACTCTGGACTTTGTGTCAGACACTGAAGGTCAGCCACCTGACTCCAGTTCTTTGTAGTAGTGCATACATGTGTAAAATGAGTCTCAGTTCCCTGATCTTCTAGCAGGAGACAAAAGTACTTCCCTCTCTGCAGGAGGATGTCTAGAGTCTAATATATGACAACTACCCAGTAAGCTCCCCATCTTCCTGAGCGTGGGTTTTCTCATCTGCTTATGTTTATTGGGTAGCTGTCCTTCACCTGCATTGCCTCACTCAATTATCACAGTACTACATGAGGTAGAATAAGGAAATCGAGGCAGAAGTCTGGTATTCCGAGTGTTACCTCTCCTTTTTAAATTCGTGAATCCTTAAGTCCTAACCTTTGTAACTTCATTTTTACCCATAAAATCAGATGAAGAACCATTTGTTGAGAGTTAATGTTATACACTGCATTGAATCCTTAAAATATTTTATTTTAATCTACACAGCCACTATATGAGCTAGTGAGCGTTAATATTTCACGCACATGGAAAATGGGGGTAAGACAGATAAGACAAAATTAAAAAAAGAAAGGCACATGCTGGGGATTTGAATTAATAGGTTAATTGACAGGCTTTTCATATAATGGCACGTCTGAGTATTCGATATCTAGAGTGTCTCAACATAAAATAAATTACACAAAAAAAATTATTAAAGTAATAACCATAAAAAAAGAATGGCAAAAAATAGAGACAGTGGAAATTTTCAATTTTGTTTGCATAATAATGACAATTTTTAAAAGTAGGTGAAGCATCATGGTAGTGTGAGAAGACCTCCAGGTCTCTCCCCTTGAAGTTACAAGTGGGACAACTACAATTCAGCAAAGAATTCCCTGCTCAAATCAGGAACCCGTCTAAGAAATCCACACTTGGAGAGATCTGCAGGTGGGTAAATCTGAGCAAGCAGAGAAGGCAGATATGGTGGAAGGAAAGAACAGAGACAGGTGTGCACATGCAATTGGCACTCCCAGAGGTTCCAACCGCACAATAGCTGTGAAGGGTCAGGCTGCAAACCCTACTGGGCAGACTGGAGAGTCACAGGCATCAATTCAGCCTTATGGGCTGGTACATATTGAGGCTGCACCCAAGGTCAAGGGCGTAGAAGCGCTGCAAAGGGTGGCAAAAGCCAACAAGCCACCATGACCATGGCTGGAATCTGCTCCTCTGCCCCCACCCAACACACACTACCTTGTGGCCCACTCAGCATTACAATCCTAACTCAGAATGTCGTGAAAGGGCAGAAGCGACTTTCCAGTCAAAGTGGTCTATACTCATTGCAGTTAAACCCACTGGACAGAACAGAGCCCCAGACGGGAATCCTGACATGCTGGCAGCTTTTGGCTCCTGGAAAACAGCACTGGGTGCACACAAGCCTGGAGACCCATATCCTGACACACCCCACTTTGGGGGTGGTGCCCTGAGGTGGGTGATAAAGAGGACACTCCCAAACTGAGGTGACACCACCTAGAGCAGCGGTTCTCAACCTGTGGGTCGCGACCCCTTTGGGGGTCGAACGACCATTTCACAGGGGTCGCCTAAGACCATCAGAAAACACATATATAATTACATGTTGTTTTTGTGATTAATCACTAGGCTTTAATTATGTTCAATTTGTAACAATGAAAATACATCCTGCATATCAGATATTTACATTACAATTCATAACGGTAGCAAAATTACAGTTATGAGGTAGCAACAAAAATAATTTTATGGTTGGGGGTCACCACAACATGAGGAACTGTATTAAAGGGTCGCGGCACTAGGAAGGTTGAGAACCACTGACCTAAAGAGATCCCTGAAATCCAACTAGTGCAGTTAAGAGAAGATGAAAACTTGAACTATAGCACCACCTATTGGAAAACCAAAGAAAGATCTCTACTTAACCTACTCAAGAGTCTCAAATGCCCAGGCAAAGAAATAAATAATTCATAAAGTGCAATTAATAAACAAGGTAACAAGGTACGTCAGAAAGAAAATGTTAAGTCTCCAGAAAATAAACTTGAAGTTATTAAAGGCTGTGATTTAAATGACAGAGAATTCAAGATTGCAATTTTGAAGAAACTCAAGATACAAGACAACTCAGAAAAGCAGTTCATGAACTCAGAAATAAAATCAACAAACAATAAAAAGGAAATAAATAAACAATCAAAATCAAAAAACAAAAGGAGTACTTCATCAAACAAATTGAAATTATAAAAAGAACCGTACAGAAATTCTGGAGCTGAAGAATTCAATAAATGAAAAGAGTAAATAAAGTAGAGAGCTTAGGAAATAAATCAGACCAGATGGAGGTAAAACTTAGTGACAGTGAAAATAAAAACCTAGAAATGACTCAGGTGGAAGAGAGCAAATTAAAAGAGTTAAAAAAAAAGAAAGAATTCTGTGAGATCTAACACGATTAGAAAGAGCAATATAAGAATAGTGAGTACACTAGAAGGGGGGAAGTGAGAGAGAAGAAAACAGAGTCTATTTAAACAAATAGTCAATGACAACTTCCCAAACCTGTGAAAAGAGCTGGACCCTCAGATCTAAAAAGCTAATAAAACCCCTAATTATTTCAATGAAAAATGACATTCTCCATGGCACATGATATTAAAGTTCTCAAGACTTAATGACATAGAAAGAATTCTCAAGGCAGCCAGTGAAAAGAAGATGGAAACCCCACTAGATTATCATCAGATTTTTCAGCAGAAACACTATAAGCTAGGGGTGAGGAAAATGACATATTTAAAATATTAAAACAGAAATCACCAGACAAGTATAATATATCCACCAAAGTTATCCTTTAGATGTGATGGAAAAATAAAGACTTTTCTAGACAAACCGAAACAGTGAAAATTTATCACTACAAAACTTGCATTACAAAAAATGTTAAAAGGAGCTCTTCAACCTCAAACAGAAAGACAAAAGGATACAGAACTGTGACTAAGATGACAAATAAACAGAACCATAACATTGCAATTCTTGTTCAGAATAGAATACTAAACACTTAAATATAACAGAAAGGTGAAAGGGGTAAAAGCATTTTTTAAAAAGACAATAGCTACTGCAATTTGGAAATGGATATACAGTATAAACAATAGTAATTTGAGACAAGAACATAAAATGCAAGGGGAGAAATAATGAATGGAGATAACATGCAATAAGGAGAAAAAGAACTATTATACTTATGAAACTTTCTTTGCATAGACCTAATGGTAATCACAAAACAAAAGTCTGGAACTGAGACACAGAAAATAAAAAGAGAAAACAGGAAAAAAATTATAAAATACCACCAAACTAAAATAACAGAAACAAAACAGAGAAGAAACAATGGATACACAGAACAATCAGAAAACAAGAAAAAATGACCATAGGAAATCTTCATATACCAATAATTACCTTAAATATAAAATTGACTGAATTTACTAATTAAAAGGCTCAGAACAGAGGAATGAATCAAAAAACAAAACCAACTATATGCTGCTCCAGGAGACACATCTCAGATGTGAAAACAAACATAGACTCAAAGTGTATCCAGAGAAAAGGAGTTGTAGCCATACTTATATTAGACAAAATAGATTTGAAGATTTTATAAAAGGTAATAAGAGACAAATATGTACTTTTTTAATGATAAAAAGAACATTACATCAAAAAGAGATAATAGTTTTCAGTATATATGCCCCCAACCTGGAAGCACCAGGATATATTAAGCAATTATTAACAGAACTAAAGAGAGAAATTGACACGATACAATTATTTTAGGGGACCTAACTACCCCATTGACAGCAATAGATAGGTCATCCAAACAAAAAATCAGTAAGGAAATATCAGCCTTAATTGACAAATTAGACCAAATGGGCAAAATCAATATTTACAGAGCACTTTATCCCAGAACAGTAAAATATACATTCTTCAGTGGTGCACATAGAACATTCTCAAGGATAGAACCTATGTCAGGGTACAAAACTAGTCTCAACAAGTATAAGAAGACTAAAATCATACCAACCATATTTTCTGACCACAACAGTTTAAAACTGAAAATCAACTGCAAAGAGAAAGCTAAAAAATCCATAAATATACATGATTTTAAAACATGCTACTGAACCACTACTGGTTCAAAGAAGAAATAAAAGTGGTGACCAAGAGGATCATAGGCAGACGTGACTCATAGGCAGATGTGGCTCGCCTCTTTGCACAACCACACCAAAATTACAACTAAAATATAAAACTCAGAGCCATCAGAAATTGAGCTGAGTGGAAGTCTGACAACTTTGTAATTAAAGAAACCAAATCCATCAAGACAAAAAGGAGGGGTACAGACCCATAATAGGATGATCTCTTATCCACGAGTGGTGGATAAAAATTCAGGCGGTATATCGCAGGAGAAAGAAGTCCCAGCCCCACACCAGACCCCCAGCCCAGGGTTCCAGTGCCGGGAAGATAAGTCCCCACAACTTCTGGCTACAAAAATCAATGGTGATTAAGCAGGTGGAAAAAACTTCTGGAGTCCCAAGACGTTCATCTTAAAGAACCTACACATGGACTCACCTACTCAGACTCACTCTCTCTGAGCTCCATCACCGGTGTAGCAGCTTAGAAGGCACCAGTGGCATACAGGGGGAAACTGAAGTGTCTGGCATCAGGATCAGCAGAAGCCATTATCTCTTTCTAAACCCTCCCCTACAGAGCTGGCAAGCTAGTGCCATAGCTGAGACTCTATCAGTTTAACCTACCACGGAGATCCCCAGGACTCTGCCCCATCAACTTATGGGCCCACCCAAGCTGTTTTTCCATATGAATAGCTGGTCCCAGCTCATCCTTCACAACTTCCTAAATCCTATCAAACAAGCAACAGCTGGCCTCAGTGACCTCCAGGCCCAGCACTACCAGGTGCCAGCTTAGATTCACAGCTTGGCTTCACCTGGGAATCTCCAAGCGTAGCACAAGTAGCAACCATCTCAGATTGCTTTATAGCTCAGGCAGGGTGGCCCCAGGCAAAACACAGGTGGGGGCTGACCTTGGCCTGCACGACCTTGGAAACCCCAGAGCCTGCACACCCAGTGGACAGTTACAGACTGCACTGAAGCACCACTGCCTTGTCCCTGCCCGAATGATCCTCCACAGAGAGCAAAGTTTGGTGGTCAGTGGTCACAGGCAGTCCTTGCAGCTGACTGGACTGGGTAAATCCCTCCCATTGATCTGCCAACAGCAACCAAGGCTCAACTATAAGAGAAGAATGTGTTCCAGCCAAGATGGAGCCTAGACAGACAACCTGCATCTCCCTCCACAACTAAGAAGGAATACAATTACCTCAAAACTAGAAACAACTAGAAGTTCCAGAAAATCGAGCTGCATGGAAGTCCAACAAAGATATAAAGAAGAAATACTCATCCAGACAGATAGGAGGAGCAGAGCTGAGGCCGAGAAGATGTGGTGTGGTGGCGGCAGCAGTGGCAGCAGTGGCAGCAGCGGCAGCAGTGGCAGCAGCGGCAGCAGCGGCAGGTCGGCAGAAAGCGCAGTCAAACATTTTAAAAAGTTGAGAGTGACACCTGGAGAGCACTCCCAGCATCAGACCAGACCCCACAACTCACGGTTCCAGCGCTGGGGACGATAAAGCCTCATTGCTTGTGACTGTGCAAAGCAACGGAGGTTGGGACAGAGGAATAAATTGCTGGTCTCTCAGCAGAGTCCACTTGTTTAAAGGGCCCCCACAGTCCTAAAATGTCTGCAGACCCACCCACTCTGGAAACAATGGCGAGGACAACATCTAGAGAGGTGCCAGGCCCATACAGAAGTGGGAGAAGTGCCTGGAAAAGAGGGAGTGCTGAGAAAGCATCATTGCTCCCTCCCACACCCCTCCCCTCTACACAACACTACAACGTGGTGAAATTGGTCACCCCGTACTGACAAATGCCTAAGGCTCCACCCCTTACAATGTAACTGGTGTGACAACTCTACTTAAGACACAGAAGTAAACAAGAAAATGACCCTGTCAAAATGAGGAGAAAGAGAAGTATGGCCCAAAAGGGAAACTGGATCAAGGTTCCAGGGAGAGAACTAAGCAACGAGGAGATAGCCAACCTAACAAATGAGGAGGTAGCCAACCTAATAGATGCAGAGTTTAAAACACTGGTGATAAAGATGCTCACAGACTTGACAGATATGCTTAAGCATGGTAAACGTATAAGAAAAAAAGTGAAGCCTATGCTAAATAAAATGAAGGAAAATCCACACAAAACCAATGGTGAAGAGAAAGAAACCAGGGTTCAAATCAATGACTTGGAATATAAGGAAGAAAAAAAATAGTCAACCGGTACAAAATGAGGAAACAAGAATTGAAAAAAGTGAGGAGAGGCTTAGGAACCTCTGGGACAACTATAAATGTGCCAATATCTGAATCATAGGGGTGCCAGAAGGAGAAGAGGAAGAGCAAAAAATTGAAAGCTTATGTAAAAAAATAATGAAGGAAAACATTTCAAATTTGGCAAAAGAAATAGACATACAAGTCCAAAGAGAGTCCCAAAGAAGCTAGACCCAAAGATGACCACACTAAGACACATCATAATTAGAATGCCTAAAGTTCAAGATAAAGAGAGAACCTTGAAAGCAGCAAGAGAAAAGAAGAGAGTTACCTACAAAGGTGTGCCTATAAGACTATCAGCTGATTTATCAAAAGAAACTTTGCAGGCAAGAAGGGACTAGCAAAAAGTATTCAATGTGATGAAAAGCAAGGACCTACAACCAAGATTACTATATCCAGCAAAGGTATCATTTAGAATGGAAGGGTAGATAAAGTGCTTCCCAGACAAGGTAAAGCTAAAGGAGTTCATCGTCACCAAGCCCTTATTATATGAAATGTTAAAGGGACTTATTTAAGAAAAAGAAGATCAACACTATAAACATTAAAATGACAACAAATTCACAACTATCAACAACTGAATCGAAAAAAGGAAAACAAACTAAGCAAACAACCAGAACAGAAACAGAATCATAGGCATTGGGATCATTTTCAGAGTTATCAGCTGAGAGGGGGAAGGGGGAGAAATGGGGAAATGGTGCAGGTATTAATCAGCATAATTGGTTGGTACAAAATAAACAGAGGGAAGTTAAGAATAATATAGGAAAGGGTGAAGCCAAAGAACTTACATGCACCACCCATGGACATAAACTAAGGGGGGGTGGGATTGCTAGATGGAAGGGGGGTACTGGGAAGAGGGGAGCAAAGGAAAAAGAAGTTGGGACTACTGTAATGACATAATCAATAAAATATACTTTTTAAAAAAAGAGGAAGGTGTACTCAGCCCACACGAAGGCTGCACCTCAAGTACCCAGCTTGGGTGATAGGGGAGGCTGTTCCACTGGACCCTACTGGACACCTACTACATTGGGCCATGCTCCCAAGTCACAGAGTCAAAACATCTCTACCTAATACACGGAAACAAACACAGGGAGGCTGCCAGATTAAGAAGGCAAAGAAATATGGCCCAAATAAAGGAACAGAACAAAATCCTAGAAAAATAACTAAACAAAATGGAGGTAGCCAACCTATCAGATGCAGAGTTCAAAACACTTATGATCAGGACTCTCAGAGAAATTATTGAGTACATCCACAAAATAAAGGAAGAAGTGAAGGTTACACAAAGTAAAATTTTAAAACATATACAGGGAACCAACAGTGATGGGAAAGAAGCCAGAATTAAAATCATCAATTTGGAACAAAAAGAAGAAATAAACATTCACCCAGAACAGAATGAAGACACAAGAATTGAAAAAAAAAAAAAAAGCAAGAGGAACCTCTGGGACAAATTTAAATGTACCAACATCTGAATCATAGGGGTGCCAGAAGGAGAAAAGGGAGAGCAAGAAACTGAAAACTTATTTGAAAACATAATGAAAGAAAACTTTCCTAATCTGGTGAAGGAAATAGACATACTAGTCCAAGAAGCACAGAGAGTCCCAAACAAGTTGGACCCAAAGAGAACCATGCCAAGACACATCATGATTAAAATGCCAAAGGTTAAAGATGAAGAGAGGTTCTTAAAAGCAGCAAGAGAAAAGAAGAGAGTTACCTACTACGGAGTTCCCATAGACACTCAGCTGACTTCTCAAAAGAAACTTTGCAGGCAAGAAGGGACTGGCAAAAAGTATTCTATGTGATGAAAAGCAAGGACCTACAACCAAGATTATTATATCCAGCAAAGGTATCATTTAGAATGGAAGGGTAGATAAAGTGCTTCCCAGACAAGGTAAATCTAATGGAGTTCATGATCACCAAGCCATTATTATATGAAATGTTAAAGGGACTTATTTAATAGAAAGAAGATCAAAACTATGAACATTAAAATGACAACAAATTCACCATTATCAACAACTGAATCTAAGAAATAAAAACTAAAACTAAGCAAACAACCAGAACAGGAACAGAATCATAGGTATGGGGATCATGTGGAGGGTTATCAGGTGGCAGGGGGAAGGTGGAAAAAGGAGGAAATGGTGCAGGGATCAAGAAGCATAATTTGTAGGAACAACTTAGATAGAAGAATGTTGAGAATAGTATAGGAAAAGGTGAAGCCAAAGAACTTACATGCATGACCCATGGGCATGAACTAAGGAAGGAGGAATTGCTGGAAGGAAGGGCAATACCAGGTGGAGGGGAACAAAAGGAAAAAAAATATATTGGAACAACTGTAACAGCATAGTCAATAAAATATACTTTAAAAAAAAAGAAGAGACCAAAAGATCCATAAAGACAAATGAGAATAATAATAGAACATATCATAATTCGAAGAGTGTAGCAAAAGTCAAGTGTGTAGCATTGCAGGCCTAACCTCAGGAAGCAAGAAAAATCTCAAGTAAACAATATAACTTTTCACCTGAAAGAACTGCGGGGGGAAAAAATGAAGCCCAAAGTCACTAGAAAGAAGGAAATAATAAAAGTTAGATAAAAATTAAATAAAATAAAGGACAAAAATAAAAACAATGGAAAAATTAATGCAATGAAGTTGGCTATTTGAGAAAGTAAATAAAATTGACAAAACTCTGGGTAGACTCACTAACAGAAAATAAGAAAAGACTGAAATAAACAAAATTAGAAATAAAAGAGGAACAGTTACACCTGACACCTTAGATATACAAAAGACCATACAATTTTACTATGAAAGGCTGTTTGCCACTAAATACAATAATCTAGAAGAAATGAAAAAATTCTTAGAAATATATAACTATACTTGACTAGATCACAAAGAACTGGAGAATCTAAATAGTCTCAACAACAGTAAGGAATTTAAACAATCATCAAAAACCTCCCCAAAGACTGGGGTCAAGATCGTGGCATGCTCCCTGACTTGTGTGGCTTAGTTGGCTTTTCATTATCCTGCAAAGCAAGAGGTTGCTGGTTCAATTCCCAGCCAGGCATGTGCCTGGGTTACAGGTTCAGTCCCAGTTTGGGGCATGTACGAGAGGAAACTGATCAATGTTTCTCTTCCTCTCTTTCTCCCTCCCTTCCCCTCTCTCTAAAAATAAATAAATAAGTAAATTTTTAAAAAAAATAAAGATGAGAGGCTGGGATCTCCCAAGGAGTGGTAAGAAGCATTGGTTGACATGATCCAGTAGCAGTCTGCTTCTCAGTGCCAATTCTGCTATCAGAATCTCGGGCTTCTATCATTGATGTGGCAAATAATGAACAAGGAGGCTAAATGCACTTGATTTAATTTTTACTCTCTAGATTTTTGGGTAAAACCATTAAAATTTTTCATCTAGAAAGGAAAAGATGGTGGCTAAGTAGGTGAAAGCTGAGTCCACTTGCTCCCAACTCGGATTCTTGGCTGATCTTCTGATAAAGAGACTGAACATTCAATGGAATCTTAGCTGATATGAAACTTGGAAGCCAAGGAGTACAGAAGATGCTTCACAACAGGCAATTATAGGTTGAAAGGGAAATACCCCATGTGTGGTACCTGCAGGAGTGGAGAAACTAGTCAGAAATCACAGCCTTGCAGCTTCCTCCCCTCCCAGAGCAGTGAACCCCCAGACCCAGGCCAGGAGTGACTTGGGAGGATATGAAGTCAGGGAGATCCAGGCTACACACACACAGCGAGCAGAACATCTATAGCTGCAGCACCAAACTCCAACCAGGAGAGTGTCAGAGAGACATACTCTATCTGCTCTTGGGTTGGAGAGGGGGGTGGGGGGGCTGGAGGCAGGCTGCAGCCAGCAGTGACTTTTGGCTGTTTGAAGAGATGGTATGTGTGGAAAACTGAACAGGGACTCGGTACTGCAGTGGGGGTGCCCCAAGAGACTTTTTAAAAGGGGAGCTGAAGAGTGCAGAGCAGGGGCCCTGTATACAGCTTCCTGACATCAAAGGGACAAGATTGAAAGTGTAGTTTGCTTCCACTGAGTACAGCTGGGCAGGGAGATCAGAAAGTTGCACAGCAAGGGAATTTCTGGGCACTAGCCCTGTGTGGCTAACAGGCCAGGTGCTGTGCATAGCAAAGAGTTTGGGACTATGTCTGCTCTGAGGGCAGGGCTGGGAGGGGAAGGACGCACCCAGCCCCACCTCCTGCAGAACTGCAAGCACTGCATCCAACGGAGAAGCTCTGAGAAACAGGCCTATCAGGCTCAAGAACCCCCTTCAGGGTGCATATCCACAGGAGAAAGACAGGAAGAGAAACGCCAAAAGGACCCACTTTGTACCTCTCTCAGGGAGACAAAATACACTGTTTCCTAGGGCCCTATTCCAATGAGTCCAGCAAGGCAAGGAGATCGGAAATTGGTGCAGCAAGCGGGAATCAGGGCATCATCCAGCCTTGGCTAGCACACAGAGCTCCCATCAACCCCAAGCAGGAAAGAGCTGACCCTCTTACACAGATGGGTCCCTCCCTTGACACAGACAGCTAGTTCATCAGAAACTACACACTATTGGAAATAAGCTGGGATAGACCAAGATGGGTGGCACAGAGACAAAAGGAACACACCCACAATTTTCCCAGAAGACTGAACAGTGCCTCCCAGGGGAGACCCAGGAGTCCCACCCTCCTGATTACAATAGAAGCCCCCTCTGGAGACAGGTGAATGTGATGCATGCAAGTGCTTCCAGAAGGTGGATAACCTACCCCTGGACCTCCAGCTGATAAAGCCGGAGGCAAATCCAGAAAGAGAAGACAAAAGGCAAACACCAAACTGCTGAGATGAATTCCACCTCTTTCTTCTTCAGAATTTGCATTAGTTTTTTTCTCTCGCATACCTTTTAACATTTGTTCTGGTTCTTCAATTGTATTCCAACTAATTCACTATTTTTTCTTTTCTTTTTTATTCTTTTTATTTAAATTTTTATATTTTTTCTTTTATTTTTATTTCAAGTCTCACATTGTACTCTTCCATTGTTTTACTCCATTTTACCTTCTTCCTACCCTTTCTTATTTTTGTTTTAAATTTCATTTTCCCCTTTCTATGCCTTGTTCCAATTCCTTACCCTTACTATTTCTCTTCCCTCTATCCTCTCAAAATCATTTTTCTTTCCTTTAGTCAGCTCACATACCTTTTCCCTCTCTTATAATATTCTTATTTTTTTCCCTACCTTTAAAATGATTGCTTGTTTGGCATGGATATTGTGGTTATTGTTGTTTTTCTTCTATTTTATTCCTATTTGTTCAGTATTTTTTTATTTTAAATATCATAGGTTACTCTCCTCCTGTCTTACTACAATTTGCCTTCCTCCTGCCCTTGCTTATTTTAGTTTGGAATTTTATTCTTTCCCTCTCTTAGCCTGGATTCTATTCCTTACTCATTCTTTCTCCTCCCCCTATTCTTTTGTTACAGAATGGGGGTGTCCAAAAAAACCCAGAGCTTGCCTCTGGGGGATGGGGAAAAGGAAGCAGCTTTTAGGATGCCTTTGCATGCCTGGGGCTAGTGGCTGGTAACTTTGTTGCACAAATGGCTTTGAAACTTCCAAGGCCCAGGAAGATGGGGGGGGTCTTGGACCGTGGGATGATACTGAAAGAGCTTACAGAGCCTGCATAGGGTTCTGTGAATGGTCAGAACTGGTTGCCACACCCACTGTGTCAGAGGACACAGTCAGGGATTTAAAAAGTAGCTGCAGACATTTTAAGTGGGGGTCTCCATGCTGCTTTAAGAGGGGGCCTCTCGCCATATGGTTTTGAGAAGGAGAGGAGATCCACGCGGTTTGCAGGAAGAAGGCGCACTCTCTCCCCATGCGGATTAAAGAAACTGAGTTCTCCATGCAATTTTGAGAAGGTTCTCCATGCTGTTTTGAGAGGGAAACACCATGCGACTTTGAGAAGGCAGTTTATAAGGAGGCTGAGAATCCACCTGGTTCTGCATTGAAAGCTGGCGGGCACCACAACACAGAAAGACCTCCCCAATCAGAATTGAATGATTGGCAGCTACCAGTAAAGCCGAACTGTGTCTAGGAAGTAGGGAAATGGTATTTCTAACTTTTCTAAAACTAGCCTGGTTTGGTAGGGGGAGGCAGAACTATGTGTTTGTGGGTGTTTTAAAGAACATAAGACTTAACGGCAGAAATCCACAAATAATCTAAATCTATATAACTGTTAAATAAACACTTATTTTTCTTTTCACTAAACTCTGGTATTGAGAGTTATAATTCTGGCGGCAGGCAATCGGGCCCCTAACTAAACAGCCCGTGGGTTCTGTTTCAATCGGAGCAGCTCAGGGGTTCTATTACACTTTCAAATTCATTTTTCTTTATTGTAGGTATTCATATTCTCTTTTCTCTTTCATATAATGTCCTTATTCTCTTTCTACCTTTATTAATATTTGCTCAGCTGTCATTGTTATTGACCCTGTTGTAGTTTTTCTTCAATTTTGTTCCTATTGGTTGGTTCACTATTAA
This sequence comes from Furipterus horrens, assembly GCF_987537825.1. Classification (NCBI taxonomy): domain Eukaryota; kingdom Metazoa; phylum Chordata; class Mammalia; order Chiroptera; family Furipteridae; genus Furipterus; species Furipterus horrens. The sequence continues at coordinate 111,071,927 of NW_028327173.1, forward strand.
TTTTTGTTTTATTTCAAACCTCATATTATACTCTTCCCTTTTCTTAATCTATTTTGCCATCACTCTTCACTTTGTTACTTTCTTTTTAAATTTTATTTTCTCCCTTTCTTCACTTTGTTTCTAACCCCTACTCTTATTCTTTCTCCTCCCTACTCCCTCTCAAATCATTTTCCCCTCCTTTAGTCATTTCATATTCTTTTTTTGTATCTCAAAATATTCTCTATCTCTTTATTAATCTTTGCTCAGTTTCTGTTGATATTCTCAATGTGGGAGAAAAATTTTTTGTTGGTGTGGGTTTTGTTTTCTGGTTAGTTTTGCTTTATTTTTCCAGTACCTGTACAACAGTATATAAGAAATGGTGGTGCTTGTTACTCCCACTGAGCCAGCCAGAGGGGAAAACCCACCAACTAAAGAGCCATCAAAAATCAAAGCCCAAATACGACATGAGAGCCCACATAAACTGAATAAAGGGCATCCCTATAGCATTCGGATCAGGAGATCAAAAAGACTGCACCACTGAGTCCTACGTAATTTCTACCACATAAGGCTACCCTATGAAGACAGACAGTCAAAGCAGAGCAGTCTGAGACACAGAAACAAACAAAAAGAGTCACCTAAAATGGGGAGACAAAGAAACAACCCCTAATTGAAAGGAATGAAGGACTTACCTGAAAAAGAGCTAAATGAATTTGAGGCAACCAATCTATCAGACATGGAGTTTGAAATAATGGTTATAAGTATGCTCAAGGAACTCAGTGACAAGTACAAGGAACTTTATAGGAGCTACAAGGAACTTAGTGGTAACTATAGCATCATGAAAAAGGATGTAGAAACTATGAAGAAGAACTAGGAGGAAATGAGGAATACTATATTGGAAATGAAGACTACACTAGAAGGGGTTAAAAGCAGGTTAGATGAAGAAGAAGACAAAATCAGCAAGCTGGAATATAAGGTAGCAAAAAACACTCAGTCAGAGAAACAAAACCAAAACATACTAAAAAAGAATGAGCATAGTTTAAGAGAGCTTCAGGACAACATGGAACATAGCAACATTCACATCACAGGAATATCAGAAGGAGGAGAAAGGAGCAAGGGATAGAAAACTTGTTTGAAAAAATAATAACAGAAAACTTCCCTAACTTGGTGATGGAAAAAGTTGTGCAAGTTCAGGAGACAAAGAAGGTCCCAATTAAAATCAACTCAAAGAGGCCCACTCCAAGACACATCATAATTAAAATGGAAAATTTTAAAGACAATCTTAAAAAGCAACAAGGGAGAAACAGCTAGTAACATACAAGGGAGCTCCAATAAGGCTATCAAGTGATTACTCAACAGAAACACTACAAGCCAGAAAGGACTGAAATGAAATATTTCATGTAATGAAAAGTGAGTAACTGCAACCAAGACTACTCTATCCAGCAAGGCTCTCATTTAAAATAGAAAGCAAAATGAAGAGCTTTCCAGACAAAAGAGGGCTAAAAGAGTACATCTCCACCAAGCCAGCACTACAAGAGAGACTAAAGGGACAAGAAGAGGGGGAGGGGGAAGGGGAAAGGGGAAGAGGGAGAGGGGGAGAGGGAGAAGGGAAGGGGGACAGGGAAGAGGAGGGGGAGGAGGGGGAAAAGAAGAAGAGAGAGAGAGGAACACAGGTAAAAATGGCAATTAACAAGTACCTATCAATAATAACCTTAAATGTAAATGGACTAAATGCTTCAAATAAAAGACATAGGGCAGCTGGCTGGATAAGAAAATACAATCCATATATATGCTGTCTACAGGAGACCCACCTCAGAACAAAAGATCTACATAGGCTGAAAGTGAAGGGATGAAAAAAAAAATCCATGCAAATGGACATGGAAAAAAAAAAAAAACGCTGGTATAGCAATATTTGTATCAGACAAAAGGATTATCAAAACAAAGGTCATAACAAAAGACTAATAAGGTCATTACAGAGTACTTAAGGGAATGGTCCAACAAGAGTATATAACCCTTGTAAACATATATGAATCCAACATAGGGGCACCTAAATGCATAAGGAAAATCTTGGAGGACTTTCAGAGGGAGATTGAAAGCAATACAGTCAGTGTAGGGGGTTTAACACCACACTGTCAACAATGGACAGATCTTCCAAAAAAGAATCAACAAGAATATTGTGGCATTGAACAACACTCTAGATAAAATGAACTTAGTGATATTTACAGAAAATTTCACCCCAAAGAAGTTAAGCATACATTCTTTTTAAACACACATGGATCATTTTCAAAGATAGACCACAAAGTAGAACACAAAACAAGCCTTAACAAATTCAAGAAAATTTAAATCATATCAAGCATCTTCTCAGATCACAACAGCTTGAAACTAGAAACCAACCTCAAGGAAAAAACTCAAAATCATTTGAATACATGGAGACTGAATAACATGTTATTAAATAATGAATGAATTAACAATAAGGCAAAGAAAGTCAAAAGGTACCTGGAAACAAATGAAAACGAACACACAACAACCCAAAACCTATGGGACACAGTGAAGACAGTCCTGAGAGGGAAGTTCATAACAATATAAGTCTACCTGAAAAATATAAAAGAATCTCAAATAAAAAATCTAACCCATCAGCTACAAGAACCAGAGGAACAACAACAAACAAAGCCCAGCTTGAATAGAAGAAAGAAAATAATCAAGATCAGAGCAGAATTAAATGACATAAAGACTAAAAAAAATCCAAAGAATCAAAGAATCCAGGAACTGGTTCTCTGCAAAGATAAACAAAACTGACAAACCTTTATCCAGGCTCATCATGAAAAAAAGAGAGCAGACCCAAATTAAAAAATCTGAAACAAAAGGGAGAAGTAACAACTGATACCACAGAAATACAAAGGATTGTAAGAAATTACTAGGAACAACTATATGCCAAGAAACTGCACAACCTAGGCTAAATGGACAGATCTCTGGAAACATATAATCTTCCAAAACTGAATCAAGGAGAAACAGAAAGCCTGAACAGACCAATAACAACCAGCAAAACTGAAGCAGTAATCCAAAAACTCCCAGCACACAAAAGCCCTGGGCCAGATGGCTTCACAGGTGAACTTAACCACTCAAAGAAGAACTAACACCTACCCTTCTCAAACTATTCAAAAAAATTCAAGAAGAGGGAAGATTCCCAAATGCTTTTTACAAGGCCAGTAACTAGAAAGAAAAGTACAGGCCAATATCTCTGATGAACATAGATGCTAAAATCCTCAACAAAATATTGGCAATCTGGATCCAGCAATACACTAACTAGATCATACACCATGATCAAGTGGGATTTACCAGAGGGATGCAAGGATAGTATGACATTCACAAATCAATAAACATAATACATCACATAAACAAAAAGAAAGACAAAAATCACATGATCATATCAATAAGTGCTGGAAAAGAATTTGCTAAAACACAGCACCTATTTATGATAAAAATTAAAAAAACACTCAGCAAAGTGGGAAGAGAGGGAGAATACCTCAACATAATAAAGGCCATATACAAGAAACCTACTGCCAACATCATACATAATGGGCAAAAAATAAAAGCATTTCTGTTATGATCAGGAACAAGACAAGGGTGCCCACTTTCACCACTCTTATTCAACATAGTACTGGAAGTTCTAGCCACAGCAATCAGACAAGAAGAAATAAAAGGTATTCAAATAGGAAAGGAGAAAGTCTTCATTATATGCAGATGACATGATAGTGTACATAGAAAACCCTATCATCTCCACCAAAAACCCACTCAACCTAATAAGTGAATTTGGCAAAGTAGCAGAATACAGAGTCAATGTTCAGAAATCAATGGCATTCTTCTATACCAATAATGAAGTATCAGAGAGAGAAACTAAGAAAAAAATCCCATTTACTATTGCAACAAGAATGATAAAGTACCTAGAAATACATTTTACCAAGGAGAAAAAAGACCTGTACTTGGAAAACTATAGAGAACTAAAGAAAAAATTGAAGAAGATACAAATAAATGAAAGCATATACTGTGTTAATAGGTTGGAACAATTAACTATTAAAATGTCCATACTACCCTAAGTAATCTATAGATTCAATACAATTCCTATTAAAATACCAATGGCATATTTCACAGAACTAGAACAAATACTTCAAAAATTTGTATGAAACTGAAGTGGAACCCAAATAGCCTCAGCAATCCTGAGAAAGAAGACTAAAGTTGAAGGGATCACAATACCTGATATTAAAATATACTGTAAGACCACTGTAATCAAGAGAGTCTGGTACTGGCATAAGAACAGACACATAGATGAATGGAACAGAATAGAGAGCCCAGAAATAAACCCAGGTCTCTATGGTCAATTAATATTTGGCAAAGGGGACATGAGCGTACAATGCAGTAAAAACAGCCTCTTCAATAAATAGTATTGTGAGAACTATAATAATACATGTAAGAAATGAAACATACAACTTACTTAGACCATACACCAGAATAAACTCAAAATGGATAAAGGACTTAAATATAAGTTGTGATGCCATAAAAGTCCAGTGGAAAATATAGGCAGTAAAATTTCAGACATCCTATGTAGCATTATTTTTGCTAATATATCTCCTAGAGCGAGGGAAATAAAGGAAAAAATAAACAGATGGGACTACATCAAATTAACTAGTTTCTGCATGGTTAAAAACTCCATAATCAAAATGAAAAGGAACCAGCTGTATGGAAGAGCATATTTGCCAGTGACACCTCAGACAAGGGTTTGATCTCCAAAATATATAAAGAACTCATAACTCAACATCAAGAAGACAACCCAATTTAAAAATGGGCAAAGGACCAGAATAGACACTTTTCCAAGGAAAACAAACAGAGGGTTCGTAGGCATATGAAAAGATGCTCAACATCACTACCTATCAGAGAGATACAAATTAAAACCACAATGAGATACACCTCACACAGGTCAGAAGGGCCATCATTAATAAATCAACAAACAACAAGGGCTGGCAAGAATATGGAGAAAAGGGAACCCTAGTGCACTGTTGGTGGGAATGCAGTCTGGTGCAGCCACTATGGAAAACGGTATGGAACTTCCTCAGAAAACTAAAAGTGGAACTGCCTTTTCACCCAGTGATTGCATTGATAGGAATATATCCTAAGAATCCCAAATCACCAATCCAAAAGAACATAAGCATCCTTATGTTCACAGCAGCCCTATTTACAATAGCCAAGTGCTGGAAACAGCCTAAGTGCCCATCGGTAAAGGAGTGGATCAAAAAACTGTGGTACATTTACACAATGAAATACTATGCAGCAGAAAGAAAAAAGGAACTCCTACATTTTGTGACAGAATGGATGGAACTGGAAAATATTGTGCTAAGTGAAATTAGCCAGTCGGTGACAGATATCATATGATCTCACCTATAAGAGGAATCCAGTGAACAAAATTAACTAATGAGCAAAACAGACCAGAGGCATGGAAACAGACTGACAGTGATCCTGAAGACCAAGGGATTTCAGACCCACTCCAGGCTGCCAAGCCCAGGGTTTCAGTGCTGGTAGCAGAAGTCTCCATAATTTCTGACTGTGAAATACAGCAGGGGTTGTGGCTGAGTGAGACCAAGGACTTTTGGAGTCCCAGGCAATCTTCTTAAAAGGTCCATGAATGGTCTCACTTTCTCTCAGTTTCAGCACTGGGGCAGCAACTTGAAAGGCAACAGGGACATATGGGGAGGAACTGAACTATCTGGCTTTCAGGCAAGAATTGAAGAAGTAGCTTTCTCCCAGAGAGAAGTGTTGGAAGAGGCTGTTGTTCCTTTGGTGGACCTGTCTTACACCGAGAAAGCAAGAGAGCACCATAATGTGAGTTTCCATCAACCTGGCTAACACTGTTTTCCCTGTCGTGGTGATTCCCTGAGACCCCACCCAATTTCTGGCCCTCCCAAGCTGTCTAGAGATGTTCAGTACATACAGCTTGTCATGACACATGCAGCGGACATTCCTAAAGTTCCTCAAGCAAGCAGCATCTGACCTTAGCATGCACCATACCTCTTGCTAAGTGACTCCAAGCTCTGCACCAGTGGCAACCAACCTTATTTTTTCAGCTTGACCTCTCCCAAGCACCTCCAAGCTGAGTACAAGTAGCAACCATCTGTAGATTGCTTTATAATTCATGCCAGGTGGCCCAAGGCAGGGCACAGGCCACCCCTGACCTTGGCCTGCAGCTCTCATGAGGACCCAGAACCAGCATGCCTGGTGGTCAGCTTCAGACCACAGCAGATACCAACCAACCACCTCCACAAGGGCCATTCAAGAGGAGAACTCACTGGGCACCAGAGCCCCACTGAAGCAAATCTTACTCTGTGAGGTCAGCCCCTGTACAACAGATCCTTCACTCTGGCCAGTTGAAACAGCCTGTCAGCCTAGAGGTAAGTCCCTCCTTTTGATGCACCTACAGCAAACAAGGCTCAACTACAACAGGGGCTGTGCACAGGCCACAAGGAAGGTGGGGAGGGAGTACCTGGAGCATGCCCAGCTCAGGTAACCAAAGAGGCTGTGCCATTGGGCCCTATAGGGCACCTACTACATGAGGTCACTCTTCCAAGACTGGGAGATATAGCAGCTCTACCTAATACATAGAAAGAAACACAGGGAGGCTGCCAAAATGAGGAGTCAAAGAAACATGTCCCAAATGAAAGGACAGAACAAACTCCAGAAAAATAACTAAATAAAATGGAGATAAGACAAGCAATCTACCAGGTGCATAAATTCAGAATACTGGTTACAAGGACACTCAATGAACTTAGAGGCAGAGTAGATAAATGTAATGAGAACTTCAACAGATAGATAGAAAACATAAAAATGGAATTAGAAAACATAAAAAAGAACCAGTCAGAAATTAAAAATACAATAACTGCAGTAAAAAATATATATTACAGGGAATCAACAATAGAATAGATTAAGTAGAGGATCAAATCAGTAATTTTGAAGGTAAGGAAGCAGAAAATGAAAAATAAAAATTTAAAAAAAAATGAGGATTGTGTAAGGAGACACTGGGACAGCTTCAAGCATACCAATATTTGTATCATGAAGATGCTGAAAGAAGAAGAGAGAGAGCAAGGAAATGAAAACCTATTTGAAAAAAATAATGACAGAAAACTTTCCTCACCTAGTGAAGGAAATAGACAAACAAGTTGAAGGAGCACAGAGAGTTCCAAACAAGCTGAAATAAAAAAAGGCCTACACCAAGACACATTGTAATGAAAGTGCCAAAGGCTAAAGAAAAGAGAGAATATGAAAAGCAGCAAGGTAAAAGCAGTTAGTTATATAGGAGGGAGTTCCTACAAGCAGTCAGCCAATTTCTTAACCAATACTTTGCAGGCCAGGAGGGATTGGCATGAAATAGTCAAAGTGATAAAAAGCAAGGACCTACAACCAAGATTATTCTACCCAGCAAAGCTATCACTTAGTATCAAAGGACAGATAAAGAGCTTTCCAGACAAGAAAAAGCTAAAGAAATTCATTACTACCAAACCAGTATTACAAGAAATGTTAGTGGAACTTCTTTAAGGATAATAAAAAAAGATCAAAAATATGAATAATAAAATGGCAATAAATACATATCTGTCAACAATTACTTTAAATATAAATGGATAAAATACTCCAATCAAAAGACACACGGTAGTGAAATGGATAAGAAAACAAACCCCATACATACATTGTCTACAAGGGACTCACTTCTGATGAAGGAAACACACAGACTGAAAGTAAAGAGATGCAAAAAGATATTTCATGAAGATAAGAACAAACAAACAAAAAAGCTGAGGTACCAATAATTATACAAGACAAAATAGACTTTTAAAACTTCTATAAGCAAGAGACAATAAAGGACCCAGCAATTCCACTTAGGGCTTTATCCAAAGAAACCCAAACACTAAACTGAAAAGATATATGCACTTATATGGTCACTGCAGCATTATTTACAATAGCCAAGATGTGGAAGCAACCCAAGTGTCCATAAATAGACAAATGTATAAATAAGAAGTAATGCATACATACAATGAAAGTTAACTCACACAATAATTTGGTACAACAGAGAAAACAACACCAGATTCAGATTTGAAAAAAATCTGAATCTGAATCTCTTCTGTACCGTTTTTGACCTCAAGAAAGTTGTTTATTTTTCAGTGCCCCAGCTCCCTCAAATTGTAAAAGTCAGTAATATATTCTGTCCTAATCACTTAAGATTTCTCTATAGCAGGAATAGTGAAATTGATGACCAATGAAGATTAATAATTTCCCCAAGTTAAATCTAAGTCACAAAGTGTTGGGGGTGATTTAAGGATGTAATATAACTTCCATTCACTTGTACCACTAGACATGTCTCATTGTTTATTTTTATGATCCAAAGCCATAACTATTAAACAATTTGCATAATATCCTTCAGGTCCATCCATGCTGTTGCAAAAGATAAGATTCCTCTGATCGAGATGGAGGTGTAGGTAGACATGCTTCATCTCTTCGCACAGCCATCAGAATTACAACTACCTCAAAACAAAGAAAACAGCCAGAAATGCCAGAAAATTGAACTTTATGTAAGCCCAACAACCAAAGATTTAAAGGGGAAGTGTTCATCTAGATGGGTAGGAGGAGCAGAGCCAAGGAGCCGGGGCAGAGAGGATACACTGTGACAACAGTAGTGGCAAGGCAGCAACTGCTGCCAGGGTCAGAATGAGCAGTTCCACATCATAAAAGCCAGGAGGGATACCTGGGGAGCAATCCCAGCCCCAGGCTACACCATGCAGCTTTAGGTTCCAGCACCAGGAAAATAAAGCCTAGTTGCATCTGGCTGTGAAAATCAGTGGGGATTGGGGCTTCAGGATAAACTGTCCATCTCTCAGGGGAGTCTATTTAGAGGGCCCCCATAGTCCTAGGATGTACACAAACCCACTGATTCTGGAACCAGCACTAGGGAAACAGCTAGAGGGGTGCCAGTTGCATATGGGAAGTGGGTGAGGTGACTAGAAAAGGGACAAGTGCCGAGCAAGCAGCATTGGTCCCTCTCTGAGTCCTCCCCCACATATGGCACCACAAGGTGGACAGTCACCCTACACTGAAGAACACCTAAGGTTCCGCCCCTTACAATGTAACAGAGGCAGAAGCTCTATCTAATACACAGTGCAAACGCAGGGAGGTTATCAAATTGAGGAAACAGGGAAGTGTGGCTCAAGTGAAAGAACAGATCAAAACTCCAGAGAAAGAATTAAGAGAAAAGGAGATAGACAACCTATAAAATCCAGAGCTCAAAGCACTGGTAATAAGAATGCCCAGAGAAATTATTGAGTACAGTCAATCATTTGTGAAGTTTATACAAAATGAAATAAAGAAAAATATACAGGGAACCAACAGTGATGGGAGGGAAGTTGGAATTCAAATCAACATTTTGGAACAAAATGAAGAAACAAGAATTCAAAAAAAACAAGGAAAGAATAATAAGACTCTGGGACAGCTCCAAAAGTGCCAACATTCGAATCATAGGGTTGTCAGAAGGGGAAGAGAAAGAGCAAGATATTGAAAACTAATTTGAAAAACTAATGAAAGAAAACTTTCTTAATTTAATGAAGGAAATAGACATACAAGTCCAGGAAGCACACAGAGTCCCAAACAAGTTGGACTCAAAGAGGACCACCAAGACACAGCATAATTAAAATGCCAAAGGTTAAATATAGAGAGAATCTTAAAAGCAGCAAGAAAAAAGAAGTTACCTACAAAGGAGTTCTCATAAGGCTCTCAGCTGATTTCTCCAAAGAAACTTTGCAGATAAGAAAGGACTGGCAAGAAGTATTCAAGGACCTACAACCAAGATTACTTTATCCAGGAAAGCTATCATTTAGAGTTGAAAGGCAGATAAAGTGCTTTCCAAGCAAGGTAAAGCTAAAGGAGTTCATCAGCAAGTCTTTATTATATGAAGTGTTAAAGGAACTTATCTAAGAAGATGAAGATCAAAACTAGGCAAACAACTAGAACAGGATCAGAGTCATGGATATGGAGGGTTGTCAATGGGGAGGGGGAGGAGGGAGAAAAGGGGGAAATGTGCAGGGATTGGGAAGCATGGTAGGTGGGTACAGAATAAGCAGGGGGATGCTAGGAATAGTAGGTGAAATGGAGAAGCAGGGAACTTATGTGCGTGACCCATGGACATGAACTAAGAGGAGGGGATTGCTGGAGGGAGGGGGCATGCTGGGCAGGGTGGGGGGTGGCAAAGAGAGAAAAAAATGGGACAATTGTAATAGCATAATAAATAAAGTATACAAAAAATAAAAATGTAAGGTTCCTTCTTCTTTACAACTGAGTAGTATTCCATTGTGTAAATGTAGCACGGCTTTTTTATCCACTCATCTACTGATGGGCACTTAGGCTGTTTCCTTACCTTGGCTATTGTAAATGCCACAATGAACATAGTGGTGCATGTATTCTTTCTGCTTGGTGTTTGGGTTTCTCAGTATTTATTTTCTATTCAGGTCATTTGCCTTATTTATTTGTTTGTTTGTTCGTTTATATTAACCCTCACCTGAGGATGTTTATTGATTTTTTTTAGAGAGGAAGAGAGAAAGAAAGATAGAGAAAGAAACATCAATGTGAGAGAGGAATGTCAGTTGCTTCCTGTACGTACCCTAACCAGGGATCAAACCTTCAACCTAGGTATCTGCCCTGACCAAAAATTAAACCTACAATCTTTTTTTTTTTTTTTTGAACACATATTCAAGATTTTATTGTCACATAAACCAAAAATGAAGCTTAGAACTGGATCACTTGGCCCTTTCTCTTCTTATCTCCTCCCAGTTCAAAATGCTTGCATCTCTTAATAGCCAGCATTCTCTTAGATCTGCAGTTGGGCTCAACGCATTCAAGCCTCAGGACAATCTTCTTTGTAGTTTTAGCCTTTTTTCAGAAAATCGGCTTAGTCTGCCCACCATAGCCACTCTGCTTCCTGTCATAACGCCGCTTTCCCTGCGCATACAGAGAATCCTTGCCTTTCTTGTACTGTGTTACTTTGTGGGGTTGATGCTTGCCACACTTCTTACAGAAAGTCCGGCGGGTTTTAGGAACGTTCACCATGTCGGCGCGAGCGCTGTCGGTAGAAAAAAAGAAAAAGTTGTGAAACCTACAATCTTTTGTTGTATGGGACAGCTCTCCAACGAAGTAAGCCACCTGACCAGGACTCCTTTGCCCAACTTTTAATTGGGCAGTTTGTCTTCCTGGTGTTGAGTTCTATAAGTTCTTTATTTGTTTGGAAAATTAACCCTTTATCAGATGTATCATTGGCAAATACATTGTCCGACGCAGTGGGTTCCCTTTTCAATTTGTTGATGGCTTCTCTTGCTCTGCAAAAGCTATTTATTTCGATGTAGTCCCTTTTTTTTTTCTTTTGTTTCCTTTGCCCAAGAAGATATACTGGCAAAAATATTGCTACAAGAGATGTCTGAGATTTTACTGTCTGTTTTCTTCTATGATTTTTATGGTTTTGTAACTTACACTTAAGTCTTTATCCATTTCAGGTTTATGCTATGTGTAGTGTAAGTTTGTGGTCTAGTTTCATTTTTCTTTATATACCTGTCCAATTTTCCCAACACCATATTTTTAGCCTCTATGTCTTTACTCCATTGTATGCTTTTACCTCCTATTTCAAGTAATAATTGACCATAAAGGCATAAGTTTATTTCTGGGCTCTCTGCCTCTTCCATTGATGTATATGCCTGTTCTTATCCCAGTACCAGGCTTTGATTATAGGGGCTTTGTAGTATAGTTTGATATCAGGTATTATCATACTTCTAACATTGTTCTTCTTTCTCAAGATTGCTGAGGTTATTCGAGGTTTTTTTTGTTTCCATATAATTGTTGGAATATTTGTTCTAGATCTGTGAACTATACCATAGGTATTTTAACAGAAATTGCATTGACTCTATAGATTACTTTGGCTAGTATGGACACTTTAATGATGTTAGTTTTTCCAATCCATGAATGTGGGTGACCGCTCCTTGTGGTTTCAGGTGTTGTAGCCCAAGCCTTGAGCCAGGCAGCCCCCTATCCCCCAGGAAGCCTCTAAGTCTCAACAGAAAACTGGAAGGCTGAGGCAGACAAGACTGAAGGCCACTCAGAGGGTTCCCATGGGAATTGGGTTTAAAGACTACATATTATGCTTTAGAGCTTGCTCTGCTTTTCTTATCTCTTAGTTAACTATAAACAATCTCTAGCAAGGAATGTATGAAACTTTGCACCTAATGCCAGTGTGGCATCAAGATGTTTAATAGACTTTGACACATTGGTCACTGTGCCCTCTATGTTGATATCTGTAATCTGTAACTGTCAACTGTAATCCAGGTGCCTAAAAGCTAATTGATGATTTATGAATTTTGACCTTGTATCTCCCATGTATACCCTTCTCAATAAAAAACATGAGGAACAGAGGTCTTGCACTTTCTCCACTAGAGTGAGTAGCCTCCTCTTTTTCCCCCCAGACAAAATACAGTGTCCTGGATAAATTTGTTCCACCATAGTCGTGAAACCTCTGCTCAACAGAGTAGTTTCCAACAGAGCCAAGGCGTTGGAGGCAGTTCAGCCTCACATGAACACAATATATGCTTCTACTTCTTTATAACTTCCTCAATTTCATTCTTTACTATTCTATAATTTTCTGAGTATAAATCTTTTATCTCCTTGGATAAATTTATTCCTAGGTACCTTTTTTTTTTTTCTGTTGGAATAGTATATGAAATTGTTTTCTTAATTTCTTCTACTGATAATTCATTATTGGTGTGTAAAAGTGTCACTGATTTCTGAATATTAATTTTGTATTCTGATACTTTTCCAAATTTATTTATTAGATCTGGTAGTGTTGTGATGTAGTCTTTAGAGTTTCCTATGTACAAGATCATGTCAGCTGTGAATAATGACAGTTTTACTTCCTCCTTCCCAATTTGGATGCCTTTTATCTTTTCTTCTTGTCTTGTTGCTGTGGCTAGGACTTCCAGCACTATTTTGAATAAGAGTGGAGAAAGCAGGCATCCCTGTCTTGTTCCTCATCTAAGGGAAACACTTTTAGATTTTTTCCCATTGAGTATGATGTTGGCTGTGGGTTTGTCATATATGGTCTTTACTATGTTGAGATATAATCCCTCTCCTTCCACTTTGCTGAAAGTTTTTATCATAAATAGGTGCTGGATTTTATCAAATGCTTTTTCTGCATCTATTGACATGATTATGTGATATTTGTCCTTCATTTAGTTTATGGGATGCATCACATTTATTGAGTTGTGAATATTGTACCAACCTTGAATCCTCAAAAGAAACCCCACTTGATCATGATGTATGATCTTTTTAATGTATTGCTGGATTCAATTTGCTAATATATTATTGAGGATTTTAGTATCTACGTTCATCACAGATATGGGCCTACAATTTTTTTTCTTTGTAGTGTCTTTATCTAGTTTTGGTATTAGGATAATGTTGGCCTCATTTAAGAAAAAAATGTGGAAGTCTTCCACTCTCTTGAATTTTTTTGGAATAGTTTGAGAAGTATAGATGTTGGTTCTTCTTTGAATGTTTGGTAAAATTCTGTGTAAAACCATCCAGCTGAGGACCTTTTTAGCTGGAAGTTGTTTGATTACTGTTTAAATTTCATTAGGCGTAATCAGTATATTCAGGTTGCTGATTCTTCCTGATTCATTTTCAAAGATCTTATATTTCTAGGAATTTATCCATTTCTCCCAGGTTGTCCAATTTATTGGCATATAGTTATTATTATTATAGTATTTTATTACAATCCTTTGTATTTCTATGATGTCAGTTGTAACTTCACCTCTTTCATTTCTGATATTATTTATTTAGATTCTCTGTCTTTTTTTCTGGATGAGCCTGATTAAAGTTTCATCAATCGTGTTTATCTTTTCAAACAAGTAACTCTTGGTTTAATTGATCTTTTGTATTTTTTTAGCCTCTATGTCATTTGTTTCCACTCTGGTCTTTATTACTTCTTTCCTTCTCCTTACTCTGGGCTTTGTTTGTTGTCATTTTTATAATTATTTTAGGTGTAGGGTTAGATTTTTTATTTGAGATTTTTCTTGCTTCTTGAGGTAGGCCTGTGATGCTATGAACTTCCCTTTCAGGACTGCTTTACCTGTGTCCCATAGGTTTGGGTTGCTGTGTGTTCTTTTTTATTTGTTTCCATGTAATTTTTTATTCCCTCCTCAATCTTATTGTTAACCCATTCATTGGTTAATAACATGCATTTTAGCCTCCATGTGTTTTAGTGTTTTTCAGGTTTGTTTTTTTTTTTTTTATTGTAGTTGATTTCTAGTTTCATACCATTGTCATCAGAGATGCTTGCTATGATTTCAATCCTCTTTAACTTGTTCAGGCTTATTTTGTGTCCTAACATGTGATCTATCTCTGGGAATGTTTTGTGTGCACTTGAGAAGAAAGTATATTCTGCTGCTTTGAGATACAATGTTCTATAAGTATAAATTAAATCCAACCAATGTAGTGTGTCTTTAAGATCACTGTTGCCTTGTTGATTTTTGTCTGAAAGATCTATCCATTGATGACAGCAGGGAGTCAAAATCACCCACTATAACTGTATTGCTGTTGTTCTCTCACTTAATGTCCACCAAGATTTTTTTATACACTTAGGTGCTCTATGTTGACTACATATATCTTTATAATGGTTATATCTTCTTGTTGGATTGATCCCTTTAATATTATGTAGTGACCTTCTTTTTCTCTTGTTGTGGCTTTTGTTTGAAATCTATTTTGTCAGATATAAGTATTGCTACTCCAACTTTTCCATTTCTGTTTGCATGGAATTTTTTTTTCCACCTGTTTACTTTCAGTGTGTGTGCATTTTTGTTCTTATGTGGGTCTCTTGTAGACAGCATATATATGGGTCATGTTCTCTTTTCCACTCAGCTACCCTATGTCTTTTGACTGGACCATTTAATTCACTTACATATAAGATTATTATTGATAGATACTTATTTTTTAAACTATTTTATTTTAAAGATTTTATTTATTTACTTTTTTAGAGAGAGGGAAAAAGAGGGAGAAAGAAGAAACATCAGTGTGGGAAAGATCCATCAATCGACTGCCTCTCGTGCCCTCAACTGGGGAACCTGGCCTGAAACCCAGCCATGTGCCCCAACTGGGAACCAAATCCGCAACCCCTCAGTCCACAGGCCAGTGCTCAATCCACTGAGCCACACCAGCCAGGGCGATAGATACTTATTTATTGCCATTTTATTCTGTAAACCTATGTTCCTCTCTTCAATTATTCCTTCTCTTTTCTTCTTAGAGAAGGCCTTCAACAAGCCTTGCAATGATGGTTTATTAACAATGAACTCCTTTGACTTATTTTTGTCTGGGAAGCTCTTTATATTGCCCTCAATTTTAAGTGATAGCCTTGCAGGATAGAGTAGTCTTGGTTGTAGGTCCTTACTTTTCATCACTTTGAATATTTCATTCCAATCCCTTCTGGCCTAAAGTGTTTCTATTGAGAAATCAGCTGACAGTCTTATGGGAACTCCTGTTTTAGGTTACTAATTGCTTTCTCTTGCTACTTTTAAGATTCTTTATTTTTTTTAATGATTGGCATTTTAATTATGATGTGTCTTTGTGTGGGCCTCTTTGTGTTCATCTTCATTGGGATTCTGTGCTCCTGAACTTGTGTGACTTTTTCCTTCACCAAGTTAAGGATTATTTCAGCGATTATTTCTTCAAACGTGATCTCTTTCCCTTGTTCACTGTCTTCTCCCTCTGATACCACCATGATGCAAATGTTGTTATGCCAAACCACTGATTCTCTGCCAGAGTCTCTAACACTGGTTTTCCCAGGAGAGGCATGCCACAGATTTAGGTTAGGTGCAGTCAGCCATCACCTCTGCAGGAGCAAATGCAGCTGAGCAGAGCCACCAGGGTCAGTACTGATCAAAAGAGTCTCACGTTAGGGATGATGCTGGCCCAGCCTACAGAAGGGGTCTAAGCACTTTGTCCTGGTTCCAGAAAATAGCCTCTGAGGGACTCACATTCTGAATGTCCCAGACCTGAGCAGCTATTCCTTTTCCCTGTGGAACTGAAGGGCAGGGTACCCAGGACTTGGAAGGGCAGATCCAAACAGTTTCCCAGTGGGGGTGGTGCCTGCAAGCCTGGGGGAGTGGGGCAGGTACTTCTTCCCCTTCCTGGGGTAATATGGGCTAAATTCACAGGAGAAATAGGAGTGCCCCACCACCACCACCAATGTAGCCACCCAACTCAGCACCCACCCATTTGATTCCCGGAGAAAAACTTTCCAAGGAGACATGCTCTGAAAGTCCCAGCTCTGCACAGCATTCGATCCTCCTCCTCGGCTGAAATCAACAAGATGGGGCTGGCCATGTGATTTGACAGGTGGGGGGGCAGCTGTGCACTTGAGGTGGGAGAGACCAGTCCCCTTTCCAAAGCTGCACAGTTTATTCTCAGCCAAGAGCCTCCTCATAAAAAGAGAGCCCCAAAGATCACTGCTGGATGCAGCCATCAGATCCCTCTGCAGGACCTGAGCACAGCAGAGTGGCCTCACCAGCTGTCAGGAACTAGGCTGTGCCTTCCCCAGGTTGGTGCTATAATAAGAGAAGTGCTCGTCTCTGGGAAGGTGGTGTCTGGGTCTGTGACAGACTACTTTCTCTTCCAGACAGACTGAATCCCCACTGATTTTCACTCTTAGATGCTATGCGGGTTCCTCTTCCTGTCTCTGATGCTCT
The DNA here is from genome assembly GCF_987537825.1 of Furipterus horrens. Taxonomy (NCBI): domain Eukaryota; kingdom Metazoa; phylum Chordata; class Mammalia; order Chiroptera; family Furipteridae; genus Furipterus; species Furipterus horrens. Next base: position 111,088,699 of record NW_028327173.1, read on the forward strand.
GGGTTGGGGATACCTGCATGGGACTGAGACCCCACACTCCTGGGGGGGTAGTTTTACAACCACAATATCTCTCTGGCTTCTCAGCCACCACACCTAGGTGTGGGGGCTAGCCCTTTCTGAGTCACTACTCTTCTTACCAGTTTCTACGTGGTTTCTTCTGTAAATCCTTGGTTATAACCATAGAGGCCAGAAGGAAGTGGCATAACATTTTCTGAGTGCTGAAAAGTAAAGGATTGTCAACCTATATTCCTATATCCAGTGAAAATGTTTTATGTGAATGAAGGTGAAATCAAGGCATTTTCAGATGAAGGAACACTAAGAGAATTTCACCAGCAGACCTATCCTGAAAAAAATGGCTATAAGAAGATGGAAGTTCTTAAAACAGAAAGAAAAAGATTTTTTAAAAAGGAATCTTGGAACATCAGGAAGGAAGGAAGAACATGGTAAGCAAATATATAGGTAAATATAATAGATTTTCATTTTCCTCTTGAGTTTTCTAAATGATGTTTGAAGATTGTAGCAAAAATTTATGTACACTGATGTAGTTCTGAATATCAGTAAAGAAAATGTTAAAGGCAATAATAAACAAATTAACAAAGGAACATAAATATGTGAAGCAAACACTGAAATAAGAAATAAATAAACCCACAATTCATGTTGTACATGTCAATATCCCTCCTTTAATAATTAATAGAACAAACTAGACAGAAAATCAACAAAGATATAGAAAAACTCAACCCCAGCATCAACCAACAGGATATAATCAACATTTAAAGAACATTTCACCTAACAACACAGAATACACATTTTTATCAAGTGCCCATGGAACATGTATTAAAATAAATCATATCCTGGGCCATGAAAGAAATCTCAACAAATTTTAAAGAACTGAAATCCTACAGAATATGTTCTCCAAGCACAATGAAATCAAAATAGAAATTAATAATAGGAAAATACCAAAATAGTTGGAAACTAAACAACACACTTCTGAATAATTCATGGGGCAAAGAGTAAGACTCAAGGGAAAGAAAAATACAGTGAAATGAATGGAAATGAAAATACAACACATAAAAAATTTCAGGACACAGCTAACATATTGCTGAAAGAAAATTTTATAGCATTAAATGTATACATTAGAATAGAGGAAAAGTTGCAAATCAGTAACTTAAGTCCCCATCTCATGAAACTAAAATAAATAAATAAATAATAAAAGAAAAGAAAAATAAGTCCAAAGCAACAGAAGGAGGAAATACTAAAGATAAGAGCAGAAATCAGTGAAACTGAGAACAAAAACTATAGAGAAAACCAATGAAACAAAGAGCTTGTTCATTGGAAAGATCGATTAAAGTGACAGCCTCTAGCAAGTAATATCTGAAATGAAACATGAGCTATCACTACAGACCCTGCAGGTATCAAAGTGATAATAATGGAATGCTACAGGCAACTTCACACACACACGCACACACATTTGACAACTTACTAATTCCTCAAAAATCAGAAACTTCCCCAACTCACCTAAAGTGACATAAATCATGTTAATAGCCCTGTAATTATTAAGGAAAATGTAGTACAAGTGAGAACCAAAAACATCCTACAAACCAATATCTCTCGTTTATGTAGATGCAAAATTTTTAAACAAAATATTAGGAAATAAAATTAAGCAATATATTTTTTTAAATCATATGCCATGACCAAGTAGAGTTGATTTCAGGGATGCAAGACTGTTTCAATATTTGAAAAATCAATGTAATCCACAATATTAACCGGTTAAAGAAGTCACACAATCATATCAATGCAGAAAAGCATTTGACAAAAGTGTGCACCTATTCATGGTATTCTTAAGAAAAACAGAAATATACTCCTCCAACTTGATTTAATTTACATAAAACCCTACAGCTAGTATTACATTTTTAATTAATTTATTATTTTAAGATTATTATTTTTCTTTTTTTTAGTAAGAGGAGAAGGAAAGAAGAGAGCGAGAGAAACATTGATCAATTGCCTCTCGCTCACCCTCAACTGGGAACCTGGCCCACAACACAAGCACGTGTCCCAACTGGGAATCGAACCTGCAACCTTTTGGCTTGCAGGACGATGCCCAAACCACTGAGCTACACCAGTCAGGGCATTATATTTAATGGTAAAAGACTGAATGCTCTCCCAATAAGATCAGGTACAAAGCAAGGATGTTTACCCACACTGCTATTATTCAGTATAGTGCTGGAAGTTCTAGCCAATGGATTAAGGCAAGAAAAAGAGGAAAAAACGGTATATACATTGGAAAGGAAGAGATAAAACTATTCCTATTTGCAAAAGGCATGATTTCCTACATATAATATCCCAAGAAATCTACAAAAACAAACAAACAAAAACCCTTTACAACTGGTGAGTTTAGCAAGGTTGCAAGATTACAAGATGAACACTCAAAATCCACTGCATTTCTATATACCAACAATGACCATATGGACACAAATTAAAAATACAATAAGTTTATAACGACTCAAAAAATTAAAATATTTAGGCATAACAAAACACGTACAGGACATGTATGTGAAAAACTGTAACATACTAATTTAAGAAACCAAAGAATAGCTAAATACACAAAGAGACATACTACATTCATGATTTGGAAGATTCAACATGGTAAAGATGTCAATTTTCTCCAGTTTAATGCAATTTCTATAAAAATTTCAGTAAGATTTTTTTCGTAGATGTAGACAAGACTACTGTATGAAATTTATATGGAAAGCCAAAGAAACTAGAATAGCCAAATAATTTTCAAAAAGAAAAATGGGCCCTGGCCAGTGTGGCTCGATTGCTTGGAGCATCCATCATCCCCTAAACTGAAAAGTTGTGGATTAGATTCCTGGTCAGGGAGAATAGGAGAGGCAACTGATTGATGTTTTTAGCTCAAATTGATGTTTCTCTCCCTCTCTTTTTCCCTCTCTTTCCCACTCACTAAAATCAATAAGTATGCCCTGGTTGAGAGCTGAGAGAGAGAAAGAAAAGAAGGAAGGAAGGAAGTTAGGAAGGAAGGAAGGAAGGAAGGAAGGAAGGAAGGAAGGAAGGAAGGAGGAAGGAAAGAAGGAAAAGAGAATGGGAGGAATCAGCCTACCAAATCTCAAGACTTATATAGCTATAGCAGTAAGACTGTAATCTTGATGGAGGGATAGACACATAGATCAACTGAACACAGTGGAAAATCCAGATATAGACCCACACAAATATGTCTAATTGATTTGTTTGTGTTTATATCATATATAATCATATGTGTAACTATATATTATACATTTTGTATATATAAATTCATATGTAAATAAATGTGTATAAAACATTGTGGTAAAATACACAAAACCTAAAATTTGCCATTTTAACCATTTTAAGTGTACAATTCAGGAGTATTAATTACATTCACAATGTTGTACAACAATCATGACTATATATTTCCAAAACTTTTTCATCACCCCAAGCAGTAACTCTATATCCATTGAGCAATAATTCCTCATTCTCTATTCGCCTCAAACTCTATCTACTTTCTGTCTTGGTGTGCTTGCTTTTTCTAGGTATTTCATCTAAGAGGTATCATACAACATCTGTCTTTTTGTGCCTGGCTTATTTCACTTAGCATAATGGTTTTCAGTCCTCTTTATGGCTGAATAATATTCTATAATACCGTATTTTGTTCACCCATTCTCTGTTATGGGTACACAGGTTTCCATCTTTTGGCTATTGTGAATAGTGCTGCAATAAAGTTTGGTATACAAGTAAATGAGCCCTGATTTTCCATCATTTTGGGTATGTAAATAGGAATGGAATCCCTCGGCCATATGGTAATTTTATGTTTAATTTTTGGAGAAAATCCCAAGCTGTTTTTCAGAGCAGCCACACTATTTTACATTTCCACTAGTAATGTATGAGAGCTGCAATTTTTCCACATTTGTACCAACACCTGTTATTATTTTGTTTTGTTTTGTTTTAATTATAGCAGCCCTAGTAAGTGTGAAGTACAATATTACCTCACTGTGGTTCTGATTGCATTCCCTTGATAACTAATCATGTAGAATTAATGGGTAGAGTTAATGTTGAATGAATGCACAGAGACTTACTATTTTAATATTTTTTATCATAAGAGGGTAAATCTATCTTTTAGTTTATGTTATTATTAATATAAAAGACCATTATTATTAGTTTTTATAATGATAACAGCATTTTGTATATATTTATCTTAATTATACAAATAAGTTATTTCTTTTCTTGAAAATGGCGTTTTTGGATAATTAAGACTTTTAAAGTGATTAAAACAGATGCTGGCTGGGTGTGACCTCAGCCTGTCTAGAAGTCCCTAAATAAAGCAAGCATTCTTTCAAATATTATCTAATGAAAGTGAGACCATTCTAATATTTTCAAAACAAATAAATCAAATACAGCAGAAAGCTTTTTCCACACTGGTATGAAGAGAGAGAATAAAACTGTGATAAAGTCTGTTAATTATCAGATTTTAATGTATGAAGTTTTTGTTTGGGGACACGATTTATTCCATGGCAGATCAGAGTTAATGTAATAAATAGCCATGCTATAATAGAGTTATACTAAATCCTGAAACTTGAAAACATTTAGGCAGAACTGTCCAATGAAAGTCAAAATACAGCCCTGGTTGATGCGGTCCAGTGGACTGAGCGGCTGGGTTGCCAGCCTGCAAGAGGCAACTTATCAGTGTTTCCCTTGTACAAGATGTTTCTCTCCCTTTCTCCCTCCATCCCCCTCCCTCTAAAAATAATAAATAAGTAAAATCTTTAAAATGGGTTACTATTTTTTAAAAGTCAAAACATATCCAAAATCAAGAAAATTTCCCCATAACTTTAACTTGTATTCATAGGTCTAACAGTGTCATTCTGGATAGGTAACTTCGTCCTCTATTAGGATATATTCCGCTATTTTAAAACCTGCAACAAGAAATTAATTTATGGATCGATGAGATATTGTATATTAACCAATGAAAGGCTCTTCCTCCGTGTACGGTGTGGCCATTAAGTAAACATTGTTAATTCTCGTTAATCCATTGTTCGTTTATTAAATGTAATAGAATCAGGGTCAGCCCACTGGGAAAGGTCTCCGAAACGCAAATAACCTATCTAATGAAAACCCTGCCAGCAGCAGCAAGTGATCTCCCGGCGGTGCGCGGCGGAGAACCCGCAGTCTGTCGAAAGGCAGGAATCGGAGGCCTTCGTGGGAGTCTGCAGCCCAGCACCGGACCCCAGATTCTAAAGCCCCATGTGATGTAAGCGTTTAGTTCGCCTCGCCCCCGGCGGTCTCCGCTCTTCCCTAGCTGGTCCAGCCTCTCAGTCCTGGAAAGGCCCTGCTCCCCCCACCCCTGATGCCTCTGCCTCTCGCCCTACCCTCGCCTCGCATTGTTCCCGCCTTAAAGCGCTTGGCTGCACGCACTTGCCTCCCGGGTCAGTCCTGCCCTGCTCTCCCGAAAGCCCGCGTCCCCCCGGTCGCCCCGCCTTCCCTCTCTCCCGCCCCGCCTCTCCTCGCTCCCGGGCTATTCCGGCGGCAGGCTGCCTCTCCCGGCAACAGTTCCCAGGGAACAACCCTTTCACTCGTTGGTCTAGGCCTGCACTTCTTCAGCCGTCTCCCGCCTCCTCTTCAGCTGTTCTCTAGGGCCAGCAATTGAGGTTCCTGTGGTCAGCCCAACGTCAGCCTTGTCCAGTGCTTCTGCCTGATGGCTGCGGAGACCCAGCTTGCCCACAAGCCTTCTCCCTGACCAGGACAGAAAGCCTCTGTCTGACCTCATGCATTTCCTGTTTGAACCTCCAGGAAGGAAGAATTGATAAATGTCTTGAGCCTCACAGAGTGGAGTCGTCTAGACAAATAGTGACATCCCAGTGCAGTATCTCTTCTAATGTTTAGTGTCTCAAAGTTAACCGCCATTAACGTCATGTTTTGAACAAACAAAACCCCATACAGCTGGACATGCCGTTGTTTTTCATACTACAGTATTAAAAAGTAACCTAGATAACAAATGCTGGCAAGGATGTGGAGAAAAGGGAATCCCTGTATAGCGTTGGTTGCCGGAGGCTGGGGGATAGGGGAAATATCCCTGGTGGAGACCGCCAGGTGGCGACGCTAGACTGGGGGATAGGTTGGTAAAGCGTACAAACTTGCAGTTGTAAGACGAATAAGGTCTGAAAATCTATATATAATGTGGTGACTATAGTTGATAATACTTGTGGACAGAAAAAGGGGCCACATACTCAACCTGACAAGCTCAGGGATGGTCTGACATTAAAACTTCCTAACTAAAAGTGAGTCATGGTGTGTAGTCATGTCCTGGGCCATTATCTTCTTGACAAAAGTCAACCTTATCTGAGCCTGGCTATTGTCTTTCTGCATGTATGATAACATACCTTTGTAATGTCAAAGTAACCCCTCTTTTCCAGACCCCTGAGGGCACAATTTCCCACCAGAGCATGAGACCATGGAACCCCTCGTTGTTATCTTGTTCCCCACATACTACCTCTATGTGCTGTGAATGTTAATTGCTAACTATCCTGTGCCAACAAATGTAAAAGAAGCATTTGTCTCTCCGTTTTACTCTTTACCCAATGTGAGACTTCCTCGCTTTGCGTTCTTCTGCCCCCTTTATCTACCACCAATTAAGTTCATGTAACTGTAACCCTCCTTCTGCCTCCTTTGGTTGTAATGTATAAAATAAACTGCAAAACTGACATTCTCCAAACCATTTTCTCAATTTGTTGAGATTTTGCTTCCTAGTAATTGTAATCAGTTTGACTCAAATAAACTCATAAAAATTCTCATAGGTTTGGACATTTCTTATGTTGACACACTGTATTGTATAATTGAAGTTACCTAAGAGAATAGAAAAATGTTCTCACCAAAAAAATAAATAAAAGTAAATATGCGAGACAATGGATGTGTTAATTAACTTGAGGGGGGGAATCCTTTTGAAACCAGAAAAGTGGATCTCACGCTGCCTGCCACTACCAGAAATAATAGACAAGGACTGAATCTTTTTTATTTTGGGGGGGTACACTTGTTTATTTATTTTTATTGATATTCTATTACAGTTGTCCCAATTTTTCCTCCTTTACCCTCCTCCACCCAGCCCACCTCTGCTCCCACAGTCAATCCCCACACTTGTCCATGTCCACGGTTCATTCATACATGTTCTTTGACTAGTCCCTTCCCCATCTTTCCACCATTGTCCCCCTTCTCCCTCCCCTGTTTGCTCTCATTCTCTTTATGGGCACTTTATTCACATGCTAGCAATCTGAGAACATGGCAGGTTTTGTATCCTAAAAATCATCTTAACATCTCATCTCAAGCCAACCTCTTTTGTAAGAAAAGGGTAGGTAAGGGGTTTGAAATTCAGGGAAAAAGGTTAATCAGATAAAAGCTGCAGTCTGGCAATTTTCCTAGCATCCCTTCATGTTCTGACCAGTGATTCTTTATGTTTGTCCTGGTCGGCAGCTGTTCCCTCCCTGGAGCACAATAGCTCAGATATAACAGTGGAAAATTGTAACGGTGGGAAATTATAACCCACTCCATCATTCTTTTGATATTTTTTTCTGTAAGTGCTGACTCTACTATGTGGCTAGGAGATGAACAGCATGTTTGTATAAGGATCCTAGGAACTAGTTTAAAAAAATACAGACTCCAATCTTCAAGCATCTCAGCTCCAGGGAGATTTGGTGACCTTCAACGATGGATAGAGGATATCAGGAAGCCGTGATGACATGAAGCTAGGATGACTAAACCATATGATGCACACTGGACCATCACTTGCTTTATCGGAATGGACTATCCTTGTCTACATGTAGAGAACTTTTCAACCCCCTTCATTGATCTCTTTGTTCTGTTCCCCTCTCCCTCACAAAAACCTCTACCTCCACTGAGAGGGGGATATGGGCTTTGAGACGTGAGTCCCCCATCTTCCAGGTGGCCAGCACCTGAAAGTAAACCACTTTTCTTTACATCAGCACCTGCCTCTCCAGTATTGGCTTTCATAGTGGCAGGCAGCCAGACCTGCTTTCAGCAACACAGATGTTATCTTGATGGCTTGTAGTCCTCCTTGGGCACAAAAGTTGAATTGCTTGTGGGACTCTGGGAGTCAGGGTAGATCTGGCCATGCATTCCAGTTCTTAGAACAACAGCTTTCTACATGCATCAATCACTAACCCTATTACATATAATTAAAGCTAAAAATGTTTAACTCTTAAGGTCCCCCATCACTTTCACTATGTATGCATATATCAAATCACCACTTTGTACTCTTTAAATATCTTACAATTTTATTTGTCAATTACATTTCAATAAAGCTGGAAGAAAAATCACAGAACTTAAAAAAAAGAAAAAAGAAAAAAAAACAATTCAATTTTGTCAGTAATTAACTTAGCAATGCTTAGTGTAATGGACAGTGGTTCCACCTAAGTCATCATAAATTATGCATCAGATTGAGAGACATATACTGGCACTAAAAGTATAGTGACAAATAAAAGCAGAACATAAAAGATTCACAACCCAATTATAATAAAAATGGACATGTATACAAATAGAGGTTGGAGAAGGATACAGGACTCAAACTAGAAAATTGGACTCTTTACAGGAGGTTAAGGCTGATTCATCCCTTTGGGATGTCCTGGAGATGACTGGTGCTCTTTTGGTTCCTGCCTTTGAGGCGGGTTAGTAAGAAGCTAGGAAAATTCCTTGGCAAGGGGAATATGGAAACTGAGACAGACAGCTGAACAAATTGATTCAGCCGGTTTACAGCCAGATAATAAACCAAAGGTCTTATCTTCCCTACAAAAAAACACTTAGGAGCAAACAGTTTACACATTGCAGACGGTGCTGGGGCAGATCACCTCAGTCCAGTCCCTCTTCAGTGACACTCCTTGAAGATGAAACAAATCAGAAAATTACTCCAGTCCCTCTTTGTACTCATTTTGGTACATCAATATATTAAAGAACTCACCTTGAAAGCTGATGAATATTCTGCTAAGACCCTCCCCTGAGACTTCCCCTAGGATTCCTGACTGCAGAAGATAAAAGCCCTCAAAACGAAGGATATGGATGCCCACCCTCTTTGGAGCTAGCCATGCCCTTTGCTCAGGCCAGTATTAAAAACCAAACAAACAAAAAACCACTCTGGGGGCTCCCATGGGATTTGCAACCAGGAGAACAGTGGAAAGCAAAACCCCTGAGCCTGTCTCTAAGGAGAAATTTTGAGTAGTGGGTTTGAGAAAGGAAGGGACAACAGAAAGAAAGCTGCCTTTCCTTGAAAATGTGAGGATAAATTTTGAGAAGAGTGACAAGGAGTTCAAAGAATTTTTTCAACTTTAATTTATGTAAGAATGGAGCAAAAGTTATCTGCTGCAAGAGAGGAGGTGGCTGGTAAAGTTTGGATTGGTTTCTGGCAACAAGGGGGACCAGAAAAGATTGCTGATAGGAGACCAGAAACAAAACAAAACAAGAGAAGTCTGCTGGTTGCAGATTTACTACGGCTGGAAACTCTTTTTTTCCTTCTTCCCTTCTATACCTTCCTAATCTAAGCTTGTAACAAAAATGACTTCAGGCTGCCAAATCCTAATTCTTGCACCAGCATACCCAGATACTAGATTTTTCTCCAATAACTGGCAACAAACGTGCGAGAGTGGCGAAAGCAGACGGCTCTCTTCTTTCCAATAGTGAACACCGAGCTGGCCTCCAAGCACTATTGAGGAGCCTCGACCTCCGCTACCAAGTGTTATACTTCTTCATACAGCAAAGGCATCTCCTAAAACGCTTGCTGGGGACGATGAGATGTGAGGACACCTGGTTCTCTCGTAAACAAAGTCCCCGGCAAAAATGCGGCACGTATCTAAGGCGTGCGGAAGGAAGGCAATGCTGAGGTACCAGGTTATTGCCTTTCATTTTGCGCTCGGTATATCCGTCCGAACACCCGCTACGCGCATTAAGCGTATTCCGACCCAATTCTGTTACACGAAAACAGAGGTTTCACAACAAAATATCAGGAAATAAGACAGTGAAAGGAGCGATCCATCCTCGCTACGGATGGCAATCTCAGGTACACAGCCTCTAGACCGCCTCCTATGGGTGTGTTATTCCTGAGACGCCGCGCTCCGGGATGACGTCACCAGAACTCAGCCTCGAATACAGTTTCGCACCGTTGGCTGACGCCGGGCGCGGTGGCGCGCGCCTGTAGTCCCAGCTACCCGGGAGGCTGAGGCAGGAGGATCGCTTGAGTCCAGGAGTTCTGGGCTGTAGTGTGCTATGCCGATCGGGTGTCCGCACTAAGTTCGGCATCAATATGGTGACCTCCCGGGAGCGGGGGGCCACCAGGTTGCCTAAGGAGGGGTGAACCGGCCCAGGTCGGAAACGGAGCAGGTCAAAACTCCCGTGCTGATCAGTAGTGGGATCGCGCCTGTGAATAGCCACTGCACTCCAGCCTGGGCAACATAGCGAGACCCCGTCTCTTTTGCTTCCCCCCCATGACTTGAGGGAATTCTCTTCTGAATATTGTGTTTTCCAAATAAACGATAACTTTGGCCCCTTCCAGATTCAGACTTTTACGTACAGTTTACCTACCTTCATTACGGCCTCTCTTCCCATTATACACTTCTCAGACACCTCACTGCTGACCCCTACTGGAACATATTTAACACATCTTTGCGAAAAGCTGTTATCGCCTTCGGAGCCAACAGGGGATGCTCGTGTACTCACACAATCTGTCGGATAACTACGCAAAAGAGCACCTCCGACTCTAGAATTACCAAATTCTTCATGCAGCGATCGTTAGCTGCTCCATAAGCGGACCGAACCTGCCCTCCCCACCTCCTGCCAATAGGATGTCACTTTCTTTCACCCCTGGACTGCCAAGGTTTTTGCTTTTAAATGCTGCAGGCGTCAAGCTCTGTCTGGCCAAACAAGTCTTTCTCCCGAATCCTTAAATTCTACCCATTGACGATAGTGCTGACCTTCCGACGGGGCCTCTTCTTCTCTCCCCTAATAGAAAAAAAAGAACAACTTTAGGGAAGCCCAGATGCCCTTTGTGCAGAGATGGAGGGGCTAGCATGGCAGAATGCAGTTCCCTTGTCTCTCTCTGTTTGCCAAAAAGCTAACGTAAAAGAATTGAAGCGCAGAGCTTGGGGGCTGTGTTTTTGAACCCAGTGTTGATGAGAGGGCAAAGTCTCAATGACCTCTTGTAAGCCAAATTGAGCAAGTACTGTGTCTATATCTTTTTAAGGAGAAATAGGCGAATAATGAGTAAAAGAAGACAATCTTTCGAATGGTCAGTTCTGGTAGTCTGTGATAGTAATTCCATCGTTATGAAAGAATTATCTTAGAAGGTTCCCTTGTAAATGCATGCATTTTAGGGGCAGTGGAAATTATTCACACATTCACATCAATCTTGACATTAAGCTAATAATCTACTGGTGATTTAAAGACTACAAGCACACTACTTCAAGTCAAGATGGCAGCATAGGAAAACACTGCTTGTCTCCTCACTCAAGCACATCAAAATTACAACAAACCTATAGAACAACTATTACTCAAAACCATCAAAAATTGAGTTGAATGGAAGTCTGATGATTAGGGAGTTAAAAGTAAAACACATCCATCCAGACTGAGAGGAACGGAGGCCGAGAGGAGGGGTGGAGACGAGGAAAGGGCTGGTCCCATATCCAAGAGTGGTGGATAAAAATTCAGGAGGGATCTCTTGGGAGAAAGGAGTTCCAGCCCCACAGCAGGCGTCCCCACCCAGGGTTCCAGTGCCGGGAAGATAAGCCTCCACAAATTCTGGCTGCAAAAACCAGTGGGGGTTGAGTACATGGAAGAAACTTCTGGAGTCCCAAGCAGTTCCTCTTAAAGAATCTACACTGGGACTTACTTACTCAGACTCACTTCTGAGCTCCAGCATCACAGTAGCAGCTTGAAAGGCACCAATGATATACAGAGAGAAACTCAACTGTCTGCCATCAAGGCAAGAGCTGGGGGACAGCTTTCTCCCAACAGAAAGGCAGGCAGAGGCCAATGTCTCCTTTCTGTACACCTCCTGTCTTCCCCCCTCCCCCCCCCCTGCACAGCCATAGAGCTGGCAGTCTGGTACCATATCTGAGACTCCATCAAGCTGGCTAACACTGTTTGCCCTGTCCTGGAGATCACCAGAGACTGTCCCATCCAACTTATGGGCCCACCAAAGTTGCTTTTCCATATGAACAGCTGGTCTTGGCTCATGCTTCACAACTTCCTAAATCAGTGAGTCCCCAGCACTTGTACATTTTGCTAAATGGCCCCAGGCCCAGCATTAGTAGCAGCCAGTTTAGATTCACAGCTTGGCTTTTTCTGGGACTCTACAACCCTAGCACAAGTAGCAGCCATCTCAGATTGCTTTATAGCTCAGGCAGAGTGGCCCCAGGCAAAACAGAGGTGAGGGCTGATCTTGACCTGCACCATCTGGGAAATCCCAGAGCCTGCCCACCCAGTGGACAGCTACAGGCCATGTCAGAGCACCACCACCCTGCCTCCACACAGCTGATCCTCCATGGAGGACAGAGGTTGGTGGTCAGTGGTCACAGCCAGTTCTTATAGCTGACCCTCTCATTGATCTGCCAACAGCAATCAAGGCTCAACTACAAGAGGAGGGTGTATTCAGCCCATGTGAAGGCTGCACCTCAAGTACTCCAGTTGAGTGATAGGGGAGACCATGTCACTGGACCCTACAGGACACCTACTACATTAGGCCATGCTACCAAGACATGGAGTCATTGCAGCTCTACCTAATACACAGAACAAACACAGGAGGCTGCCAAATTGAGGAGGCAAAGAAATATGGCCCAAATGAAAGGACAGGTCAAAACTTCAGAAAAAGAACTAAACAAAATGCACATAAGCAATCTATCAGATACAGACTTCAAAACACTAGTTATAAGATTGCTCAAGGAATTTAAAACAACCATAAAAAAGATCCAGTGAGTAATGAAGGATTCAATAATTGAAATAAAGAACAATTTACAGGGAACAACAGTAGAGTGGATGAAGTCAAAAATCAAATCAATAATTTGGAACATAAGGAAGCAAAAAACAACCAATTAGAGCAACAAGAAGAAAAAAGAATAAATTTTAAAAAACAAAACAAAAACGAGAATAGTGTAACCAGCCTGTGGAACAACTTAAAGCGTCCCAACATTCACATCATAGGGGTGCTGAAGGAGAAGAGAAAAAGAAACAAATTGTGAAAATAATGAAAGAAAACTTTCCTAATTTGGTGAAGGAAATAGATATGCAAGTCCAGGAAGCACAGAGAGTTCCAAACAAGATGGATGCAAAGAGGCCCACTCCAAGACACATCATAATTTAAATGCCAAAGATTAAGGATAAAGAGAGAACTTAAAAGCAACAAAAGGCCCTGTCCAGGTAACACAATTAGTTAGGGCATCATTTCCATAGGCCAAGGTTGTGGGTTTGATACCCAGTCAGGGTACATACAAGAATCAACCAATGGATGCATAAATAAATGGAACAACAAATCTCTCTCTCTCTCTCTCTCTCTCTCTCTCTCTCTCTCTCTCTCAAAAAAAGAAAAAAAAAGCCACAAGAGAAAAGTTAGTTACCTACAGTGGAGTTCCCATAAGACTGTCAACAGACTTCTCAAAAGAAACCTTTCAGGCTATGGAGGATTGGCAAGAAATAGTCAAATTTATTAAAAGCAGGAGCCTACAGCTAAGATTGGTCTACCTTGCAAAGTCGTCAGTTAGAATCAAGGGGAGAGAAGAGAAAGAGCTTCCCAGACAAGAAAAAACTAAAGGAGTTACCAAACCATTATTATGTGAAATGTTAAAGGAACTTCTTGAATAAAAGAAGATCAAAACTATGAACAATAAAATGACAATAAGTACATATCTATCGATAATTTAGTCTAAAAAACAAGAAGAACAGAGACAGAATCATGAATACAGAGAGCATTTTTTTAAAGTTTTTATTTATTTATTTTTAGAGAGAAGGAAAAGAACGGAGAAAGAGAGGGAGAGAAACATCAATGTGTGAGAGATACATCAATCAGTTGCCTCTGGCACATCCCCAACTGGGGACCTGGCCTGCAACCCACGCATGTGCCCTGACTGAGAATCAAACCAGCAACCTTGGGGTTTGCAGGCCAGCACTCAGTCCACTGAACTACACCAACCAAGGTGGAGAGCATTTTGATTGTTGCCAGATGAGAGTGGGGTGTGGGAGAATGGATGAAAAGGTGAGGGGATTTAGAAGTACAGCTAGGCAGTTACAGAAAAGCCACTGGTATGTACATTATAGGAAATGAAGTAGCCAACAAACCTATACACATGACCCGTGGACATGAACAATCATGTGAGGATTGCCTGAGGGAGTCAGGGGTGCTTGATGGAGGGGGGCAAAGAGGAAAAGATTGGGACAATTATAGTAGCATAATCAATAAAATATAATTTAAGAAACATAAAGACTGCAAGCACAGATTTTTCACCACTTGTAAACTGAAAAGGGGAAAAAGTAGTAAGCTTTTCATAAAGCTAATTGTATTCCGGTTTTTGTAGATGGCATAACTATTCTTAAAAAGGCCCTCCTTGGACTGGATAAGTATCTTCATCATGGTGGCTTCTGTGTATGCCCTCTACAATTGTATGGATCGAGTCTTATTCCAATTCTTCAGCAGGACAACTTTTCAGGATTTAAAAGTCACCCCCTAATCTGTGTATTTTTCACTAAATGAAAATATGTGGAGATGCTTTTTACGTTTTAACGCTTTACCCCATTTCACCCCAAAATAGGAGGCAAAGTACTTTTGGCATCCTCATATGTTTTTTACTAAATAAATCTTGGAACTCGGTCCAGAATGACTTAGCTATCGAAGTAAAGACTGCTTTTGAGTAGCTGCCTCTGTTAGCCCTGAGATTCCAACCCACCTTCAATCTTTTTCACCACCTTTGGGGAGGTGTGCAAGGCAGAATAAGGCATCCTTCCCCCAAAGATGTGCATGGCTTAATGTCTGAACCCTATGATACCTTACTTTACATGGTAAAAAGAGGTTTACAGATGTGAGTAAATTAAGGATCTTGGGAGATTATCCCATGGGCACAATATAATTACAATGATCATTATAAGAGGGAGGTATGAGGGTCAGAGTCAAAGAAAGAGATGTGTCCTGGAAACAGATTGCAGTCATGCAGAGTCACCAACTAAGGAATGTATACAGCTTCTGGAAGCTGGAAAAGGCAAGGACACATATTTTCCTGTATAACCTCCAAACCTAATGTAGTCCTGCTGACCGGTTTGGAATTTCCTGGGCTTCAGAACTGTAAGGTAGTAAATTTGTGTTGCTTAAGCCACTGAATTTGTAGTAATTTGTTATAGGAGCAGTAGAAAACAAATACAGGTATAGTGTACAATGTTAGACTATATCTGAAAGAACTCTGTGAAGTCAGAAACTGTCTTCTTTAACATGCTTGTACTTTTTAAAAATCTTTTCATATTGTACAAGTTTTCAGGGTCAATACTCTCCCCCTTCTGAGTGTGAGTGTGAACTTTTCTTTAAGCCATAATATTTTAACAAATTATCCATTCATCTATCTATTCATCCAGCCACTATACATTAAAAAAATATTTAAGTGTCAAATATTTACCAGATCCCATGTTGATAGCAGAGAGCAGAAATAATATAGAGAAGTCGTTGCATTTGTAGAGCTTCCAATCTACTGTGGGAGGGAGCAACACTTATTTTAACATGAGCCATGTAAAGTGTGATTTAGGGTCTCGTGATGCCCTACTATCCGCATTTGTTTTGCTTGCCTGAGTGCCTGAAATGTATAACAAAAACTGTCCTGGGTTAAAGCATGGTTTTCAGACAGCCATTGCTATAAATGCACTTTGTTTGGCATTTACTCAATATCATTGAAAAATACCTATTTCAACCACCCACCAATACTTGGTCATACGTTATAATTTCCTACAACATTCATGAAATAAGTTCAGTATATCATGAAGTTGACTGTATTTTTAAAAGTTTTTAAATATGTTAATGGTGGAATATTTTTGACAAGCAGAAACTTTAAAGTTTTATGCATTCAAATATATTGTTATGGAGCATTAGTGAGCAAAGAGGACACGAGGCAATTTAGAAATAAATTTATGGCGTTTATTTACCTGGCCAGGGGCGGGTCTTCCCACCTTCAGAAGCAGAAGATGGGAGAGCCGCCCCGCCTTACAGACTAAAAGGTTTTTAAAGGCAAAAGAACTATACTCATGTCCTTGGGGTAGCCAGATAACAACAAAAAAACTACACAGGCGTGAGAAACTACATATATACACACTTTCTAATTTAGAAGGAGCTTCAGCTGATAAATACTTGGCACAAAACTATTCTCATGTCCTTGGCTACAGCTAGGGTCAGCTAGCAAAGGGGAGGGGAGCACAAGGTTGCGAGGATACGTGAGCAAAAAAAATAACCTGCCACTGGGGTAAAACGCAAAAAATGGCAAAGAGTAAAAAATGACCCATTACATATATTAGTTTTATCTTTTATGCTTTTGGTGTTTTGCTTTGAAGGGTCTTACCCATTCCAATAATTAAAGGGCGAATGAAACAGTTTCACTTTTTACATTTGTACATGTCCAAGTAACCGAACGGGAAGGAGCCATTGCTTTTACACACACAGCCCTAGGGCCCATCTCGGGAAATCTTCAAGATTGCCTCTCATAAATTGTCACGACCAGCAGGAGTCACTACGGAGGCTAGTTTGAGTTCTGAAACACAAGGGGGGAACGTAACAGAATTAATCCGTAAGCTTTCCAGGAAGGAATGTAGTTTAATAGAATAGTTTGGATCTATTTTAGGTCGCTCCGGGACAAAGAAAAGCGAGTTGACGGCCACTTGATAACCAAATTCTTTTGGAAAGTGTCAGAAACACATTCGCTTTAGGAATATTGGGTCTTCTGCGGGGCCGTAGATCTCCGCCAAGTGCGCCTGCGTGGAAGAGTAGCGGCGCCGAGTCAGGCAATAGTGAGACCTGCTGTAGCGACCTTCAAGCTTCGCCATGAAGACCCGCTTTAGCACCATTGACCTCCGTGCGGTACTCGCGGAGCTGAATGCCAGGTAATTAATGTACGACAGGTGACGGGACTCATGCAGGGAGTGCAGGAGACAGAAGCCGGGGCCCCACGGTTAAAATCAAGACCAGCCTGATATTTCCCCTTACTGCCCCCCGTGCTATTCTTTTGCGGACCTGGCTAGGCCAGGGCGGGCGGACGCATTGACATCTTTTCGTGGCCCGCAGAGTACTCGGAGGGTGACGGTGAGGGGTGGGGATGGGGTTCCCGACGGCGGCGTGACGCACCGCCTACTCGGGCGGGTTGCTAGTCTCTCAAGGTCTGGTGTCCGGCTATGGCGGGTTTCTCGCTTCGTCGGCCTGAGTCGCCTGGGGCTAGTAGCTAGAGTTTAGTAAAAACGAGACGCCGGGTGGACGCCAAGACGCCAGAGTCGTCATTTGCTCCAGAGGTTTCCAGAGTGGAGCCCTGGTTTCTTCCACACTCCTCCTCGCCCCAGAGGGAAGTGACAGATCTGGTCTGGTTATTATTATTTAGCTGTGTGAGCCTTGTCGTATTTCCCAGGACCCTGTTTACCTTTTTTGTTTCCTCTTGCAGTAAATTAAGTGGATTTAGACTGTCTTTCCTAAAAGAAAAAAAAAAAAATTGGGTCTTTTCAGAGACGCAAGGCATTGTACGGTGTTCCCAGGGCAGATGGACCACTTTCGTTCTTAAATAGTTGCACTTAAGTTGGGACTGAATGCCTGATGGCCTTCAGATTCTGTTCCTTGGTTGACTGCGTATCTTTGCAATGGAAGATCCCCGAAGTTCTTCTCCTTCACAGGCTCTGCTTCCCCCTGCAGCTTTCAGTTGTGTGAAGTTTTATGTTTCAAATGGTATAATTTGTTACATGTTTCCTTTCTCTTTGCAGCTTGCTAGGAATGAGAGTAAACAACGTTTATGATGTGGATAACAAGACATATCTTATTCGTCTTCAAAAGTAAGGTTTGTTCTATCTTTGGTAGTTAAATGAGATTGTTGATTTTTTTTTTTAACCTGTTCTTTCTGTTTCACTAACTTAGCGTTGGCAAATGCTCTAAAGAAACAATTAACTTTTTTTCTTCTACAGACCAGACTTTAAAGCCACACTTTTGCTTGAATCTGGCATACGAATCCACACAACAGAATTTGAGTGGCCTAAGAATATGATGCCGTCTAGTTTTGCCATGAAGGTAAATTTAACTTATACTTGAAAGTAAATGTTAAGGCCCTGAGATTGGTCCCTAACAATGAAGTTTTTAACAATTTGGTTTTCCTTTACTGTTACTGATAAAGTAGAGAGAAAATAAAGATGGAATAGTTGATGGACACTGGAATGAATCAAGTAGATGTTTACTGACTTCTCCTTATTACCCTTCACACCCAGCTATGCTCCAAATCTTTCTGTTCCTACAGTCAGCATTGTAGTTCAAGCTTTTATAACATTTACCTGTAGTCCATTAACTATATAGTCTACTTTGGATATCAAAATAATTCTGTATTAGACCAACATTAATTTTTTCTAAGCATCATTTTCATTAGTTAGCTCATGTTTTATGATTTCCTAGTTTCTGAATATCCCATATCCTAGAATTCTCAGCTGTGATCTGTTTCTCACCTGCCACCCCCCTACCTTTTTCCTAATCTTATTTCCCATAGCTCACTTTTGAGCAACCAGTTTGTATTTTGTTGGAATATCAGTGACATCAGTATATAACCAGTTATTATATCTTTTTACTCTTTACCTCTCTCCTTGCTTTTGTTTTTACTATTAAAACAGATTCTGCATTTGTGGACACGTTACTCATTTGCTTTTTGAGATATCAGGTATACTGAAAGTTCATGTGCTACAGAGGAAAGGTGTTAAGAGTCAGATATACCTAACTTTGAATTTAATGGTTTTGCCACTCCTTTTATAACTTGGAAAAGTTATTTAACCTCTTGGAACTTAGTTTCTTTAAATATCCCCCTTATGGGGTTATTGGTGAGGATTAATTGAAGTAATGTGTAAAGCATCTAACACAATGCCTGACACATATTAGGAATCCATATGTATTAATTTCCTTCTTCCTCTCCTCCTCACTTTTCTTCAGAAATTTATTTGTTTTGGCATTGTGTTATTTCATTAGAGGCTTTACAGAGAAGAGCCTTATCCCCAGCAACTTAGAATCTGTTTTGGATTGCAAGTTAGGTAAGTGCTTCCCAAATCACAAGAGTTGTCATAAAATTATCAAATTCTTAAAAGCATATTTAATAGTAACCCAAAATGGTTATTTTGGAGATTGCCCTTAATAGTAATGACACTTTATATTTGTATAGCCCTTTTCAAAGTAGATGGGTGTTGCATATTCTATTTAAGTTAACAATTCAGTGGATATGAGGAACAAATATTATAGGATGTATGATACTGGGATTGTATAAACACCCCCAAATTAGGCTATAGTATCAATGGGAGGTTAAATACTTATTTTTAAAAACTTAGAATTTTATGAGGTAGGTGTACAGATCAGTCTGAATGTGTAGAAAGATTCCCTCCAGTGGAGCAGACAATGGTAAGCACTTTATAAACTTAAAGAACTTTTTCTGTTGTATGGTACAGACAGGGCTGTGTCCAGTATGTGGTAAATCACAGTGTTTGTTTCTAGTTCTCACATTTGGGGGTGCCAGCTATAGTTCAGTGGATGGAAGGCTTTCACTAAGCTGCTAATAGGGAAACAAAACCCTCAAGATTTACATATGTATTATATGTCCATACATACTCATGATAAAGAATCGTTCCCTTTTCACCATTCATTGGTGAGGACTTCTGTTCTTCTCAAGGATGCACTTTATGTTCATTTTAACTCTACATTTCTTATATAAAAAGATTACTGGGGGACTCTGGAAGGCTTGATTGTGATTTTCCCCTGAGATTTAAAGATACCCCTATATGTACATTATTTAAATCAAAATCCTTGTAGGTTACTCTTAAATTAGAACTGTTAAATTTAGGAAGGGAGGTAGTTTATTCTATGAAGTATGGAAACTCTTCTTACAGCTGCCTGAATATATAAGTACATAAAATGAGAATTTTAGTTAGTTTGAAGTATAAGGTCTGGAGAATTAACTACTTAGTTATGAAAGAGTTGACATTCTAAGAATGACTCTTTGTCTTCCTTTTCTTCTTTCTTCTTTTTTTTATTTTTGAAGGTGGTTTTAGATTAACTTCTCTAAAATTTGTGTTGAACTTGAGTCTTGAAGAAAACATTTTTTCTTGTTGGTCTTGACTAACTAAAGGATCTTTCAAATTCAAAAATTAAAAACAATTCTAAGATTTTTTTTTTTAGGAGCCATTAAGTAGTCTTGTTTCTATTCCATGTCATACTTAAATATTTGTACTAAAGGATGGTACAAGTAATCTGAAACAAAAGGTATTTACCAAGTAATTTATATTTGGGTTAAATTAATTGCTAATTCCAACAAGAACCTTATGACTGGGGATATGAAGAATGGGATTTGATAATGAGTAGGAGTTTCTACATTTTATTTTGAGCTAGTTGATCAAAAGCTTGGAGATAGTACCAGAAAAATTCTGTTTGGGTTATATCAGTAAGTTTGTGGCAACAGAGGGTAGTAATTGGATGTAAGATGGGGGACTAATTTACAGAATACCAATAAGCTCATGGTTCAGAATTTGTATTTGAAGTGGAAGATTAGTAGAATCTTATTAATTTTTTTAAAGATTTTATTTATTTATTTTTAGAGTGAGGGGAGGGGAGGGAGAAAGAGAGGAGAGAAACATCAATGAGAGGTTGCCTCTTGCACGCCCTAACTGGATACCCAGCTCGCAACCTAGGTATGTGCCCTGACTGGGAATTGAACCAGCGATCCTCTGGTTCGCAGGCAGGCTCTCAATCCACTGAGACACAACAGCCAGGGCTGTTAATTAATTTTGAACACAAGCACACAAAAGGAAATTTGAAATACTTAAAAGACTGGAGTAGAAAGAGACAAAAAGGGATGGCTTTGAGTGAGGTCATCAGGGCGAGAATAGGGATTTAGCCGTGGTATAAAGCAACAATGTAAACTTCACAATAGTTCTCTCATTGTCTACTTAAAAATTGAATAGTAGGTTGCCCAAAAAGTCTGTTTAGTATTTTTCTGTAAAATAAGACACATTTTTCATTTTCACCAGTAACCTGATTGATTTGGATATTTTGATTATGTCAGCTGTCTCCCACTATTGGCTTCTAGTGTGTAGAGGCCAGCAGTCATGCTAAACTTCTTTCAATGCGTAAGACAGCCCCACAGCAAGGAATTATTTGGCCAAAATGTCAATAGTACCAAGAAACTTTGTAAGCCACTTTTGACACATTTGATCAGTCAATGGCACCTCCATACACTGCATAAATCTTTTTCACATTTCAGCTATTTTTACCTTTCTTGTAATAAGGAAGCATAATGCGCTGAAAATGTTGCATATTTTCTTCCATTTTCAATATTGAAATGACTGTACAAAAATTCACCAATTTTGATAAGTTATTTTAAACTGCACGCTGATAATGACAGCTGTTACAGTGCAGTCTAACAAACTTGTTTCAAATGAAGTTAAAGATAACTAAGTGCTTCTAGAGCCATGGTACAGAACAAGTGTAACAGACTTTTTTGCCAAACCAATAAAATACTGTTTCAGAGTTAGCAGAGTTGTCTGAACCAAAATGTTTTCCTCTGATTATCTGAAAGCTTTTATCTGATAGTGTTTTATTTGCTACTTTTAAAATAGTATTCCTGATGATAATGAAAAGAAAAACTTAAACCAATACCAAATAATTAGGAATTCACTTTTACTATATAAATGGATTTTTCTTCTGTTTCTTGCTAGTGTCGAAAACATTTGAAGAGTCGGAGATTAGTCTGTGCAAAACAGCTTGGTGTGGATAGAATTATAGATTTTCAATTTGGAAGCGATGAAGCTGCATATCACTTAATCATTGAGCTCTATGATAGGGTAAGTTAAATTTGGGGATGGGGTGAAGGAGAATTCATCATTATATTGTTATTAATTAATAGTGCTGTAAAACATGAATGGAACACTTTCTTTTTCCCCTGTATCAAAGGCTAGTATTGATAAACTAGGATAACAAGTGCCAAACAAGTAAAGTATAATTTTTGAGTTAATAACCTTCATTTTATCTGGAGATCAGAACTTAGGCATACCTCAGCTATTTAAAATGGCATTCTCTCTTACTTTATATTTCAGGACTAGTGTGGTGCAACCCGAAAAATCAGATAATTGAGTCATAAATAAGAGAGCAGTTGAGACTCAGAGATGTCACCATGTTTTCACAGTGTCATCAGTCATAAGAGGAAGAATACTGAGGGCTTCACCATTTCTGCTTCTTGCCTCTCACTTATTCCATTGGTCACCAAATTCTGTCTTGTAAATGTTTCATGAGCTACTTACAGCAAAGTAAGTTCCATATGCATCAAAAATTTAAATATAAAAGCGGGAATTTAAAATGCAGAAAGAGAAAACAAGTGGTCCAGTGGTCAGTTACCAAAATCAACCAAGGTCCCTAAAACAAAGTACCCTCAGTGTGGGGAGGTGACCTGGCTCTTGATTTAGTCATGTCTCTGGCAGTGCGTATATTCCAGATAGTCATCTGTGAAGTATATGCTTCTGTAGCCAAAGCTTAAGTTAGGCACTTCATTACAAAAAAGAGAAAATCACACTGTGAGGGCTTACACTATACCTAACCACTCTTACATTTCCTTTGTATGATGATATTAATATTTTCATCTCTTTAGACTGTCAGGAGAAAGACATACATACTTGAAATAATATCAAGAGTATTTTTTATTTTTTGTAAACATAATATAGGAAAATGAGTCTAATTTAAGGAAGATCTTTGTCATGCTCATGTGGAGTGGTGAGCAAAAAATGCGAATGGGGCTCTAAATAGAAATATTAGATCCGGTTTAATGAAACTAGAGAAAACAACCAGGAAGGAAGAGTAATTGCTCATGAAAGAAAGTCAGCAGACACTTTGTTAACACATGAATAAAGACTGAGAGAATAACATTTTAGAAGATAGAAATTACTGAGAAGCGGGTTAGAAGCAATATGGTACAAGGAAAATGATATACATAGTGAGAGATTTAGGTATAATTTTATGTTTCAGAAAACTGGAAATGACAAGTGATCAAGTGAGTATACTGCAGGGCTTTCCTTAAGCCAAAGAATCCTCATAACTCCTCCTTTCTCCACTCCCCAAAACTAACATTTCATGGAGCTAGCAAACCAGCCATCTTCTAAGAATAATTATGTATAAAGCTTCTTAGAAATATGTATGTTCCATGCCAAGGTAGGGTTGCATTTTAACAGAGGCTACTATTAATTCAGAGTCCCAAACTCCATCCAATAAGTTTTATATGTTAATGCCTAGAGGAGCAACATGAATAATTCCACAGCTTTGTACAGCTTTGAGCAAATATGTGTCCTTACATGCCATACAGTGTTAACAAGGAACCGTAGAAGTTATGTTCTCATGCTATTTAGCAGATTTACTTTGTAGAATGTACCAGCAAAGTGTTCAGGACAGTGCTGTTAACACCTGGAAGAGCTGCAGACATCATTCAGCCGAACTACAATGATTTACTTCTGGTTTTCTTTTTTAATTGATTTAGTGAGAGAAAGAAACATTGTTTTCTTGTTCCACTTATTCATGCAGTCATTGGTTGCTTCTTGTACATGCCCTGACTGGAGATCAAACCTGCAACCTTGGTGTACCAGGATGATGCTCTAACCAACTGAGCTACCAGACCAGGGCCAAACCGCAATGATTTTTTTTTTTTTTTTTCAATATAAAAAGCGAAGCCATAGAGGTACTAGGTAAAAATATGGATTAACATTGGTGAATTTGGGATGAAAAAGACTTCTAAACCTAACAGTGAAAACAAATATTGGTAAATAGGACTATTAATTTTAGACCTATGTAAGGCAGAAGACACTGTGAACTGTATTAGAAAATGAAAAACTGAGGGAAAATATTTTAATTTGTGTGGTAAATAAGATGTACATAACACTAATATGTAATTTTCATAAAACACATAAGTGGAAAGATGGGCAAAATGCCTGATTTAAAAATTCAAAAAGAATAAATATACATGGTTTATAAAAGCATGAATACGTGTCTAGGTTGATGAGTTACTGAAAAATAAAAACAAGGTATTTTTCTCCCTCCTCTTTTTTTCCTCAGTCAATATGTATATAAGCAATTATAAAGTTTGATAGAAACTAGTATTAGCATGAATGTGGAGGAACAAGAGTAGATGGGAATATTTTCAGAATTTGACAGTATATGACATGATTTTTAATAGTTTGTGTATATAACCTTTGACCCAGGAATTTCACTTCTAGTAATTTATCATAAGCAAATAAGATAAGTGCTCCGGTAGGACCATACCACGGATATTCATCATAGTGTTTATTATAGTTAAAACTTGAAAAGAACCTAAATGTCTCTCAATGAGAGCTTGCTTAAATAATTAAGGGAGATCCAAATAATAGAATGCTAGGCAGACTTCTGGTCAAGATGGAGGCATAGGTAAACACGGCTTGCCTCCTCCCACAACTACAGAAAAATTACAACTAAACTACAGAATAACTATCACCCAGAATTGTCAGAAAATCGAACTGTATGGAAGTCTTGACAACCAAGAAATTTAAGAAGTCACATTCATCAGACGGTAGGCAGGGCGGAGATGTGGAATGGGTGGTCCCACACCCATGTGTGGAGGATAACAATAGGGAGGTATACCTCTGGAGCAAGGGATCCCAGCCCCACACCAGAACACCCAGCCCAGGGATCCAGTGCCAGGAAGATAAGTCTCCATAACTTCCGGCTCTAAAAACCAGTGGGGGTTGGGGTGGAGGAAGAAATTACGGGATTCTCAGGAATCTCGTCTAAAGGGCCTGCAACTTACTTAGGACCTACACAGACTCACTCCCTCTGGGCTCCAGCACCAGGACAGCAGCTGGAATGGTACCAGTGGCATACAGGGAGAAACAAGTGTCTGGCATGAGGGCAAGTGCCAGGGGACAGCTTCTCGGACAAAATTCCAGAGACCAGGTGACACTACATCTGATATTTCCATCAATCTAGTTCATAGGGTGGCCCTGCCTGGGAGATGACCTCAGGCTCCACCCCATCCAGCTTACTGGTGTGCTTTTCTGCAAGACACCTACATTAGGCCATACTACTAAGATACGGAGTCAAAGCAGCTCTTCTAATACACAGAAACAAACACAAGGAGGCTGCCAAAATGAGGAGTCAAAGAAATATGGCCCAAATGAAAGAACAGATCAACACTCCAGAAAAAGAACTGAACAAAATGCAGATGAGCAATCTCTCAGATACAGAGTTCAAAACAGTGGTTATTAGGATGTTCAGGGAACTCATTGGGTATTTCAACAGCATATAAAAGACCCAGACCAGAAATTAAGGTTATGCTTAGTGAATTAAAGAAAAATTTACAGGGAACCAACAGTAAAGGGGATGAAGCTGAGAATCATATCAATGATTTGGAACATAAGAAAAAACATTCAGTCAGAACAGCAAGAAGAAAAAAGAAAAAAACAAGGACAGGCTAAAGAGCCTGTGGGATATCTTCAGATATGCCAACATCCAAATTACAGGGATGCCAGAAGGAGAAGAGAAAGAGCAAGAAATGGAAAACTTGTTTGAAAAAATAATGAAAGAAAATTTCCCTAATTTGGTGAAGGAAATAGACATACAAGTCTAGGAATCACAGAGAGTCACGGATAAGATGGACACAAAGAGGACCACAGCAAGACACATCATTAAAATACCAAAGGCTAAAGATAAAGAGAGAATCTTAAAAGCAGCAAGAGAAAGAGAGTTACTTTAAAAGGAGTTCTCATAAGACTATTAGCTGATTTCTCAAATTTTGTAGGCAAGAAGGGACTGGCAAGAAGTATTCAAAGTGATGACAAGCAAGGGCCTACAGCCAAAATTATTCTATCCAGCAAAGCTATCATTTAGAATGGAAGGGCAGCTGAAGTGCTTCCCAGACATGGTAAAGCTAAAGGAGTTCATCATCACTAAACCATTATTGTATGCAATGTTAAAGTGACTTAATTTAAGAGAAAAGATCAGAACTATAAACAGTAAAATGACAATAAACTTAAAATTACCAACAATTGAACCTAAAAAAACTAAGCCCACAAGCAGATCAGAAACAGAGTCATAGATACGGAGATCATTTGGAGGGTTCAGTTGGCAAGGGAAGTGGGAGATTGGGAGAAAATGTGCAGAGATTAAGAAGTAAAATTGGTAAGTACAGGATAGACAAGGGGATGTTAAGAACAGTATAGGAAATGGAGAAGCCAAAGAACTTATATGCACGACCCATGGACATGAATTAAGGGGGGTAATTGCCAGAGGAAATGGTGGGTACCAGTTGGAGAGGGGCAAAAGGGAAAAAATTGGGACAACTAATAGCATAATCAATAAAATGCATTTAAAAAGAAATGCTAGGCAGTTTTTAAAAATAATCATGTTGAGGTAAGTTTTTTTTAATGAATTTTTTACAGCATGTTCATAATAATTTTTAAGCGTTTTATTAGAGGTATCACACATGATAAGTATGTCATTTAGTGAACTATCACAGGATGAACTTATCTTATTATTGACCTTAATGTGGAACAGGGGCAGGGAGGCCAACTGCTGATCCTTGCACTTGTGTAACTGTTTATGCACTTTTCTTTGCCAGTGATTCCTGGAACCATCTTTCTGCCCCCTCCCCTGCAGGCAGTGGCGGCTATAGCTGCTGCCCACCTGAGATTGTTTTTGTATGTGGTTACAGGTGGTGGTAAATTTTTTAAATTTGTATGATACCGTCTTTTAAGTTTTTTTTTAACTTTTTATTTCTGAAATAATTATAGACTCACAGGAAGTTGCAAAATAGAACAGAGAAATCTGGTGTATCCTATACTCAGTTTCCCTCCGTTGTTACATCTTACATAATTATAGTATAAAAAAGTCAGGAAATTGGTATTGGTACAATGTATGCATATTGCTCTATTTGTTTTACCACATTTGTACAATCACCACTGCACTAAAGAAAACAGAATTCTTCCATTACCACAGAGATCTTCCTTGTGATATGCATGTAACACCCACTTGTCTTCCCACCTTCCCTTCAGCCTGGCAACTACTAATCTGTTTCATCCCTCTCATGTGTCATTATAAATTGATTTTCAACAAAGAAGGCAGTCTCAGAACCTTAGTGGAAAGGACATACCAGATACTCTGAAAAAGGAATTGATAAACTACAAGCAGCCCCTTTTTGTAAAGCCTGTGAGCTTAGGAATGGTTTTTACATTTTACAGGGGCTCTAAGAAAAAGCGGCAGAGACTACATTCATCCCACAGACCCTAAATAATTTACAATCTTGCCTTTTACAGGAAAAGTTTGCTGGCCCCTGCTCAGTAAACTGATAATATCTGAGCTGATACTGCTTAGACAGATGCAGTATCAGGATACTGAGTCAGGATTTGTAAGACTCTTTAGAAGCAGGTGCTTTCATGAAAATAGAGTGCTAACCTGTGGCTGGGAGTGTACATTAATTACCCAGGACTAAATAAACTGGAAAGAATATAATTGGTTTATTTTTTTCAGAATATTGTTGGTATTATTCTTATGATTATATGATAAAGCCCTTTACCTTTCTCTCACTTTTAGTTTAGTAGGCTATACTTTTACAAAGCGACATTCTTTAAATGGTAGTTTGTTATCATTGTTCGCTTAGAATTTAGGAACAACTGCCTTTTACCAAGGTTTTTTATTTTATTTTTTTGTTTTTTGTTTTTTTTTGTTTTCCACTGCTAATGGCAATAAGTATTTTTATATAGGTTTAATAAGAATTTGTTCTTTTTCCCTGGCTGGTGTGGCTCAGTGGATTGAGGGCTGGACTGTGAACCAGAAGGCTGCCAGTTTGATTCCCAGTCAGAGCACTTGCCTGGGTTGTGGGCCAGGTCCCCAGTTGTGGGTGTGCGAGAGGCAACTGATCTCGCATATCATTGTTTCTTCCTCTCTTTGTCCCTCCCTTTGCCTCTCCCTAAAAATGAGTAAATAAAAATTAAAATAATATTTTAAAAGTTCTGTTTGAAAAAAAACATGAATTTTTTCTTTTAACCAGGATACAATTAGGCAAATTGTGCACCCAAGGTCATACCTAACAGTATCATAGTGGAGAATAGATCTTATTTAATTCAGTAAGATGCACTCATCATTCAAGAACAAAGGTTATACTTTATATGTAGAACCATTGTCCACAAAGTCTTCCTGGTCTTGTACCTATTCTGTGGCATATAGGATCCTAGCCTACAGGTCATAAGGTCACTTCCTACAGATTTGAGTGACTTTAAGTTAGGAATTTAACTACATTTATAGGAATTTACGTACATTAAAGCTACATTTGCCACTGACAAAACCGGTAGTGATAATTTCTTTTTTTTGCTTTGGCTTTCATAACTTTGAGAGCCAATAATAATTTTTATTTTTTAGAAGATTTTATTTATTTAATTTTAGAGAGCGGGGAAGGGAGGGAGAAAGAAAGGGAGAGAAACATCAATGTGTGAAAGATAGCTATCTGTTGCCTCTCCCACACTGCCAACTGGGGACCTGTCTTGCAACCCAGACATGTGCCCTATATGGGAATTGAACTGGTGACCTTTCAGTTTGCAGGCCGGCACTCCATCCATTGAGCCACATCAGCCAGGGAGCAAATAATAATTTTTAAGTCTCCAGAATAGTAGAGACTCTTGAAATTAAAACCCCAGGTTTCTAGAATTCTCCAGGAAGCAGCGATTATTATGGCTTTACTAATTGCTTAATACCATATAGCTCTACATTTGCTGACTATAGTACAAGATGGTTTATATATGTTAATTAACATTTCTTGCTGTCCCTATATAAATAAATGAGGCCAAAAAACAAGCTAGCTGTGTATATGTATGTTTAATCAAGAATAATTTTAGATACTATGATTATGAGAGGGGACTTTTAAAAATTATCCAAAATATGAAAAAAGACAAAAAGGACTAAATACCATTGTAGTATACTGCTAGAAGTTGTCTAGTAGGCACTCCTGGGGATTATTTTTTTCTCTAGGTATGTGGGTCTTTGATTTACTTTTTACTATTGATTAGGTTTCTTTACAACTCAAAAAGGGTAGACTTTAACATGTAGAAAACCGATAGCAATGCAAATAATTGTTGCCTAATAGCAATGAAAATAAACTTTTTTTAAAACAAAATCTTTATTAAGGATGTAATAGACACTCAATGCTGGGAAATACAGACCAGCAAAATAGAAGGAAATATAAGTGGTCCATAATCCCCTCACCTAAGAAAAAAAATACGCTAAAATTTTGATAGTAATTCCCCTCTTCAAGTCATAGGAACTCTGTCCTTTATGCCTACTAACTGGCCCTTTATTTTTTTTACAGTACATTTTATTGATTTTGCTATTGGAGTTGTCCCAATTTTTTCCCCTTTACACCCCTCCGCCCAGTATCCCACTTCCCTCCAGCAATCCTCCTCACCCCCTTTTAGTTCATGTCCATAGGTTGTGCATATAAGTTCTTTGGCATTGCCATTTCCTATACTATTTTTAACATCCCCCTCTTTTGTACATGCCAATTATGCTTCTTAATCCCTGCACCTTTTCCCCCATTCTGCTGATAACCCTCCATATGATCTCCATATCTATGATTCTGTTCCTGTTCTAGTAGTTTGCTTAGTTTGTTTTTTTAGATTCAGTTGTTGGTACTTGTGAGTTGTCATTTTACTATTCATAGTTTTGATCTTTTTCTTAAATAAGTCCCTTTAACATTTTATATAAGGGCTTGGTGATGGTGAACTTTAGCTTTACCTTGTGAGGGAAGCACTTTTATCTGCCCTTCCATTCTAAATGATAGCTTTTCTGGATAGAGTAATCTTGGTTGTAGGTCCTTGCTTTTCATCTCTTTGAATACCTCTTGCCAGTCCCTTCTTGCCTGCAAAGTTTCTTTTGAGAAATCAGTTGATAGTCTATGAGAACTCCTTTTTAGGTGACTTTTCTTTTCTGTTGCTGCTTTTAAGATTCTTTCTTTATCTTTAGCCTTTGGCATTTTAATTATGATGTGTCTTTGTGTGGTCCTTTTTGTGTCCATCTTGTCTGGGACTCTGTGATTCTTGGACTTGTACGTGTATTTTCTTCACCAAATTTGGGGATTTTTCTGTCATCATTTTTTCAACTAAGTTTTCATTTTCTTGCTCTTCCTTACCTCCTTCTGACATCCCTATGATTCAGGTGTTAGTACTTTTGGAGATGTCCCAGAGTCGTCTTATTCTCTCCTTGTTTTTTTGAATGCTTATTTCTTCATTCACTACTGGTTGACTGTTCAGTTCTTTCTTATGTTCCAAGTCATTGATTTGAACCCTAGCTTCCTTCCCTTCACTATTGGTGCCATGTGGATTTTTCTTTATTTCACTTAGTGTAGCCTTTGTTTCTTCCCTTACGTGTTTGCTGTACTCATTCATTTCTCCGAGCATCCTTACCACCAGTGTTTTGAACTCTACATCTGATAGGTTGGCTATCTTCTTTTCTCTTAGTTCTTTTTCCAGAGTTTTGATCTGTTCTTTTGGGCCATGCTTCTTTGTCTCCCCAATTTGGCAGCCTCCCTGTGTTTGTTTCTGTGTATTAGGTAGAGCTGCCACACCTATTAAGTTGTAAGGGGTAGAGCCTTAGGAATCCACAAGTGCACGGTGACCCATTTCACCGCTTTGTGGTGCTGTAAGTGGAGAGGGGTCAGAGAGGGAACAATGCCGCTTCCTTGGCCCTCACCCCTTTTCCAGTCACTTCACCCAGTTTCCTGTATGTGACTGGTGTCCCTCTAGCTGTTTCCCTGGTGATGGTTCCCAGAGTGGGTGGGTTTCCCTACATTCTAGGACCGTGGGGGCTCTCTAAACAAACTCTTATCCTAAGAGACTGACAGAATCTGCTGCCACGCCAATACCCACTTGTTTTCACAGCCAGAAGCAATGAGGCTTTATTTTCCCGGTGCTGGAACCACCAGCTGCGTGGTCTAGCCTTGGGTTGGGATCGCTCCCAAGCTGTCCCTCCTGGCTATTATCCACCACACGTGAATGTGGGACTGCTTTTTCCATGGGCTGCAGCCACTACCTTGCCACTGCAGCCTCGCCTCCGCCTTAACAGCATCCTCTCCGCCCGACTCCCTGTCTCCACCCCTCCTACCCATCTGGATGAATATTTCTTCTTTAAATCCTTGGTTGTCAGATCTCCATAGAGTTCGATTTTCTGGCAGTTCTGTTTTTTTTGTTTTGATATTAGTTGTAATCCTTATGGTTGTGTGAGGAGGCCAAGTGTGTCTATGTATGCCTCCATCTTGGCTGAAAGTTGCAATGAAAATTTTATTCAGTGAGATTCAGATTATATCTGACCAAAGAAAAAGATAAACCCAAAGGTTATAGTTTTATTGCCCTAAACTGACAATCTTATAATCATTCTTCACTCATCCATTCTTAAGTACTTTACTTATTTTGTTTGTCTTAGTTGCCATCTAGTTGGTTCTCTCATTAACTTGATAAGTAAATTTTTGACAGTTACACACACAAATAGTATATTGTCTTCTAGTGACCATTGTTTCTATTGAAATTAGTCAAATTAGTTGTATTGTTGCTTTGAAGGTTATCTGGACTTTTTATCTGGATGCTTTAAAAAAAATTTTCTATAAAGTTCTTTTGAACTTTTTAAAAAATACATATTTTCTATGTTAGCTTTTATTATTATTATTTTTTAGATTTTATTTATTTATTTTCAGAGTGAGGGGAAGGGAGGGAGAAAGAGAGGGAAACATCAATGTGTGGTTACCTCTCACACACCCCCAACTGGGGACCTGGCATGCAACCCAGGTATGTGCCCTGACTGGGAATCGAACCAGTGACACTTGGGTCTCAGGCTGACACTCAATCCACTGAGCCACAGCAGCCAGGGCCTTTTCTTTTGAACTTTCAATTTATTAATTGATTGCTATCAGACAAGAATTTTGGAATCATTTGTAATTGCTCTGTTATGTGATACCTCTAAGTGTCTGTTTTCGTGAATATATTGGGGTAATATTGGTTAATATTAATAATTTTCAATGTACAAGATTATAATTTAATATTTGTGTATTGTATTGCATGCTCCCCATCCAATGTCTAGTTTTCCGTTACCAGAAATTTGACTTCCTTTACCCACTTTGCCCTCCCATTCCTCTCTTCTGTTGCCTGTTGTTTCCTTTGATTTAAATCACAGTGTCTTATCTGTTGACATGCCTGGTTATTTTATTGTGTGTAGGAATTGAGGAAAAATAGTAGATATACTCTGAGACCCAGAATGATGTTGTCTTCTTTTAAAGATGATATTTGTTTGCTTTTGACAACAGTAGCTAAGGGCTCAAGTAATCCCAGGTTACCTTACTTCAATCGGGAATTGAATTGGTTAGAAGTTGGCCCTGAGAAAGCTGGTATATTTCCATTTCACCCTCTTCTCTGGGATGTGTACTTTTGGGGTCACTATTCACAGCTGGACTTACAGGTATAACTTTCCTCCCACCCCAGGACTTTTCACTTGCCTTGAACTTCAATTTTTATTCCCCTTACTTGTCCTGTGAGTCTGTCAAAATTTATGCTCTGCTTCCCAGCCTGTCAGTTGCTTATCATTAGACAAATGATCCTAGAGGAAGAGTAGCCCCAAATGTGGAACTCACCTTCCTGGGTTCTCGTCTCCTAGATTTTGGTTCTGTAAATGTTTACTGCCTAGTTTGCGTTTATTTTATTTCTTAAAAAGACATGATTTGTGTATTCAGTTTTTCTACTTTAAAGTAGGACAGTGGTTGGGATTATCTAGGCTACCATTTAAATTAAATATGTTTATACAAGTAGTACATACATGAATATATTCTCACTATATAGAGAATTACATAGAATTAAAATTGAAGGTCTTACTACTCCTAGCTCAAACCAATTCCTCATACCAATGTAATGGGTTTAGTGTCCTGTTTATGGTCCCTTTCTCTGCCCCACCCTACTCCCCCATCAAAAGAAAAAAACTTTTTTCATTTGGGGTTTAAAATCTCTAGAATGAACTAATTGCAGGCATGCCTTAGGTTTAGGTAATACAGTAGTTCCCCCTTATCTACGGTTTTGCGTTCCTTGGTTTCTGTTATCCATGGTCTGGTCTAAAAATAGTAAATGGAAAATTCCAGAAATAATTTGTAAGTTTAAATTGCAGACCCTTCTGAATAGCATGATGAAATCTTGTGCGCTGTCCCACTCCATCATCTCCTCCCTCCCAATGTGAATCATCCCTTTGTCCCAGGTATCCATGCTGTGTATGTAGCCATCTCTGTTGTCATATTGATTGTCCTGTATTGCAGCACTTGTGTTCAAGTACCTTATTTTACTTAATAATGGCCCCAAAGCACAATAGTAGCCGATGCTGACAATTCAAATATGCCGAAGGGAAGTCTTAAAAGTGCTTCCTTTAACTGAAAGGTGTGTGTGTATAAGTAGAAACAGCATACGTGGGGTACAGTACTACCCAAAGTTTCAGGCATCCACTGAATGTCTTGGTACTTATCCCCTACAGATAAGTGGGGGGACTACTCTATGATTGCGCCCTAAATTTAGGCTTCTATGTCAGGCATGGGCCTTTTTGTGTATTTTTCCTCTTTCAATTTAAACTTGGCATTTAATGATATCTAAAAATTCTTTCCATAGCATGAATTTGTGTAGTATTTTATTTTAAAAACCTAAACTACCATTTTTATTTTGTAATAATTTTAGTTATACAAAAGTTGTGAAGATAAACAGTAAGTTCCTTTACACCCTTCATTTAGTATTTCTTAATCTTTACATCTTACATAACCATGGTACATTTGTCAAAACTAAGAAATTAACGTTGGTACATTACTATTAATTACACTACAGACTTTATTTGGCCTTCACCAGTTTTTCTACTTATATCCTTTTTCTGTTCCAGAATTGAATCCAAGATACCCCATTGCATTTAAGATCTTTCTATTTTTAAGACTCTGAGCAATTGGCATGCTTACTTGCCAGTAGGCTCCAGGGCTCCAGTATAGTGATGAGTTCGGAATAGATATTAAGGATTCATATATGACAGTATGTGCTTGGGAATTTTCAGTATTCACTGTGATATCAAAAGAAGTAGCTCTTCCCTCGGCCTATACCAGGATTTGATCTTCTAGCCTTCATGTCTGGAATTTTGATGTATGGTTTATCTTGATTTGAGCAGGCAGTGGGTAAAAAGGCTGTTGTTACTCAAATTCATTGAAGAAAGGCAGTTTATTAATTTGTAATAAGAAGGTTCGAGTAGGAAAGACTCTGGAGAAAGTAAGTTAAGATCTGAAAGTATTTTATTGTGTACTTAGTCAAGCACAGTATTTCCCAAAATATGTTCCTCGGACAACACTTCTATAAGATAAGGGGTGTGCCTAGAAAAATGAGTCCCACAGTTGTAAAAGTTTGAGGAACATTGAGAGTAAGGTAAAAATTTAACTCTAGAACTTACCTCTGCAGAAATTTATTTATTTATTTATTTTTAATGGGGTAGGGGGAGCCACTTACAGAATAACTTGGGGAAATCTTGGTTTAAGGAAGCCCTTTCAGAGAAATAACTGTCTTCCTGGAATCTTCCAGATGTTCTGGATAGCTGCACAATTTGATTCAGCAAACAGTTACTGAGCACATTCTACGTGCCAGGTTCTATGGCCAGGTCTTTTTCAAGTCACATCTTCCAGTACAAGACACTGTATGGACTTTCATCCCAACCCTTTGTTTTCCTTCTCCAAGTAACTTTTTTGTTAAGTTAAATAAATGCATGGTTGCTTTGAAGTTAGATCCTTTAGCACTTCTCAGCACCTAGTAACTTCTGGTTATCTTTATCTTAAGGTGAGTGGTGTTCCCCTCTCTTGAAGCCATTTATCTTGCAACTTGTAATTCCTAAGAGATTGGGGCTACTTTTTTCATCTTCTATGACCAACTTCTAAGTAGTTACTAAGGCATTTGTGACTATTTTCATGGATGCTTCTTTTAATTATATACTGACCCCTATCCTCACTGTAATATATTTGAAAGGTTGTATTCTTTGTGCAGTTTTATTTTAATTCGATTTTCCCCCCTTTTTTGTTGAAAAGATTATGTAACAATATTAAATTTGAAAAAGTCTTTTTAATCCTAACTCTTTAATAAATGTTTTCATTTTTCCCTGCATTTGCCTTCTGCTTTCTAGGATGCAGAATGTTTTTGCCTTGCTATTTTTTTTTCCTAACATGGCAAACAATTTTCTATGTTTCTTTTTTACATAGTCTTCATAAGTTAACAGTTTTTAAGTATGTTATATATCATAATTTAAGTTTTCTCAATTTTTACACTTAGGCTGTTTTCATTTTTTTCTATTAAATAAAACTATCTTTAAGCGTATAGTTTTTGGTTTTATTGAGTTATTACATTGGGCTACATTATCAAGTGTGGAATTACATGGACAAAGGGTATCACTATCTTTATTGATTTTTGCCACATAACTACTCCTATTCAAACACAGTGGAAATGAAAGTATACAGGCATACTTCATTTTATTGTGCCTTGTTTTTTTGCACTTGGCTTTATAATGCTTCAGAGATAACTACGTTTTTTGCACCTGAAAGCATGACCTTCATCAGCAAACAGACTATAATTCACTTTATTGTGATACTTGATTGTAATGGTCTGTGTCTGAATCAGAAGTATTGCTTGGCTTCTGAAACATAGGAATATATCTGTTATGTTTTTCTTAATAAGACTGTAGACATGCCTCATGAAAGTGCAACAGGAAGTTCAGCTTGTGGTCATCAAGGTCAAATGCTTTCTGTAATTTCATTTCTGTAAATTTGATTAGGTTTTTAAGAAGCTATATATTTTTTTCTTTTTAAGTATATATTGATTATGTTGTTACAGTATCACAATTCCCTTCCCCTTTTCTCCCCTCTGCCCAGTACCCGCCTTCCCTCCAGTAATCCCACCCCCCTTAGTTCAAGTCCATGGGATGTGCATATAAGTTCTTTGGCTTCACGGTTTCCTATTTATTCATAACTTCCCTATGTCTGTTTTGTACCAACCAATTATGCTGCTTAATACCTGCACCATTTCCCCATTTCTCCCCCTTCTCCCTCCCAGCTGATAATCCTCCAAATGATCCCCATACCTATGATTCTGTTCCTATTCTGCTTTGCTTAGTTGGATTTTGTTTTTATTTTTTAGATTCAGTTGTTGATAGTTGTGAGCTTGTTGTCATTTTAATGTTCATAGTTTTGATTTTCTTTTCCTTAAGTAAGTCCCTTTGGCATTTCATATAATAATAGTTGGGTGATGATGAGTTCCTTAAGTTTTACCCTGTCTGGCTAGCACTTTATCTGCCCTTCCATTCCAAACGATGGCTTTGCTTAATAGAGTAATCTTGGTTGTAAGTCCTTGCTTTTCATTACCTTGAATACTTCTTGCCAGTCCCTTGTTTCCTGCAAAGTTTCTTTTGAGAAATCAGCTGAGAGTCTTATAGTCACCCCTTTGTTGGTAACTCTGCTTTTCTCTTGCTGCTTTTAAGATTCTCTCTTTATCTTTAACCTTTCACATTTTAATTATGATGTGTCTTGGTGTGGTCCTTTTTGGGTCTAGCTTGTTTGGGACTCTCTTTGCTTCCTGGACTTCTATGTCTTATTTCCTTCGCCAAATTTGGGGAGTTTTTCTTCATTATTTTCTCACATAAGTTTTCAATTTCTTGTTCTTCCTCTTCTCCTTCTGGCACCGCTATGCTTCAGATGTTTGCACATTTAAAGTTGTCCCAGAGGTTCCTAAATCTCTCCTCATTTTTTTCAATTCTTGTTTCCTCATTCTGTACTGGTTGACTGTTTTTTACTTCCTTGTTTTCCAAATCATTAATTTGAACCCCAGTTTCCTTCCCTTCGTTTCATTTAGCATAACTTTCACTTCTTCCCTTATGCATTTGCCATACTTAAGTCTGAGCATCTTTATTACCAGTGTTTTGAATTCTGCATCTGTTAGGTTGGCTATCTCCTTGTTGCTTAGTTCTCCAGGTGGAACCTTGATCCATTCCCCCTTTTGGGCCATACTTTTCTGTCTCTTCAACTTGACAGGCTCCTGTGTTTGTTTGCCTCTGTGTCTTAGGTAATATATTTTCTTAATCTTTAAGTTTCAACAATGTTTTGGGAAAAGCATAAAATTACATTTTATTCTATTACAGGGGAACATCGTTCTTACAGATTATGAGTATCTAATTTTAAATATCCTAAGATTTCGAACTGATGAGTCAGATGATGTTAAATTTGCTGTTCGTGAACGCTATCCAGTTGATCATGCGAGACCTGTTGAACCTTTGCCTACCTTGGAAAGGTAACATGTTTTGTTTATAAACTCATTTCCTGTTGTATAAATAGGTAAAGTAGGTCACATATGAAAGAACTGTCATAAGAAAATATTTTGTTTACTTGCATAAATAAATAAATTTGGACTGCATGAACTACATAAATGCATGTAAGCAATTAAGCCACATTTGGGAGTAGTGTGAGAATCGCTCAACAATAAAACACCGGCACATAGGAATTAAGCAATAAATGAGGCGTTTTGTTTATTCATGGGTCTGCAGAGCTGGGCACACAGCCAGGGGCATGTGCACCAAAGCAGACAAAGCAAACTGGTTTTATCCTAATGCGAGTAGCCCCCCTGTCCCCCCTTCTTTCTTCTCCCCCATTTCTTCATTTGCTGGATAATCCAGAGTTACAATCTCACATGATAAACTAAGGGTAATGTGGTTTATAGGTCTGTCTCCAGCTCTACCTTGAAGTTTGCCTAATGTGTTTGCTGAGTTGTCTAGCTACATTTTCCATTTCCCTGTGTTTGATGATGAATATCTTCCCCCTTTGATCTTAGATACATTTGTGATGAGCTGCAGTATATTCTTTCCTGATTTGTATAATTATTTTCTCCCTTTGTCTTACTGTTGACTTGGAGAACAACCCCCTGACTCACAATTCAATTACAGTTGGCCTTATCTGTTAATTATTTCCTACTGGTTTGAGAATCCCTTACAGTAGCAACTGTATGTCTTTTTAATCTAAATTAATCTAAATCTAAATTATTTTAGATGTCTATGATTTCTTGGTAAAGTAAGGGGACTTATCAGCTATTCTGAGAAGACAGATGGATATCTTGCGCAGAGTACAAAAAGAGATAGAAATTGTGGTTTAGCTAAGAAAAGGGAGCAGGGTGGTGGGATATGTTGCTAATTGTAGCTGTACTCTTCTAGCTGAAGGTTTTGCTGACCAATAAGCTATAGCAGTGGTTCTCAAAGTTTTGCATGCATTAGAGTCACCTGGAGGGCTTGATAAAACAGATTTCTAAATCAGTAGCTCTGGTGCAGGGCCCAGGAATTTACATTTCTAACAAGTTCACAGGTGTTTTTGACGCTGCTTATCTGGGCCTACAAAAGCCCAGGGCATCCTGGGTTCTTATTAAATACTTAATTAGATAAAGCCAGTTCAGGTGTTAAGATATATCTGCAGGCCTTACAAACATTTAACTGTAATATAAAAATGTCTCTTTCATATTATATATGGGCACATTGATGATGAGCAATATGACTTAGTTGAAAAAGTATTGATTTTTCTTAGAAAACCTGGTTTTAGGTTCCAGTGTGCTGTTTTAAGAACTTACTAACCTTGAATAAATTTAATTTTATGACCCTACATTTTCTTACCTACAAAGTGAATTAACTCCTCTTACATTTTATAATATTTGAAGGTCAGACGAATTGATACATATGGAAATATTGTGAATATAAATACTACTGTAAGGTTTATTAAATATAAGATAGTAAGAGGTGTGTCAATTTTGTTTTACAGACTGTCTGAAATAATAACCAGTGCACCTAAGGGTGAACTACTGAAGAGAGTTCTTAATCCATTGCTTCGTGAGTAATCCTACATAGAACAGTGAAATGTTTGCAAGATGGTATAGTTTTCAGGAATATATTTATATCTTGTAGTTCTAGTAGAAAATTAGAACGTCTAGATAACTTTTGAAAGGAGTTTAAAATGATCTTTTAAGTATTTGTTATACCATAGGGAGTTTGACCTTTTATCTGTTAGATTTTATTTAAAAATAATACAGTTGTTTTAACTAATAATATGTTATTTAGCACTTTAAGGATAGCTGTAGTATTCTAAGAAATCTTTATTTCCCCAGCTTGAATATTCGGTTTAATAAACACTTAGGGTTTGGTTTTGTTTTGTTTTTTATATTAGTGGGTCTCAGGGCATCCCAGGATGCCAGGTACTTTTGATAACAAGGGTAAATAAAATTCAATAATTTTTATGCTTGAGAAAATCATCACTTCTCCCTATAATAAGGAATCTGAAAAGGACATATGAGCAGGCAGGTACCCTTAATTACTGAGCATTAGGGAGTTATTCTTTATCTCTTATGAAATTAGAATGTATTAAAAAGTTATCTTTAGAACTTTCCAACTATTGGTATAACATACATAAAATTTGTAAGTTTGGGTTTTTCTTTTTTATTAATGTGGTATATTACATTAACTGATTTTTGGATGCTAAATCAGCCTCGCGTATTCCTAATTTATGATCCTTTTTTATATATGGCTAAATTTCATTAAATTCCTACTGCACTGACATCTACAGTTTTATTGTAGTCTCAAATTTTAAGTACTTGAATTGACATTTCTAATAAGATTTCAAAATAAGTAAACTAATTGTTATTTGCACTGGCTACTGTTATTGAGTAGATCATTTATATTGAATATAAATTTATATTTTGAGGGTTAAATTTTATGGGAAAATACTAAAAATAATACTCTTTTTTTATAGCCTATGGACCAGCTCTCATTGAACACTGTCTTATAGAAAATGGATTCTCTGGCAATGTCAAAGTGGATGAAAAATTTAAAAGTAAAGGTATGTCTGTATGGTACAAGTTTTGTTCATTTTGATTTATTTCCTTTTGTAAAATTGTGAAAATCATTTCTGGGAAAGTAATAGTGATCAGATAGTTCTAGACTTAAAAGCATTTGACCTATGAATGTTCTATCCATGTGATATTTTTACTGACTTCCTACTCTAAAGTGGTGTTTTATCCCTAGTTACATGTAGTTCAGTCTTTTAACCTACCTTATTACCTCTCAACTTTAGAATATTCTCCCTCCCTCCCCCTAAATTTTTGAATTGGTTACTGGCCTTGGAACACTCTTTGATACATGACTTGAATGAGTTGAATTATTCACCTTCTGCTCAGAACCTGGAGTGTGGCTATATGATAAGTTAGGCTTTTGTAACTAAGTAAGGAAACCTAACTTAACTGCCAGATTAGGATAATAAAAAAATTAGAGGAAGTATAAGGAAAATGGAATATTTGGTCTTTCACAAGTCTTTATCTTTAGATTTTTGTGTACAATTAGGAAAATCATTCTTGATGTTTATGTTTTAGGGGCTATATATAATTTTTTAAGTTTTAGGGATAATTTTTATGCTGTAATTTTTTGTGTGTTTAAAAATACAAAGTGAATGGCTTATTTTCTGAAGTATACTAATTCTGTGTAATCCTGATGAAAATGCCATCAGGTAGTATTGTTTTTACTGTTGCAGTAGGTTTTTTTTTACAAAATATTTTTTAAATAAAACGAATCTGATATTCATGTGGAATAAAAGTATCTGAAAATGTTCAGGAAAACTAGAAAACATTAGTAATGGTGGAGAATAACCTTTCCATAGATTAAAATATATTACAAAGCAATAGTAATTAAAACAGTTTTTGGAAAAGGAATAGACAAAATAAAGAATTTAGAAACAGGCCCAAGTATACATGGAAATTTAGTATATGAACAAAGTGTCTTTCAGATCATGAGGAGCAAGCTGTAATCAATAACAGCTATGGGGGCAACAGGCTGGCCAAAAACATCCTTATTTACAGATGCCGATAACAAACATAAAATAACTGTGTTTAATTTTCTCGAACACTTCTTATTTCATAAGCACCATCCTGTTCACTGCATAATTGTTTAATAATAGTTAATTGGTACTTGATTGCCACTCCTTTTTTCCTTTTTTATTCTCTTATTAGATATTGAAAAAGTACTTGTTTGTCTGCAGAAAGCAGAAGACTATATGAAAACAACATCCAACTTTAGTGGAAAGGTAACAGCACATATACTTACTGTATATTGTGGTTTTATTATTTAGATTTTTAGAATTTAAATGTTCATTGAAGATCAACATGTAAATTTTTTGTTTGTTTGGAAATTTGACATTTGTAATATGCTTATTCTAGGGTAGTTTTTAAATTTTTATTCTGCTTCCCCACCCCCCACCCCCATTTTTTCCTGCTTTTTTCCTTTTATAGAAAGTCCAGAAAAGTTAAGGAATTTGACAATATTTTTTCTTCCTTTAATTTCAGATAAAGAAGCACATTTTATTTCTTTTTTAAATATTTTATTTATTTCTTTTTTAGAGAAAGGACATGGTAGGGAGAAAGGGGAGAGAAACATCAGTAAGTGAGAGATACATTGATTGGTTGCCTCTTGCACACCCCAATTGGGCATCTGGTTCATAACCCAGGCATGTGCTCTGACTGGGAATCGAATCTGCAACCTTTTGGTTCACAGGTCAGCACTCAGTCCACTGAGCCACATCAGCCAGGGCTAAAGAAGCACATTTTAATTTGCCAGCACTTTTCAAAAATTTGGTGATTTATATCACTTAAACATGCTCTGAATTACCTCATATCTTATGTTATTTCCCCAATTCAAAGTATAACTTTACTTACCAAAAAATTCAGAGACAGTTCTGATCAATTATAGCTAAATTCAGTCCAAAAGTACCTGCCCGGTTTTTAAATGAACTAAAATCTCTTACCAACAATGTGAACTTAGAGTTTTTTTGTTCACAGCGTTTTTGGCTTTTTAAAATTGCAAAATATCTAAAAATGGGAAGAAAGCAAAATGCACATGTATAATCCTACCATTTTATCAAGTCACAAGTTTTCATTTTCTTTAGTCCTTGTTTTTTTCTTGTGCATGTGAATAAACCAATATTTTCTAATAATACTTTGAGTCTAAGAAAGCATCATTTTGAGAAGTGCTGTAATCAATAAAGTACAGTTAATAATTTATAACTAGAAAATTTTGTAAGTTAATATCAGTCAAGAAAAGTAAGTCTTTATTAATTATGGATAGAAATGAGCTTTATGTTCGGCTTTTATAGGGATATATCATTCAGAAAAGAGAAATAAAACCAAGCCTGGAAGTGGATAAACCAGCTGACGACATACTCACGTAAGCATGTAGGCATGGGTCAGTTTTTTTTGTTTTTTTAGATGTTTATTAATGTTCTTGAATGTGATATAATAAATATGTTTTACAGGTATGAAGAATTTCATCCTTTCTTATTTTCTCAACATTCTCAATGTCCATATATAGAATTTGAATCATTTGACAAGGTAGGTTTTAGATTCTGTTTTTGACCAGTTAGCATGATATGAGTTATTAATAGAAATTGGGAATATTTTGCTGTGAATCTGAGCATTATAAAACAAAGTAGTCGTAGATACAAACTGTTGGAAACATTTGTTGCTACTTTATTTCAAGATGAGGGATCAAAAATGTGAACTTAATTTGATTCTTCGTTATTTAGCTATGAGTACGTTTACGGGGGATGTGTTCAAGTTCTTTGAGTGGTGTTACAAACAAAATGGGCTCTAAAATTCTTTCTGTGCAAGTTGAAATAGAGATCATGTTGTTGTTTTTTCAACTAGTTGTTTTTTGCTTGATTGTTTTTGTTTTGTTTTGATAAGGCCGTGGATGAATTTTATTCCAAGATAGAAGGTCAGAAAATAGATTTAAAAGCTTTACAACAGGTATGGTATTATTTAAAACATTTATATTAAGCCAGCTAACCTTAGTGTGGTTTGCTGGGTGAATGATGCTCTCCTACAGGAATGGGCAGCCTTTCAAAAGTGTATGGGAATGTGCCCTGGTCTCTTGGCCTATTGATAAAGGTCCAGGGGAGGTCTCAGTGTTGAAAAGTATACCCTCTTTTGTTCCATCAGTAAATCGGGTATGCTTTAAAACAGAAACTACAGTGGGAAGATGAGGTCTGTTATTTATACCCTAGTATGATTTGCTTTATTACAGCATCCTAAAGCTTCTTAAATTTTGCTGTTAGGGAATATTGTTTTGAGAATGTTTTTAAATAGGCCAAAGGAGAGGGAAAAGTTTTTTCTATACATTTAAGTATTTTTGTTTATCATTAAACTGTTTTTTAAAAGTGTACTTTTAACTAGGCCTATAATACGCTTTGTGTGGAGATCAGACTGGTGATTGTCAGAGGGGAGTGGGATTGGGGACTGGGTGAAAGAGGTGAAGGGACGAAGTACAAAAGAGTCATAAGGATGTAAAGTACAGCATAGGAAATATATTAAATAATATCGCGATAACTATGCGTGTTACCTGGTGGATACTGGAAATACCAA
This sequence comes from Furipterus horrens, assembly GCF_987537825.1. Taxonomy (NCBI): domain Eukaryota; kingdom Metazoa; phylum Chordata; class Mammalia; order Chiroptera; family Furipteridae; genus Furipterus; species Furipterus horrens. Next base: position 111,132,472 of record NW_028327173.1, read on the forward strand.
GGGGACCACTTTGTAAAGTATGTGATTGTCTAATCACTATGCTGTACACCTAAAACCAATACAAAATAATATTGAAAATAAACTGTAATTGAAAATTTTAAAAATAAATTTTTAAAAGATGCATGCTTAGCCCTGGCTAGTGTTGCTCAGTGGATTGAGTGCCAGCCTGCGAACCAAAGGGTCACTGGTTCGATTCCCAGTCTGGGTACATGCCTGGGTTGGAGGCGCACAAGAGGCAACCACACATTGATGTTTCTCTCCCTCTCTTTCTCCCTCCCTTCCCCTCTCTCTAAAAATAAATAAATAAAATCTTAAAAAAATTTTTTTTAAATAATAAAAAATAAAAAGATACATGCTTTTTGTGTCTTGTGACTCCACAAGGAGGTTTTAATTATGCTGTTTTCCCAGCACATGTTACCATGTTTTGGAAACATTTGCTGAAGAAAGTTTCAGAAATTGGTTACAGTTACTCTTGATTTGAAGGGATGTGATTTTTCAAAAATATTAATAAAGCATTAAAATGTGTGTGCAGAATTTGTAATTATGCGAATCCCTGTATCCTCCCCACCTTCAGTTTTAATATAATTAACTGACAAAGCACAATTTCAAAGCAGGTGGGTCAAATTAATTAGCGTGATTGCCACATGGTGCCAGCACTTTAGCTAGTAAACAGATATTTAACACTGACATTGGATGAACCGCATGTTTTTTATGTGCATTAGAATACCCATGAATTATTTTAGTAATCATTTTGCATTATTTTAATAGTCACCAGTTTTATAATTTAAATCTTTTAATACTACATCCAGCATTCAAACATTCATTAATTGGTAGTGCTGCTACACTGTTAGAAAAATTGCCCCAAAATCAATAATCCTGAAATGTAAATTACATATGATAAAATGCTATATAGAAGGTCAAATAACTACCATGACTCTTTGTATTATTAATTTAGGAGAAATTCTGTAAAATACTAGAAATAATACTAAGAAAACTAAAGGCAACAATGAAATAGAAGCAATTTTGGTAATTTATGCTAAGAACACATTCTCCCAAATTTTACTTTTTTGTCTTAATAAAAATATGTCTTGAATTCTGCCTGTTTGAATAATGGAAAGGCTTTACGAGCACATCTTACGTACAATGTAACCTGTAATCAAAATACCTTTCTAAATAGGGAATGGGTGGCAGTTAGCCAAATTTGTTTTGGAGCATGAGAGACCCTTCAGGGCAGGGTAGACCTGGGGAGGTGGGCTCTCTGGGGAGCTTTGGCTAGGTAACAGTAACATGGAGGGGGCAAAAGGGGGGCTGGATAGTGAGTTTCAGGGGGTAAAAGAAGGTGTGGGAAATAAGAGAAACGTAATTTTTAAAAAATCTGTTTTGTCAACAAAAGGAAAAACAAGCCTTGAAGAAATTAGATAATGTCCGAAAGGATCACGAAAACAGATTAGAAGCTCTTCAGCAGGCTCAGGTATTATGTTTTGCTTTTTCAGATGCTTTTTCAAAAATGGTAACTTTAACTGACATTATAGTGAATGTTTTTGGTTTATTTTTTAAGGAAATAGATAAACTTAAAGGAGAGCTCATAGAAATGAATCTACAAATAGTTGACAGAGCCATTCAGGTTGTTCGAAGTGCTTTAGCCAACCAGATAGATTGGACAGAAATTGGGTTAATTGTGAAAGAAGCTCAAGCCCAAGGAGACCCTGTGGCAAATGCAATCAAAGAATTAAAACTACAAACAAATCATGTTACAATGCTGCTAAGGTAAGTTTCATTTTTAGTTAAGAAGTTAGTGCTTGTCTTTATTTTGCTATTTAGTTATTCACTGTATTCATTTAAAATTTTTGTTTTATTTGGAAATTTATCCTTGACAATACAGAAAATTTTAATTTATAGTAAAATAATACGAACTGTTTAAATACTGTAAACCACTTATGATTTCATCTAGTAAAATATTGAAAATAAAAGTATATCATTGTCGTTAGTGAAATACTATTGAATATTTTTAATAGAAATCCATACTTATTATCAGAGGAGGAAGATGATGATGTTGATGGTGACATCAGTGTTGAAAAAAATGAAACTGAACCACCAAAAGGAAAAAAGAAAAAGCAAAAGAATAAACAGCTGCAGAAGCCACAGAAAAATAGGCCATTACTTATTGATGTTGATCTCAGCTTATCAGCATATGCTAATGCCAAAAAGTGAGTCTTAAACATAAGAGTAAATTTTAGGTAAAATATTATCTGAAATAACTCAGGGTATAAAAGGATAAGAAATATTGTTATTTTTGCCTGTCTATGGTTGGGGTGAAAATACTTTATTTTGGTGCATCTTAAAATTATATTTATTGTAAGAAAGAATACAGAAATTACTATTTCTCAAAACAGTAATTCTCCTGGAAACTTCAAATAGCAAATCCTTTTTAAAATCTTATGTGTATTCTATAACTTGCTTTCAACATGGAACATAAAAAGCAAAGTTGCATAATGCACAAAACTTGTTCTGTATGATTTGAGAGTCTATAAAATCAGAAATAACAAATAGAAAACTAGGGAATAGAGATTTTACTTAAAATTTAAGAGAATTGTTTTTCTAGGTATTATGATCACAAGAGGTATGCTGCTAAGAAAACACAAAAGACTGTTGAAGCTGCTGAGAAGGTACTTAGTATTTCTTAGAGTGAATGTTAATTGTTTTTCTCTGCTTTAATGGTCTTAATTATTTCTTCTGTTTAAATGAGGTTTTCTAATTCAGAAATAACCTTTCAAACTTAATTTTGCTTTAAATGTATTTCCAGTATTCATTTTCTTCCCAAACCTGCTCCTCCCCAATCTCGGCCATCTCAGTAAATAGCACCTTTATTTTTCCCTTTGCTAAGATTAAAAGTGTTGGAGTCATCTTGGACTCCTTTCTCACAAACCATATACAGTATTCCCTCACTTGTCATGGGTATTACATTCTAGACCCCTCCCCCTGCAATAGGTGAAAATCCGCGAAGTAGGAACCTTACATTTATTTTAGTATATATATATATATTTTTAAGTCTTTATAAACCCTTCCCACACACTTATAAACTGTTCCCAGTCTCTTATTAACCTTTTCCACACTTCTATAAACACTACTTATGTTCTTAAACATATCCTGCACTCTTAAACCTACGTAACTTAACAACATACGTATACAGTACTGCAAAGTCCCACGATATAGCGAAAAATCCGTGATAAATAATTAAATATAATATTTTTTAAAATCCTGCAATACAGTGAGGCCGCGATAAGCGAACCATGATATAGAGAGGGACTACTGTATTATAGTAACCACCAGCAAATCCTTTTGGCTCTTCCTTTAGAGTGTAACCAGAATCTGGTCACTTCTCATTGATCCAGGTCTCCATCATGTGTCCTCACAGACTATATCACAATAGCTTCTTACTGGAGTGGTTATTCCTCTCCTACCCTTTCCCTGCTACAGTCTGTTCTCCATGCATCAGTCATAGTGATCCTTTAAAATAAAAATATAAAGTCATTTCTCTCTGTTCATAATCTTTCAGTAGCTTTCTGTGTTACTCAAGACAATCCAAAGTCCTTCTCCTGGTTTGTAAGGTCCTATATGATCTGCTCCCCTTTGATTGCATCATCTGCACGCCTCCTGTTACACACTCTTTCCAGCTACACTGGGATTTTAGCTGTGTCTGCAACAGTGGTCCATGTTGCCTTCGCAAGGCTTGCACTTGCTGCTCTTTCTACCAAGAATGCTCTTCCCTAAAAATTTCCAAGGTTTGATCCCTTACTTCATTTACATGTCTACTTATATGAGACTTCAGAGAGGCCTTTCTTGACCATTCTTACTAAAAATAGTATCTTCAATTACTCCCTTTTTACTCTGGTTTTCTTTTTAAAAAATACCCATCCCAACATACATTTATCTGTCTTCCACCTTAAATATGGATTGCATCAAAGTAGGCTTTTGTCTGTTGTTTATTGCTATGTCCCAGCCCCTAGACTGTTGCCTGAAACATAGTCACATTAACATCTGTTAAATGATTGGTTCTCATGACTTACCCCTCTGTCTACCTCTCCACCCTCATTTCTTGACATTTTACCCTGTGATCACTACTTGCTGGCCTTTTTGCTTATAGTGCTCTTTTTATTCTTTGTTTTGATAATTACCTGTGTCCTTTAGGCTTCAGCCTATATAACATTTCTTCAGAAATATCTTCTTTGACCAGAATCAATTATAAATTAGATTTGCTTGTTATAATCTCTTGTTTATTTTAATAGTTATGTGTTTTATATTTGTCTCTTCTCCTAGACTCCTTTGGGGCGGGAACTTTGTCTTGTTCACTGTTTTGTCCACAGCGTTGTAGACATGGTAGGCAGTTAGTATCTTGTAAATGAATTATATTTTTTAAAATTCCTAAGTCTTTAGGAGATATATGTATAAAATATGTGTTTGACTTAAATTGTTTTAATATTAAAGGCAAAAATTGTGCTGGCCAGGTAGCTTAGTTAGTTAGAGTGTTGTCCCAATATGCCAAGGTTATAGGTTCGATGCCCAGCCAGGGCCCATAAAAAAGGCAAAATTTTTTTATTTACCGTACTTTTATGTGGTGTGTGTGTAGACAATGCCATTTTTTGATATTTAAAAAAAACATTTCTTGTCCTATTATTTGCTCGGTGCTATTTAAATAAATTCTCAACAAATTATTTTAAAACTCATTTCTTATAAATAGGCATTCAAATCAGCAGAAAAGAAAACGAAGCAAACCTTAAAAGAAGTCCAAACGGTTACCTCTATTCAAAAAGCAAGAAAAGTATATTGGTAAGTGTTCTACCCTTTTAAAATATAGTTTTTGTTTTGTCAAAATTATACATGCACATTGCTTAGAAAAGTAAAGCAGTTTTGTAAAGCTTGTTACAAAAACAAATAGCCCTGGAATTTTTTACGCTTGTATTGCCTCCTCTCCCAAAGAAATTACTTTTATACTTTTAGCTCTTTTACTTGATTCTTTTTGTATATACCTCCATTACTCTAAGTAATATGCTTATACTGCTGCTTCTTAATTTTTCTGTTTTACACTCTATTAATGACTTCCCACAATGGAAAATGAAGATTTTACTCATTCACCTTGTGCTCCATTACAAAGACACACATCACCAGCCTTCCATTATAGTTAAAGCACAATTCAGGATTAACATTGCAAATATTTAAGTTGTAGTCACAGCTTTCTTTCTATTTTTGTTCTTATTAACTCACTTCCATTCTTCCAGGTATGCTCACATTGGAATTCTGTTACTAGTATCTTCTTGCAGAAGTTTCTTCTGAAGCTTTTTGACCATTGTTCTAGATTACTCACTCTAAGCATCCTAAAATCTCCTTTTGTTGTTATTCTGAAAGTTACCTTTATCTCTCTGTGTTGGAGTCTCTGTCCTGGATCTCATACTTCCTTTTTCTTTGCTGATAGGAGTTACAAGCTATAGAAGCATAATCAGAAGGGGTATAAAGAAGGTAAATTTTTTGAGGTATCCAATGATAAAAATGATTTTACTCTTATACTTAATTAATAGTTTGGCTGAGTATAAAATTCTATTTTGGAAAATGTTTTCCTCAGACTTTAAAGGTATTGTACATTGTTTTAACTTCCAGATTTGATCTTGAGAAGTCTGATGTCATTTTGATAGTTGGTATTTTATAGGAACCTTGTTTTGTCTTTAAACTTGTGGACATTTTTTTCTCTCTCAGTTTTCTGGAATTTCACAGTGATGTAGGTTGGTGAGGATTTTTTTTAAATCCATTTTGCTGGATAGTTTGTGGGCCTTTTAAATTTGTAAACTTTCAGTTCTAAGAAATTTTCTTGACATATTTCTTTAAAAACTGCCTGCCCTCTGGTTTTTTGTTTTGTTTTGTTCTGTTTTTTCTTCTTCCTGGAAGATTTTTGTTTTGTTTTTGTTTTTGTTTTTTTTTAAATATAGGAACCCCTGGACAGTCTTTCAGTTTTTTTGCATTTTCTATTTTTCTACTCTTTATCATTTTGTTTTATATTCTAAAGGATTTACTCAATTTGATCTTTCAAACCTTCCACTGCATTTTTTATTTTTTTATTTCTTCTGTCATGTTTTTACTTTTAAGCTGTTTTTGGTTCTTTGAATGTTACTTTTACGTTTTAAGAGCTTCCTACTTTAGTTTCCTTATACTGAGAATAGTTTGGTTGTATTACATTTTATTTAGTATCCTTTTCCTGCAGGTCTCTGTCTTTTCCAAGTCGTGTCTCCCCCCCCCCCCCCGCCCCCCCATTTGTTGGTTTTATCTCCAGCTTCCATGTTCACTTTCATGCTTACTTTTTATAGTAGAGCATTTAAAGGATGATTGGGAGTTCTCTGTGGGGGTTGGGCTTATAAAATGATCTGTGTGGGCCATTTTCTGTAGAACTCTTGACATCTTCAGATTTTTTCCTCTTAAGCTGGTCTTATTTCCTAGAAAAGATTCTTTTATTCTTATAAAATGAAGACCTAGTTATCACTTTTGGGAACTTAGTGGAAAAAAATTGGTGGGAGTCTCAATATCCAGTCTTAATTGCCCTGTTTTACATATGTTACCCCTGCTTATAACTGTCATATTTTCCCTAGTCAGTAGATCCTCTCTGCACCCTTTTTAGAGAATTAACTTCAGCCTTCAGGTAGGGTATGAAAGGGACAGCTACACCATGTTCAGAGTTGGAAAGAATATCTAGGGAAATAACTGCTTCTTGATCACACTTTCATCCAGTTCTCTTTTTAACCCCATATTAATCCCTTTTTCTAGCAGTACCTTGTGCTACTATTTTTTAGCTTTTTATGGGTTACATAGTTGAAATTGATTTACTTCCTGGCTGTTCCACTGTCAGCTCAGGATTCAGCTTCTTGAGTTTGATCATTCATCCATTTATTTTCCAGCTTTCAAAATTTTGTTGTGATTTTCTCCGTCCCTCCCTGCTCTGACATCTCTACTGATGATAGGATTAACCTGTAATTTTCATTTCTCATAAAGTTCATGTTCATATTGGTATCAAGGTTATATTACTTTATAAAGGAAATTGGGACGTGTTCCTTTAGCAATTGTTCTTAAATGTTCGAGGATTTCATCTCTGAAGCTGAGTAGTACTGGAGTTTTCTTTATGGGAAAGTTGTTTTTTATTACGGATTCAAAGTCTTTAGCAGATATAAGAAAAACTCAGATTTTTCTAGTTTTGATTAGCAGTATTTTTCTAAGACTTTGCCTATTCTGTCTAAAGTTTGAAATGTATGGGTAAAGGTTTATAATAAGCCACTTAACTTTTTAACACCCTCTGGGATATTTATTGACATCTCATACATGGTAGTTATTTGTGGCAATTTTTTTTCTTGATTCGTCTGACCAGGTGATTTTCAGTTGTATTAATATCTGTAAAGAGCCAGTTTTTGACTATCGATCGCTTCTGCTATATATATGTGTGCATGCTGTCTCTCTCTTTCTCTCTCTCTCTTTTCTGTCTTTCCACTTTTCTTGGGATTTATTTGCAGCTCCCTTTCTGATTTCTTGAGATAGGAGCTTAATACATTTATTTTTTTCCTTCCATCCTCTTTTCTTTTCTAATATATAGTTAAGGTAATAAGTTTTCCTTAATGTGGCTTTGATCACATTAAGAAGTTTTGTTATGTATTAGTTTTGTAATCTTTCACATCAAAATGTTGTAATTTCCATTGTCATTTTTTCACTCATATATTATTTAGAAGTATTAATTTTCAAATATATGGATCTCTTTTGGTAATTTTTTTACTGATTTCTTGCTTAATTTGCATAATGGTCATACAATGTATTCTGAATTGCCTCAATCCATTGACATTTGTTTTTTATACTTGCTTTAAGACTCAGCATACTTATAGTCAGCTTCTTTATAAATTTTTCATACATAGATGGAAAAAAGTTCTGTTCTATAGTTTTGGAATGGGTTTCTGTAAATATCAACTACATCATATTTATTAACCATATTGTTCAAATCTTTTACTTTTTTTTAAAGTATATTTTATTGATTATGTTGTTATAGTAGTTCCAATTTTTTCCCCTTTGCTCCCCTCTGCCCAGTACCCTGTTTCCTGCCAGCAATCTCACCCCACTTAGTTCATGTCCATGGGTGATGCATATATAAGTTCCTTGGCTTCACCCTTTCCTATATTATTCTTTTTTATTATTATTATTTTTTTATTTTGGGGGTTTTTCAATTACAGTTGTCCCATTTTTTTCCCCAGTGCTCCCCCTCACCCAGCCCACCCCTTCTCCCACAATCATATCCCTCCCCGTTGTCCATGTCCATGAGTCATTCATACACGTTCCTTGACTAGACCCTTCCCTTACTTATCCCCCTTCTCTCCCTCCCCCTGCCCCCCTATTGACTGTTATTCTGCTCCTTGTTCTATTTAGGTCATTTGTTTATGTTGTTCTTTAGTTTCCTGTATTAGGTGATATCATATGGTATTTTTCTTTATTTGCCTGGCTTATTTCACTAAGCATAATTCTCTCTAGTTCCATCCATGTTGTTGTAAATGGTAGAAGTTCCTTCTTTCTTTCTGCTACATAGTACTCCATTGTGTAAATGTACCACAGTTCTTTGATCCACTCATCTACAGATGGGCGCTTAGGCTGTTTCCAGCACTTAGCTATTGTAAACAGTGCTGCTATGAACATAGGGGTGCATAAGTTCTTTTGAATTAGGGTTTTAGGATTTTTCGGGTATAATCCTAGCAGTGGAATCGCTGGTTCATAAGGCAGTTCCATTTTTAGTTTTTTGAGGTAATTCCATACTGTTTTCCATAGTGGCTGCACCAGTCTGCATTCCCACCAACAGTGCAGTAGGGTTCCCATTTCTCCACATCCTCGCCAGCACTTGTTGTTTGTTGATTTGTTGATGATGGCCATTCTGACTGGTGTAAAGTGGTATCTCATTGTGGTTTTTATTTGCATCTCTCTGATGGCTAGTGATGCTGAGCATTTTTTCATGTGTCTATGGACTTTCTGTATGTCCTCTTCGGAGAAGTGTTTGTTCAGGTCCTTTGCCCATTTTTTAATTGGGTTGTTTGTTTTCTTGATGTTGAGTCGTATAAGCTCTTTATATGTTTTGGAGATCAGTCCCCTGTCTGTGATATCATTGGCAAATATGTTTTCCCATATGGTTGGTTTCCTTTTCATCTTGCTGATGTTTTGTTTTGCTGAGCAGAAACTCTTTAGTTTGATGTAGTCCCATTTGTTTATTTTTTTCTTTATTTCTCTTGCCTTAGGAGATGTATCCGTGAAAATATTGTTACGTGGGATATCTGAAATTTTCCTGCCGGTGTTTTTCTCTAGGACTTTTATGGTGTCACAGCTTACATTTAAAAGTCTTTGATCCATCTTGAGTTTATTGTCATGTGTGGTGTAAGTTGGTGGTCTAGTTTCATTTTTTTGCACGTCCCTGTCCAGTTCTCCCAACACCATTTGTTGAAGAGGCTCTTCTCACCCCATTTTATGTTCCTTCCCCCTTTATCAAATATTGGTTGACCATACAGTCTTGGGATTATTTCTGGACTCTCTGTTCTGTTCCATTGATCTATATGTCTGTTCCTTTGCCAGTACCTGACTGTTTTGATCACAGTAGCTTTGTAGCATAGTTTGATGTCTGGTATTGTGATTCCTCCTGCTGTGTTCTTCTGTCTCAAGATTGCTTTGGCTATTCAGGGTCTTTTTTGGTTCCATATGAATTTTTGAAGTATTTGTTGTAAGTCTGTGAAATATGTTATTGGTATTTTAATAGGGATTGCATTGAATCTGTAAATTGCTTTGGGTAGTATGGCCATTTTGATGATGTTGATTCTTCCCATCCAAGAACATGGTATTTGCTTCCATTTATTTGTATCTTCCTTAATTTCTTTCTTCAATGCAACATAATTTTCAGAGTACAGGCCTTTTATCTCTTTGGTTAAGTTTATTCCTAGGTACTTTATTTTTCTTGTTGCTATAGTAAATGGTATTTTCTTTTTTGTTTCTGTCTCTGATATTTTATTGTTGGTGTACAGAAATGCCTTAGATTTCTTTATATTGTATCCTGCTTTTTTGCCAAATTCGCTTATTATATCGAGTAGTTTTTTAGTGGAGTCTATAGGGTTTTCTATGTATACTATCATGTCATCTGCGTATAATGATAGTTTTACTTCTTCTTTCCCAATTTGGATGCCTTTTATTTCTTTTTCTTGTCTGATTGCTGTGGCTAGGACTTCCAACACTATGTTGAATAGGAGTAGAGAGAGTGGACAACCTTGTCTAGTTCCTGAGTTCAGGGGGAATGCTTTCAGTTTTTGTCCATTGAGTATGATGTTGGCTTCTGGTTTCTCGTGTATAGCCTTAATTATGTTGAGGTATGCTCCCTCTATTCCCATTTTTCTGAGTGTTTTCATCATAAATGGGTGCCGTACTTTATCAAATGCTTTTTCTGCATCTGTTGATACAATCATGTGATTTTTGTCTTTCATTTTGTTTAGGCGATGTATTATATTTATTGATTTGCGATTATTAAACCATCCATGCATCCCTGGGATGAATCCCACTTGATCATGGTGTATGATCTTTTTAATGTGTTGCTGGATCCTGTTTTCCAATATTTTGTTGAGGATTTTAGCATCTATGTTTATCAGTGATAATTGGCTTGTAGTTTTCTTTCTTTGTTGTGTCTTGACCTGGTTTTGGAATTAGGGTAATACTGGCTTCATAGAAAGAGTTTGGGATTTTTCCCTCTTTTTGGATTTTTTGGAATAGTTTGATGAGGGTAGGAGTTAGTTGTTCCCTAAATGTTTTGTAAAAGTCTCCTGTGAAGCCATCTGGTCTAGGGCTTTTGTGTGCCGGGAGATTTTTGATTACTGTTTCTCTTTCCTTCTTTGTTTTTGGTCTGTTGAGACTTTCTACTTCTTGATTCAGTTTTGGAAGATTATATGTTTCTAGAAATTTGTCCATTTCATCTATGTTTTTGAGTTTCTTGCCATACAGTTGTTTGTAGTAATTTCTTACAATCCTTTGTATTTCTGTGATATCAGTCGTGATTTCTCCTCTTTCATTTCTAATTTTGTTTATATGGGTCTTCTTTTTTTTCTTGATGAGCCTGGCTAAAAGCTTGTCGATTTTGTTTATTTTTTCAGAGAACCAGCTCCTAGTTTTGTTGATCTTTTGAATTGTTTGTTTAGTCTCTGTGTCATTTAATTCTGCTCTGATCTTGATGATTTCATTCCTTCTTCTTGCCCTAGTCTTTGTTTGTTCTTGTTGTTCTACTTCTTGTAGCTGTAGGGTTAGATTTTTTATTTGAGATTCTTCTATCCTTTTCAGATAGGCCTGTATTGCTATGAACTTCCCTCTCAGGATTGTTTTTGCTGTGTCCCATAAGTTTTGGGCTGTTATGTGTTCATTATCATTAGTTTCCAGAAATTTCTTGATTTCTTCTTTGATGTCATTTTTAATCCATTCATTATTTAATAGCATGTTATTCATTCTCCATGAGTTTGGATATCTTTGATTTTTTTCTTTGAGGTTGATGTCTGGTTTCAAGGCATTGTGGTCTGAAAAGATGTTTGATATAATTTCAATTTTCTTGAATTTGTTGAGGCTTGTTTTGTGTCCTATCATGTGGTCTTTTAAAATGTCCCATGTGCATTTGAAAAGAATGTATATTTTGCTTCTTTGGGGTGAAAAGTTCTATATATATCAGTTAAGTCCATGTGGTTTAGTGTGTTGTTCAATGTTTGTATATCCTTGGTGTTTCTTTGCTTCGAACATCTGTCTATTGTTGATAATGGGGTGTTAAAGTCCCCTATTATGAGTGTGTTGCTGTTAATATCCTTCTTGTGGTCTTCTAGTATTTTCTTTATGTATTTAGGTGCTCCTATGTTGGGTGCATAGATGTTTATCAGGGTTATATCTTCTTGATGGATTGTTCCCTTAAGTATTATGAAATGTCCTTCTTTGTCTCTTTTTATGACCCTTGCTTTGAAATCTGTTTTGTCTGATATGAGTATTGGTACCCCAGCTTTTTTTTCATGTCCGTTTGCTTGGAATACTTTTCTCCATTCCTTCACTTTTAGTCTGTGTAAGTCTTTTGTTTTGAGATGCGTTTCTTGTAGACAGCAAATATGTGGGTCCTGTTTTCATATACATTCCACTACCCTGTGTCTTTTAATTGGAGCATTTAATCCATTTACATTTAAAGTTATTATTAACATGTCTTTATTCATTTCCCTTTGTACCTGTGTTCCTTTCCCTCTTTTTTTTTTCCTTCTCTTTCTTAGGTCATTCCTTTTAGCATCTCTTGCAATGCTGGTTTGCTGGAGATGTATTCTTTTAGTCTTCCTTTGTCTGAGAAACTCCTTATTTCACCTTCCATTTTGAATGAGAGACTTGCTGGGTAGAGTATTCTTGGTTGTAGGCCTTTGTTTTTCATTGCTTGAAATATTTTTGACCATTCCTTTCTGGCTTATAGTGTTTCTGTTGAGAAATCAGTCTATAGCCTTATCAGATCTCCCTTGTATATTATTTGCTGTGTTTCTCTTGCTGTTTTTAGGAATCTCTCTTTGTCTTTGAATGTTGCCATTTTAATTATGATGCTCTGTTCTTTCATTTTGGCCATACTTCCCTGTCAGCCTTCCTGTGTTTGCCTCTGTGTCTTAGGTAGAGCTGCGCATCTGTTCTGTCTTAAGGGACAGAGCATTAAGTATTTGTCTGTGCTGGGCAACCCGGTTCACCGCTTTGTGGGGCTCTATGTGGGGGAGGGGCTTGCTTAACACTGACCCTATTTCCAGTCACTTCACCTGCTTCCCATATGTGACTGGCGTCCCTCTAGCTGTTGCTCTGGTGCTGGTTCCTAGAGTGGGTAGGGAGGAAGCGATTGCATACTTTAGGACTGTGGGGGTCCTCTAAACGGACTTTCCTGAGAGACAGGCAGTTTCTTCTGCCACACCAACCCCATTTGGTTTTCAGTCAAAGGCAATGAAGCTTTATTTTCCCAGTCCTAGAACCGTGAGCTGCTCTGTTTGGCCTGGTGCTGGAATAGTTCCCCAGGTGTCCCTCCCAGCTTTTATAATGTGGGACCACTACTTCAGCTGGCCACCACAGCCTTGGCCTTGCCACCACGTGTGTCCTCGGTCTGGGCTCCACGCCTCCTACCCATCTGGATGAACACTCCCTCTTTAAACCTTTGATTGTCGGGTTTCCATATAGTTTGATTTTCTGGCAGTTCTGGTTGTTTCCTTTGTTTTTAGGGAGTTGTAATCTTTAATGGTTGTGTGAGAAGGTGAGGTGTGTCCCCCTATGTGTCCATCTTGGCCAGAAGCCCTTTACTAATTCGTTTTTTAATGATTGTTTTTCTAAATTACTGAGAAAAGTGTCTTAAGTTTCACACAATTGTGGATTAGTCTGTTTCTCCTTTTACTCCTGCCAGTTTTTGCTTTGTATATATATTAGGTCATACAAATATAGAAGTTATAATTTCCTAGTGAATTGAGCCATTTATTAACATCAATGAAATGTCCTTTTAACTTCTTTTTTCCTTCTATGTCAGATACTAAAACTATATCAGCTTCCTTTGGTTAGTATTTGCATGGTATATCTTTTCCATCATTATAGTTCAGTCTTTTAATATTATATTTTAAAGGAGTATATATATCATTGTTTTCTAGTCTGACATCTCTGCATTTTAGCTGGAACATTTATAAATTTACATTTATAATAATTAATTTCTGACATACTTAGGTTTAACTGTACCCATCTTACTATTTGCTTTCTATTTGTCCCGTATATTCTGTGTTCTTATTTGTCTTTATTTATTGCCTTTGATGGGTTCTTGGCTTTTTGTTGCTGTTAGCTAGACATTACTAGGATGATTACAAAATACATCCTTGATTTATCTGTTTCATTTTCTTTATCCTTGTGGGTTTTACAGACTTGTTCACCATCGGTAGCAGAGTGGTGAAATTAAGTTTAGTACATTCAGCAATGAGGAAAGTATATTTTTAAGTGAAAAAAAAACATAAAACTGTGTATGTTGTATCTGAAAAAAACAGGTTTAGAATAAACATTTTATTTTAGCTTTTGTATGTATAAAAAAAAAAACATGGAGTGGGGTTCACAGGAAGCTAATTACAATGGCTCCCTATTAGTTAGTGGTGGTGGGAACTGAAGGGATGCAGGATCTCTCATACCTCTTTATACAATTAAAAAATTTTTTCAACCAACTGTATGTGTTAGTCAAAAATCAAATTAGAAAATTGGAATAAAATGCATTTGCTATATCATATTTTGCTATTATATGTTAAGTTTAGTTTAATGCCTATGCTCAATCTTTATCATCTTTAACCAGAAGTTTCTAAAAGTTTGGATTAAATCATAAAAAAGATTATCTTGGTTGTCATATGTAATATAGGAAATACTTATGTTCATTGTTATGCGTATCATTTTTAAATCTCACACAAATATACACATTCACTACTTTTTATTGAGATGATACATATTAATCATGAAAACCCAGATTACTTTGTCTCTTGAGAGAAGTTAAATTTTACAGTTTTGAAGGCAGTATTCGGTCTTTTGTATAAAAATAAATGTAAAAAATGTCATATATGATTAATTGAGGACAGAATGAGAAAACAACTTTTCTTTCTTACCAGTTGTCCCACAGCATATCCACTTCCCACTGAATGAAAGCTAAACCCAGGGACCTTGAGACATTTCATGCTTTTGCTTTGTATAATTCCTTGTTGTAAGAACACTGTCTTATGTGAAAGAGAGAACACATTTTTTTTTTTTAAACAAAGAATTTAGGTGCTTTCTTCTCAGACTGTCTTAAGACTATCTTAAAGCAATTTGTATTACAAATTTTCAATAAAATTCAACTTCATGCCTTAAGAAAACAATCAAGTTGTCTGAACCTATACAGGATAGCTTCTGTTTTGTATTCTTTGTAAAAATGGTGTGAATTTAGGCAGTGATGAAGGAAATGAAGTGTTAACCTTTTTTCTTTCAATTTGGTAGGTTTGAGAAATTTCTGTGGTTCATTAGCTCAGAGAACTATCTAATTATAGGAGGTCGAGATCAGCAACAGAATGAAATAATTGTGAAAAGATATCTGACACCAGGTAGGTAAGATTAAAATTCTAAAGAATTTTCTGTTACGTATTTGGATCAGTTATCTCAATATTAGGTATAGATTTTCATTTTAAACTTCTTTGTTTGACAAATTCAATTGCTAGAAAGAGTTTGATGCTTGATGGTTTATGGTTTAACACTTCTCATTTTAAGTGAATATTCCTAAAGTATTAATCCTGAGCTAATCTGCAGTATTGGACTTTTGATTCTCTACTACATTAACAAATATTAATAGCTTTCAATCCTCTGGAGTCATTGAAGATCAAATTTTTAAAAGCTTAATTTTTCACTGTTGAAGTTTGTAACCTTTTTTAGCATTTAGAAATAAGACTCGAGCCCTGTGGTATAAGGTCTCTCATTTATTTTTATTTATTTGCTGATAATCACTGCCTCAATGTAACTAAACCCTCAGTGTGAGTATCAGAAATCAATAATCATTATCAGAATTAATCTGATGTCCACTGAGGATCCTGACCCAGGAAAGAAAGCAACAGGGATCAGGTTACATGGTGCCCAGGGCTTGGTCTCTGTCTTCTCTAGCTCTATTCATTGTGAGTTGCACCTATCACGGAGAAGTATGGGTTTTACTCTTCTTTGAGTTTCAAATCCCAGATGACCTGTTCGCAGTAGGCCATGGCTGCTCATTTTATCTGCTAGAAACCAAGCATTTTCCTTTTCTCTGATTGACCATTTATCTGCATTCTTCTGTTTGTTACTTTGTTCATTCATTGTTATCACACACTTATAATAGAACTGGAAGTCCTCATTGTGGCTTACAAGGATCCTGGCTGCTTCTTCAGCTTCCATTCTTAATACTCTTCTCTCAGTCTGGCCTCCTGACTGCTCTTCATACATGTCAAACATCCATAGGCCTCAGGACATTTGCACTTGCTAGGATGAGTCATTTGCTCCATACATCTGTCACCCTTCTCACAGGCTATCCCCGGTTTCCGTACATGATAACTCAGCAAGTTTCTGAGAGAGGAAACACAAGACCTCTCAAGGCCTAGGCTGAGAACTAGCACTTAGTCACATCTGCCACATTCTACTAGTGAAGGCAGATCATGGGGTTGGCCCAGATTCAAGGGATGGGGAAGTAGACTCCACCTCTTGATGGGAAAAGATTCATAGTCACAGAGCAAAGAGGTATGGATAGAGGAAGGGAGAGGAATTGTGATCATTTTTGTAATCTACCATATTGCATTGCTTTCCTATTAGGAGGCCTATGAGAAATCTCTCAGGGGTAGGAGAAGGAATTTATGTGCCGTCTTATCCCTTTTAGATTTTGAACCCATTAAACAGTAAATAAGTAATTTTAACTGAAAAAGAAACCAACAGGATTTAGAGTATAATTTCTTGTTTTTTTTAAGGGGACATTTATGTACATGCTGATCTTCATGGAGCTACTAGCTGTGTGATTAAAAATCCAACAGGTAATACATTTCTTTCTATTCGGAACTTTAATTCCTTTTGTTAAAATATTTTAGTATAACTAAAAGACAAAAATTGTGAACATAAAGGAACACTTTAAGTGATAAAAGGGTCAATCCATCAGTTGAGATATAACAATTATAAACATATGAACTCAACAGCAGAGCCCTAGAATATATGAAGTAAAACCTGACAGAATTGAAGGGAGAAATAGATGATTCAGCAATAATAGTTCAAGACTTCAGTACTTAACTTTTAATCATGGATAGAATAACTAGATATAAGATTAACAAGGAAATTGAAGATTTGCACAATACTGAGGTAACTAGATCTAATACATCTCTAATACACTCCACCTAACAATAGATTCCCATTCATCTCTAGTGTACATGGAACATTCTCCAGGATAGACCATAAGATAGTCTATGAAACAAGTCTTAATAAACTTAAGACTATTAACATCCTACAAAGTAAGTTTTAGGACCATAACGAAGTGAAATTAGAAACCATTATTAGAAAAAAAAATTGGAAAATTCACAAATGTATGGAAATTAAAGAACATTCATACATAATCAATGGCTTAAAGAGGAAATCATGAGGGGGGTTTTAAAAGATACTTTGAGCTGAATGAAATGCAAAACAGTATCAAAACTTACGAGATGCAGCTAAAGCAGTGCTTAGAAATTTATGGTGGTAATACCTATAATAAAAAGGAAAGATCTCCACTTAATAACAAAATTGTAATTATTAAAATCCAGAAAAGCAAAAGCAAATAACTCATAGAAAGGCGAAGAAGAAAATAGAGTAGAAATGCTTGAAACAGAGACTAGAAAAATAATAGGGAAAATCAATGGAACCATAATTTGTTCTTTGAAAAGAACAACAAAATTAATAAACCTAGACAGACCAAAAAAATAAGAGAGAAGATTCAAATACCTAAAATTAGGAACAAAAGAGAGGACTTCACAGAAATCAAAAAGATTTTGAGGAAATTCTGTGTATAGTTGTGCAGCAAGGAATTAGATAACTTTGATGAAATGCTTAAAATCTTAGAAAGACACAAAATACCAAAACTGACCCAAGGTGAAATGGAAAATCAAAACAAAGCTGTAGTATAAGATTGAATTAATCATTTAAAAAACCTACTCACAAAAAAAATCCCAGGCCCTCATCGCCTCACTGGTTAAATCTTCCAAACTTTTAAAGAAGAATAAACAGCAAGCCTTCACAAATTCTTCCCCCCAAAAAATAGAAGAAATGGAAGCACTTCTTAACTCTTATATAAGGCTATTTTACCCTAATAAAACAACCAGGCAAGCATTATAAGAAAAAACTATAGATCAGTATTGCTCATGAATATAGACACAGAAATCCTCAACAAAATATTAGGGAACTGAATCTAGCAGCATATTAAAGCATTTATACATCAAGACAAAGTGAGATTTATCCCAGGCATAGGTAGACACGCTTTGATTCCTCATGCAAACATAAAAAGAATTACAAACTAAATCTCAAATAACACCCAGAACTGTCAGAAAATCAGACTGTATAGAAGTCTGACAACTAAGGATTTAAAAAAGCCACAATCATCCGGACAAGTAGAAGAGGCAGAGACGAAGTGGGGAAGTGAGATGTGGTGTGGAGCAAAGGTGGTTGTGGTGGCGGAACGGCATGGGCTGTCCCACCTTCATGTGTGGTGGATAAAAATTGGGAGGGATACCTTAGGAGCAAGTGATCCCAGCCCCAAGCCAGACCACACAGCCCAGGGTTGCAGCACCGGGAAAATAAATGCCCATAACCAATGGGAGTTGGGGCAGTGGAAGTAACTGCTAGATTTTCCAGAAACTCAGCTTCAAGGGCCTTCATAATCTTAAAATGTATGCAGATCCACCCACTCTGGCATTCAACACCAGGGCAACAGCTGGATGGGTTCCAGTCACCTATGGGGAGTGAGTGAAGTGCCAGGCACATCCCCAGAGCCAGGTAGCGGCACACTCCTCTCACTGAACCTACCCCCTACACAGAGCCACAAAGTGGTGAAATGGGTTGCCCCAACCTGGAGTTTACCTAAGGCTCCACCCCACACAATTTTCAGGTACTTTTTACAGAGAGTCAAGAGCAGCTGTATCTAATACACAGAAACAAACAGGGAGGCTGCCAAATTGAGGAAACAAAGAAATATGGTCCAGATGAAAGAATAGAACAAGACCTCAGAGAAAGAACCAAGTGAAACAGAGATAGCCAACCTATCAGATGCAGAGTTTGAAACAGTGGTGATCAAGGTGCTCAGAGAACTCACTGAGTATAGCAACAACCTAAGGGAAGAAATGAAGGTTATGCTAAGTGAAATAAAGACAAATCTACAGAGATCCAACAGTGAGGGGAAAGAAGCTGGGATTCAAATCAATGATTTGGAACATAAGGAAGAAATAAACATTCAACTAGAGCAGAAAGACTAAATAAGAATTCAAAAACATGAGAGTTTAAGAAGACTGGGACATCTCCAAACATACCAACATCTGAATCATAGGGGTGCCAGAAGGAGAAGATGAAGAGCAAGAAATTAAAAACTCACTTGAAAAATAATGAAGGAAAACTTCCCTAATTTGGCCAAGGAAATAGACATACAGGTCCAGGGATCACAGAGTCCTAAACAAGTTGGACCCAAAAGGAGGACCACATCAAGACACATCATAATTAAAATGCCAAAGACTAAAGATAAAGAGAGAATCTTAAGAGCAGCTAGAGAAAAGCAGAGAGTTACCTACAAAGGAGTTCCCATAAGACTCTCAGCTCATTTCTTAAAAGAAACTTTGCAGGCAAGAAGGGACTGGCAAGAGGTATTCAAAGAGATGAAAACAAGGACCTAGAACCTAGATTACTCTATCCTGTAAAGCTATAATTTAAAATGGAAGGGCAGATAAAGTGCTTCCCAGACAAGGTAAAGCTAAAGGAGTTCATCATCACCAAGCCCTTATTATATGAAATATTAAATGGACTTATTTAAGAAAAAGAAGGTAAAAGCTATAAACATTAAAAGGCAAAAATTTACAACTATCAACAACTGAATCTAAAAATAAAAAGTAAATAAACAAACTAGGCAAATAACCAGAACAGGAAAATCATAGGTATAGAGATTATTTGGAGGGTTATCAGCTGAGAGAGTGAAGGGGGAAAATGTGCAGGGATTATAAAGCATAATTGGTAGGTACAATATGAATAGGGGGATGTTAAGAATAGTATAGGAAATAGAGAAGCCAAAGAACTTATATGCATGACCCATGGACATGAGCTGGGGGGTGGGGGAGTTTCTAGACAGAAGCGGGTAGGGTGGGACAAAAGGGGGGAAATTGAGACGACTGTGATAAAATAATAAAATACACTAAAAAAAGATTGAAAATTAATGTAGTAAACTATATTAATAGAATAAGGACAAAACTTACATGATCATCTCAACTGATACAGTAAAAACCTTTGGCAATAATCCAACACCCACTTGTGATAAAAGTACTCAACAAACTAGGAATAGAATGGAGTTTCCTCAACTTGGTAAAGAACATCTAGGAAAAACCCACAGCTACCAATCATACTAAATGCTGAAAGACTGAAAGCTTTCCCCTAAAATCATGAATCAGATACGCATGCCTGTTCTTGCTGCTTCTATTCAATATTTTATGGAGGTTCTAAGTAGGCCATGAGGCAATAAAGAGATTAAAAAATCCAAATTGGTAAGGAACAAATAAAACTATCTGTTTGCAGATTAGTTGACCTTAAGGTATTTAAAACCTTAAGGAATCCACAAAAAATTATTAATAAACCAAGTAATGTTTAGATTGCAAGATCATTTACAAAAGTCAGTTGTATTTCTATGCACTAGCAATGAACAGTACTAAAAGGAATTTAATAAAATGTCCATTTATAATAACATTAAGTCCCGGTTGGTGTGGCTCAGTGGTTTGAGTACTGGTCTGTGGACCCAAGGGTTGCCAGTTTGATTATCAGTGAGGGCACATGCCTGCTTTGCGGGCCAGGTCCTTAATTGGGGGTGTGCGAGAGGCAGCTGATCAATGTATCTCTCACACATCGATGCTCCCCTTCCCTCTCTTTCTCCTTCCCTTCCCCTCTCTCTAAAAAGTAATAAATAAATAAAATCGTTTTTTAAAAAAAGAGTGAAATACTTAGGAGTAAATTTGCCAGTAATAAATGCAAGACATGTACCCCAAACTACAAAAAATCAGTGAATGAAATGAAGACTCAAGTAATTGGAAAGGAGTGTTTCTGGACTGAAAGTGTTAATATTGTTCAGAAGGCAGTCCTTCCCACATTAATCTACAGATTTAGTGTGATCCCTCTCAAAATCCAGCTGCCTTTTTTTTTAAAAAGATGGACAAGCTGATCCTAAAGGCATGTGGAAATGCAGAGGACCCAGATTAGTCGAATCATTCTTGAAAATGAAGAAATAATTGGAGAACTCACACTTCCTGATTTTAAAACCTCCTTCTAATCAAAACAGTATAGTATTGGCATAAGGACGGACAGACAGATCAATAAAAAGAGTTGATATTCCTCAGCTGATTTTCAACAAGGGTGACAAGGCCAATCAATGGGGATAGAATAATCATTTCAACAAATGGTGCTGGGACAACTAATATCCATGTGCAAAAGAATGGAGATAGATTCCCTACTGCACATCATTGAGAAAAATTAATTCAAGTGTATCAAAGACCTAAACTTAAAAGTTAAAACTATAAAATCATTACATAAAAATAAGCCATAAATCTTTAGCATCAGAAAGTTATTATTTAATATGACACAAAAAGCATAAGAAACCAAAGGGAAAAAATACATAAATTTGACTTAACAAAATTAAAACTTTAATATAAAGAACACTACCAAGAAAGTGAAAAAGACAACCCTCAGACTGGGAGAAAATATTTGCAAATCATATATCTGATAAAGGTCCGGTATCCAAAGAACTCTTGCAGTAGGACAGAAAACCCAATTTAAAAATGAACAGCAGATCAAACAGACATTTCCCCGAATTTTTTATATATATAAATAACTAACAAACACAAGATGCTCAGCATCATTCATCATTAGGGAAATGCATATTAAAACCACAATGAGACGGGTGTCGTTGAGGATGTGGAGAGATTGGAGCCCTTGTACTCTGCTGGAGGGAATGGAAAATGATGCAGCTGCTGTAGAAAAGAGTTTGGGAGTTCCCCAAAAAGTTAAATATAGACTACCAATTCTTCTAGGTATGTAACCTAGATAATTGAAAATATATGTCCACACAAAACTTATTTGCAATTATTTATAATAGCTAAGGTATGGAAACAACACATATGTCCATCAGTTTATGAGTAAATAAAATGCAGTATATCCAAATAATGGAATATTATTCATACTTAAATTACTGAAACATGCCCTAACATGGATGAACATTGAAAACATGCTAAGTAAAAGAAGCCAGACATATATGATTCCATTTACAGTTGATGCTTGAACTAGTGGGGAGGTAGGGTTAGGGGCACTGACCTGTCCCACTCCCCTCCCTATCCCCCCACCCTCATGCAGTTGAAAATCCATGTATAGCTTTTGACTCCCTCGAAACTTAACTACTAATAGCCTACTGTTGACCAGAAGCCTTACCGATAACATAAACAGTTGATTAATACATATTTTGTATGTTATATGTATTATATACTGTATTCTTACCATAAAGTATGCTAGAGAAAAGAAAATATTAAGAAAATCATAAGGAGAATACATTTACAGTATTTATTGAAACAATCTGCGTATAAGTGAGCCCACACAGTTCAAACGTGTTATTCAAGGATCAACTGTATATGAAATTCCAAAATCGGCAAACCCATAGAAACAGAAAGTAAGGAAAATGACTGTTATTAGTGGATACAGGATTTGGGGGATTTTGAAAATGTTCTGGAATTAGAGGTAATGGTTGCATAGCTTTATGAATATACTAAAATCCACAGAATTATACAGGGTGGGGCAAAACTAGGTTTACAGTTCATATAGAAAATGGTACAATAATAAATAATAATACAAGAGTAAACTATTTTTGCGTATTTGCCACTGTAAACCTAGTTTAGCCCCACCCTGTACACTTTAAAAGGGTGAATTCTATAGTATGTGAATTATAGCCCAATTTTTAAATATTTGAAATCAACTTGGGATATGTTATTAATAAGCTCTTCGTTGTAATTATTTAGGCAATCTGTAGGAATTCTGGAAGGCTTCAAACTTTAAATAGATTTTTTAAATTATCATTTTTGGAATTAGGTTAGAATTATTGATATAAGTGAGAGGATGTTCTCTTGTTTTATTTACTTAGACCATTTAAAAGCCTGCAATGTAAACACATTTTTAATAAAAATAATCACTTTTTATAATACTGAAATAAAAGTGTATTAGTATTTAAGATATAAAAAGATTGAGCCTGTCATGCATGTGATTTTTATATCTTACTCTGTACAAAATCTGTACTTTGGTACTGAAGCATTGTAGCATGTAATTACAGGAGAACCAATTCCCCCTCGGACCTTGACTGAAGCTGGCACAATGGCACTTTGCTACAGTGCTGCTTGGGATGCCCGAGTTATCACTAGTGCTTGGTGGGTGTACCATCATCAGGTAATAATGGCTGTGATCTTCTTTAAAATTTATTAAGAGATACCATGTACCAAATTTGAGGGTATAGAAGTGAACAAGGCTAAGTACCTACCTACCTTGATGGAACTGACATTTTGATGGTGGAGAACAATACATAATGTCAGGTAGCAATTGCTATAAAGATTTTTTGTAAGCAGAGTAAGCTGATAGAGAGTGATAGGGGCTTCCATTTTGAATGAAGCATCTGGGAAGGTAAGAGTTGAGCATCAGAGATCTAAATAAAGAGAGAGTGCTCTATGCAATTATGCAGGACAGAGAGTGTTCCAATTATGACGGTCATCCGAACCTAAAAGGTCTTTTTCCTATTCACATTTGTTGGAATTTTCTGATTTTTCTTGGCCCTTCCAGAAAAGTAAGATATGTCCAGTGGTTCTGGATTCGTTTGGTTTTAGTAATTGTCCCTCTTTGTGATTAATGCTATCTTACTTGGATGATATTTCATTCCATATTTGACTTCACATTGCTATTGATACACATTTTCAAGAATTATAATTAATAATGATATATTTTTATAAGGTCCTAAACATACTGGGTTTTTAGGAAATTAATATCACTTCTGAGATCAGATTTTCTGCCTCAGTCTTGTTATAAAAGTGACTTTAATTCTTTTTAAGTAGGTTTTTCAGTATGCCTTTAATCCCGCATATAACTATAGCTAATAGATACTCTCAGATTTGGAGGTTTCACAGATGTATAACATTTTTTAGAATTGTGGAATTACCTGTTTTGACAAATTAGAATATATTTTTAAGATTTGCTATCATTTTTATTTCCTAGAATGAAAGGTTATTTTATTACCAAAAAGAACCTCAGAAAAGGATTTTATTTAATAAATATAGTTTAATTTTAGTAAGTATATTTTTATAGTAAACTTATTAAACTATTTCTCCTCATTATATCTCACACTAGAGGAAACATGTACACCAGTTCTGGCTCTAATCCAAAGCCTTTGAAAATTGTCAATGGAATGTATTCTTAATTATATGTTTTTCCCCTTGTTAGGTAGGGCAAAGGGTTATCTGTCATTGAAGAGAGGTATCTATTCCATCAGTGTTGAGAATTTTTGCTAAATTTTAAACTTTGCTGCTTACTTAAATATGACTTGACTTTCTCAAGTGAAAAAAAATTTACAAGTATTTCTTAAGACAAGAGTACTGTAGCGTATTACTCTTTTCCTCAGGTGTCTAAAACAGCACCAACTGGAGAATATTTGACAACAGGAAGTTTCATGATAAGAGGTAATGGAGACAGGTTTGAGGACCATCTGCTAATAGTCTGAGGACTAATAGTTTTGATTACATACACATGAAGTCTGTTATGAAATAGGAAAATTTTCCTCTGCTGTGACAGATTTAGCATTTGTCATGTCATCTCCATATATATTTTTTTATTGATGAGAATGTACTTTCACTAAGTTTAAAATTATAAGATAAGAAAGTATAACATGACCTTTTTTCTAAATTGTTTATTCAGGGTCTGACTAACCCAAATGATAAGAGCAAACAATCATGTTTTTCTGTCTTAATTCCTGTTTCTTACATAATGCCAATTTCTATAAATGAGAAATATTCCTTCATGACAGAGAAAACACAAAACAAATGTGACCATTGGTGTCAGATATATTGCAATAGAAAACAGATTTATAAAAGATTTGTGTATATTATCTTTTGTAGGAAAAAAGAATTTCCTTCCTCCGTCATATCTAATGATGGGTTTTAGCTTCCTCTTTAAGGTACTCTTCATCTTCTTCATTATTTTTTTTCTGATTTTCATTAGCCTCACCTAAAGTTCCATCAGTGAAAAAGAACTATTTCCATAGGTTGATGAGTCTTGTGTTTGGAGACATCGGGGAGAACGAAAAGTCAGAGTGCAGGATGAAGACATGGAGACGCTGGCGAGTTGCACAAGTGATCTCATGTCAGAAGAAATGGAACAACCAGGTAGTTTACAGACTTCAATAAAGTAGCTTATAATGCTTCCTTTTGCCTAGTTTTGCTTCTGAATTCTTACTTAGAAAATCATGTCTCCTTTGGGATAATTGAAATTTCAAAAAAAATCTTGCTATCAATTTTACTGAATTTTGTTTTTGGAAATATTAAATGTGCTTATAATTCTAGTGAATTATAAAGTAATTGGATCCATAACTAATATACTTGAGTATATGTTTATATGGTAAAACTTCAGTATTTAATGAGTATTATATAAATGTGAATGAGCATTTACTTTTGGGTTTATAAATTAGATGTGATCAAAGAGGAGTTTATAACAAATACAATTTCCTTTATGGTAATTTAGCTTGATTTAATAATATATATGCTTCTAGTAGAGAGCAGCCATGGTTGATAGAATAAATGTATTTATCTACCTGAAGGAACTAAGGAAAAAGTCTAAGTTATTTTTATAGTTATTCTTTCTCCTAGGATCATTCTTTTTTAGGGATAATACTGCATTGTTTCTTTTACAACTACTATTGTACTACAAGATTTCTGTTTTTTAAATTTTCAGCCTGTTCCCGATACTATATAAAGTGCTTTGTCTACATTATTTTTTATTGAATTCTCACAACCATCCTTGTCAGATAGGTGGTGGCACCTCATTTTATAGGTGAGACAACCAGACCGTATTTTAACTGCTAGACAGTGTTCTTTTTGCTAGAGTGTGAACACACACTATGTGCCAATTATATAACATGTATTATCTCATTTCAATTATCATGTGTTAATTATAATAAAAGCAGCAGAATAAGTAGACCTACTTCTGTTGTCCTCCTTTTTGTAAATACCTAACAAAGACAAGTTATAGTTTTTGTTTTAGAAATGGTTGCAATGTACAAGAAATTTATTGTAGTAAAGCATCATTTATTCCAACCAGTTCATGATACAGAGCATCCTTTTGTGTAAATCAGAATACCCTTTGGAGATGATCACGTATTTTCTGGTGATCTTTTGGTGAAACAGGGATTCAATAGAATATTTTTTGAAGTGTTCAAGGAAATTATCTAGCTCTGTTGTGGTGGTAGCACTCTTAACTTTCCTGGTGCTCATTCTGCAGATGGAGGTGACAGTAGCAGTGAAGAAGATAAAGAGGAATTACAAGAAACCTCCGTGGAAGTAGAGCTGGTGACTCAGGTTGACCAGGAGGGTGTTACTATTCAGAGTGGTGGAGATGAGCTGAGTGAAGAACTAATGCAAGAAGAAAGCTCTGAAGACGAAGGAGAATTAGAAGAGGTGGTAAAAGATCAGGAATCTGCTGGTGAAATGAAGGACAAAGGGGAAGAGACAATAAATTATCCTGATACTACCATTGACTTGTCCCACCTTCAGTCCCAAAGGTAATTTTAAAACTATAATTTTAACTTTTATTTTGTAAGCTGGGAATGATGAAGAGTTAATCCTTAAAAAGATAATACCAAAATTGACCTTGGTACATTTACCCTCTATTTTTCTATCTTTTTTTATCTTTTCACATTTTGATTGGGTTGGGGGTGGGCAGGGGGTAGATCTCTCTAAAGAAATTCTCAGGACCCAGGTTAGAAAAACAGAGTGAATATAAAAGTGGCCAAATTAGGTCAAAATTGAAATAAGTACACGGTTATAAATGCTAATAATATAAGAAAGGCAATTCCATCCAAAAAATAAGGTGTTTCAGTCTTTAATGTCTTACTGATCACCAAATAAACAATACCATAGTTGTATAAGCATTATCATTGGAGTAGTGAAGAATGACTTAGGAGTCAGACAGACCAGGCCTGGGTCTTAGGGCATATGCTTGGGCAAGTTACTTTATGTCTAAACTTCAATTTTCTTCTTGGTATACATGGAATGTTACCCCATTCCTTGGGTTTTGGTGAAGATTATATGCATGTAAAACATCTAGCCATGCCTGGCACATAGTAAACGTTCAATATCATGTCAGCTATTTAAGAATATACCAAATTTGAAAATTTGTAGGATTGTCAATAATTGAGAGTATGATATAGGAATGTTTTGGGACTTTGTAAATGAATGTCTTCTACAGGCTAGTGGACACCTCTTTTCATAGGTCCTTCCAGAAGTTGGCTTCAAAAGAAGAATCTTCTAATATGGTAAGCTGTTTTCAGAGTTTTATGAAGAACATCATGTCCTTTTCAATGAAGAGAAGTTTCAACTTTTTTATTTCACTTTTTGAAAAATTCATAGCAGTGGTGTTATTGTTTGTATTTGCTTATTTTATTTTATTTTTTAATTTTAATAGAGTGACAGTAAATTACAGAGCCGGAGACATTTGTCAGCCAAGGAAAGAAGGTAAATATTTTTGTATTATCTACATGAAAAGCATGTAATTATTTTTTACTGACAATTCAGTTATGACACATCACCTGGCTGTTCTAAAGATCTTATTATTAAAATTATCAAAATTTAGCATCCATCTTACTTTTTAATATTCAGCTCTATTAGGTTTTTCTGTTTTAGACCCTAATCTGTCACTATAATCAATGAGATGTAACATGAGACAGACCTTTTATTACATATATATGTACAATAGTTATTGCAATGTATTAAATAGACTAATTTTAGGATAATATTGACAGGAATAAGTAGCAATACTTGAAATAGGAGAGTTTTATATAAGAGGGAAGACTTTTGTTTTTAAAATATAGTAGGTTTAGGGAAGCAAGTAGAAAGGTAAAGGCAGAAGAAATAGGACAGCTGAGACAGCTGTGGGTGAAAGAGACTAAAACTAGTATACAAAGAGGTCATGTCATTAAGAAGCTTTTGTGTTCTGGATTCAAGAAATAGCCATGAACAATATGGGAGGTGAGGAGTGCTGACCCCCGTGCAGTCAAAAATCCTCATCTGACTACAATCGAGCTTCTGCATCTGTGGGTTCCTCACTATGAACTGAAAATAGAGTTGGCTTTTGAATAACATTGGTTTGAACTTCATGGGTCCACTTCTATGGGGCATGTAAGTGCAGACCTGTGGTGTTCAAGGGTCAACTACAGTGTTGTCTGAAAGCAATTCAGTAGTTGAAGAGTAAAAAATTGCTCTGAGTTCAGGTGTTTTGGGAAATACCATCAGAAGTGTTCCTTCAAAATATACTAGCATTTAGGTAAATGAAGATAATAACATCAGACACAGAGACATCAAGGAGAATTATTATGAACAAAGGGGAGTGGGAATTTGGAAGCAGTGTGCATAGTGCTTTAAAGAAATGATTTAAAAAATAGACTGAGGTAAAATGAGCATAGAGTTGATGTTTGTGACCTGGAAGGTAAGATTGGCAAAGTGAATTTGGACCATATGTGGAGAATTTAGAATGACAAGTTAAGTATTTTGGATTTTATCCTGAAAGTAATGTGAGGGCTTTTGGAAAATTTTGAATGGAAATGTGACATACATAAATAATTAAGGAAGATTAATCTAGAAGTTCATGTGGGAGATCACTGGAGAAGTCAGGGTGGGAGGTGATGAGGACCTGGCCTAGGGCATTGGCATTGGGAATAGAAGAGATTGCACCTAACTATCACAGCAATAGAATTTCCCTTTCCTTCGTAATCTGTTTATCTTTTATCCAATTATTCAGCCAACCAACTGATAAATATTTTATTGACTAGCCAAAGCCATGTTGATTAAAAAGACTTCAAATCCCAGTGCCTGCCTGTCCAGGTATTGAGGGACTGAATGTACCCACTGAGTAAGGATAAGTCAAGGGTGACTGTGTTGAGCCTGGATGACAAAAAGAATGATAAATCTATGAGAGAAAAACATTTAAGCTTCTTTCCTGAGTGATGATTTGTGCTTCTTTGTATACTACAGCCTGGAGTTTATTGAGTTAAGCAGAAGCCATGATCTTATATATGTTATACATGTTCCGTTCTTCATGTTACTTTTTTAGGACACTAAGGATTTGAAAATCTAAAAATTAGATGTTTCTGTTTCACTTATTTTTAGGGAACTGAAGAAGAAAAAGCTTCCAAGTGACTCAGGAGATTTAGAAATGATAGAGGGAAAGGACAAAGAAAAAGAAAATGCTCTACACATGGATACTCATCACAACACAAGCAAAAATGCCCCAGCTGTACAGCCAATGAAGCGAGGACAAAAGGTAATAAAACTTTGGTGTGAATTGTTGAAGTTAGTACAGTATGGTTCACAAATAAAGTTGTGAGGTTCCTCTTAATTTTTTAAAGTTTAAATGAAACATGATGTAGGCGAAAAAAAATAATCCTAATCCTATGTGACATCCTTTGACTGAAAATTACTTGAAAAGATACTGTAAAAGGAGGGACCCTTTGAGATCACGTAGAGGATCCCATTTTATGTAGAAGGATTGAGAAACTGTGATTTGCCAGATACCAGACACTCAGGTGGTAAAGTGGCAGGTTGGTATTTATTGATAATTTAGCTTAGTAGTTCCTCTTTCTGTTATTAATGCAGTTTTGGTTAGAGTTCTTATATATTTTATTTAAAGGCGAGTGATGAACGAAAAGGTAGTGGATATGGAATATACTTTTTAAAATGCTATAGCAGTGTAAAGAACAGATTGTCAGCTAATATATCAGCGTACTTTTTAAAAAAATTCCTCAAAATCTTAATAAAGATCATGTTTAATTATCTTTCCTCTATCCATAGCATCAGAATTCCTGTTTTGTTTTTTCCCAGTGAGCCTCAAATAAGTCAAGGAACATACTACACATATGGAAGAAAAGAACATCAGTTCTCCATAAATTCAACATGACTTTAAGCAGAATTAAGATTTTAATTAACTTCATAAAGTAATTCTAAAGAGTAAATACTAGAGAATAACTAAGGGAATCTTGAAAAAGAAGACCAAGGAGGGGATTTCTCTACTAGGTAGTAAAACCTTTAATGTTAGAATTATAAAACAGTATTGTGTTAACATAGGTACAGGCAGATAGAATAGTGAAACAATAAAATCTAGGTATGAGACCATTGTATATTTTAAAAGTATGTGATAAAATAATATTACAGATTGTTTGGGAAGGTATGAAATATTAAAAATTAGTGGTTAGTCATGTTTTTTAAAAAAAGCAAATTCCAGGAGAAGAAAAGAACCATCAGTAAAATTGAAAAACAAACAGCAAATCTGATAAAAATGCATGCTTATGTAAACAAGAGGTATTTTTTTTCACCCATCAAATTAATAGATAATGTGTGTTCAATCTCATTCAGTAGATGTTTGAGTGCACATCACGGGAGTTCCCAGGAAGAGTCCTAGAAGTGCATTTACTCTTTGACGCAGCAATTCTACTTTTAGGAATATATACTAAAAAGAAAAAGAAAAAGAAAAGTATGTGTGTACTAAGGATATTCATCAAGTTGATGTGTAAAATAGCAAGAAAAGAAATTAAATACCCCAAAATATCAAATAATAACAAACAATATTGTGTATTTATGCAATGAAATATTCTGCATATAGTTTATGTTCCAAGGCAAATCCTGATGACATTTTTATTAAAATACATTAAATTTTTAGATTGTTTTGTGGATAACTATCATCTTTATCACACTGAGTGTTGTCCTTGAATGTGGACTCTAATAATGTAAGAATACTTCGTATTCTTCAATAAAGATATATTTTCTTCTAGAGTCTTACCCACCTATTTTATCTATTCCTACTTATAATTTTTCTCATTTTGTAAATGGTATATTTTTTGGACTTTCACGTCTAGTTATTATTGCTGGCATGTAGAAGGACAATATTCATGTTCTAGTAATAGGCAATCTTATTGAATTTTTTAAATATTTCATCTGTATATAGTCATATTGTTTGCCAATAATGGCTTTCTTCTTTTCTAATCATAATATCTGTTATTACTTTTCTCATGTTTTTTGCACTGGCTCAAATATTAGTATACAGTGTTGCATAGGGGTAATAATAGTGTGCATCTTTGCTAATTACATTAAGGGGACTATATCTAAAGTTTTTATCATTGTGGAATGTGTCCCAGGAGTTAGTTGTTGGTAGATGTTCTTTATGAAGAGTTATTTTTAATAATGATGAGTTAAATTTTACTGAATGCTTTTCTGCATCTATTATTTTTTTCTTCCTTAATCAGTTAATGTGGTAAATTATTTGGGAAGATCTATTAAATTGTCCTCTAATTTCTCATACTCTCTTTGTCTGGTTTTGGTATGGTTATACCAGCTTCATAAAATTAGTTTGGGACTTTTCCCTCTTTTCTGCTCTCTAGAACAAAGTTCTAGAGCAGGTTCTTTGTTCTTTGAAATTTGTTTATAAAACTGGGCCTGGTATTTAGGGCTTTGCAGGTAGGTTTTTAGTACTAATTAAATTTTTTCAGCCATTATAGGTCCATATAGGTGTCCTGTTTTTCATTTAGTTTTCCTAAGTTACGTTTTCCAAGAAACTGTTCTTTTCATCAGGTTTTTCATTTCTTGGTTCAATTTATTGGTAATATTGTTCATTTTATTCTTAAGATTATTTTGATATATAATGTACATACAGTAAGATGCACAAATCTTAAATGTTTAGCTCAGTGGGCTCACTCTTGGATAAGAAGTGATGCTAATTTTCTAAATAGCATCGCACTTAAAAAAAAATTATTTTTAAAAATTTATTATTTATTTATTTATTTTATAGAGAGGGAAGGGGAGGGAGAAAGAGAGGGAGAGAAGCATCAATGTGAGAGACACATTGATGAGTTACCTCTCATACGTGTCTCATCTGTGGACTGAACCCACAGCCTAGGCTGTGCCCTGACCGGGAATCGACCGATGATGACCTTTCTGTTTGCAGGACAATGCCCACCAACTAAGTCACACTGGTCAGGGTGAAAAAAGTTATTTTTTCATTTTTTAATATGCTTTATTGTTTATGCTATAACAGTTGTCCCAATTTCTTTTCCCCCTGCTCCCCTCCACCCAGTGACCCTCCCTCCCTCCAGTTGTCCCTCCGCTTAGTCCATGCCCATCGGTTGTGCATACAGTTCTTCTCAACATCTTCCTATCTACTCCACTCCCTCCTGCTATGCTTCTTAATTCCTGTACCATCTCCCTCCCTTTCCCCACTTCCCCCTCCCCACTGACCTCCCCCCAAAATGTTCCCCATACCTATAATTCTTTACCCACTCCCGTTGCCTACTTAGTCTGCCTTTGTTTCAATTCCCTGGTTTCTGTTGTTGGTTGTTGTGATACAGTTTTCATTTTAATGTTCATAGTTTTGATCCTCCTTCTCCTAAACAAGTCCCTTTAACATCTCATATAATAGTGGTTTGGATCTGATGAACTCCTTCAGTTTCACTTTGTCCTGGAAGCACTTTCTCTGCCCTTCTATTCTGAATGACAGCTTCGCTGGATAGAGTAGTCGTGGTTGTAGGTTTTTGCTTTTCATTACTTTGAATATTTCTTGCCAGTCCCTTCTTTTTTTTTTTTTTTTCTGTTTGGAGAGTTTTTATTTTTATTTATTTTTTTATTTTTTTAAATGTGTTTTATTGATTATAATATTACATTTGTGCCAATTTCCCTTCCCTCTGCTCCCCTCCACCCGGTGGCCCCCCTCCCTCCAGTTGTCCCCCCCTTTTAGATCATGTCCATTAGTTGTGCATACAGTTCTTCTCAACCTCTCTCTGTCTATTCCATTCCCTCCTACCATGATCCTTAATGCCTATATCTCATCTCCCTCCCTCTCCCCATTTCCCCTCCCTGTTGACGTCCCCCCAATATGTTCCCCGTACCTATAGTTCTTTTTCCAGTCTCGTTGCCTGTTTAGTTTGCCTTTGTTTCAATTCCCTAGCTTCTGTTGTTTCTTGTGATGCAGTTTTCATTTTAGATTTCATTGTCTTGATCCTCCTTTTTCTAAACCAGTTCCTTTAACATCTCATATAACAGTGGTTTGGATCTAATGAACTCTTTCAGTTTTATTTTGTCCTGGAAACACTTTCTCTGTCCTTCTATTCTGAATGACAATTTCGCTGGATAGAGTATTCGTGGTTGTAGGTTTTGGATTTTCATTACTTTGAATATTTCTTGCCAGTCCCTTCTTGCCTGCAGGGTCTCCCTTGAGAAGTCAGCTGATAGTCTAATTGGGACCCCTTTGTACATAATTCTATTCTTCTCTCTTGCTGCTTTTAAGATTCTCTCTTTATCTTTAATTTTTGACATTTTGATTATAATGTGTCTTGTCGTGGTTCTCCCTGGGTCCAGTTTTTTTGGAACTCTCTGTGCTTCCTGGACCTGTAAGTCTATTTCCTTCCCCAAGTCTGGGAAGTTCTCCTTTATTATATTTTCACTCAATTTTTCAAGTTCTAGTTCATCTTCCTTGCTCTCTGGCAAACCAATGATTCTTATGTTGGGCCTTTTATAGCTGTCCCAGAGGTTTCTGATCCTCTCATCGTTGCTTCCCATTTCCTCTCTCTGCATTGGTTGACTGCTTGTTCCTTCTCCATATTCCAGTTTGTTGAAATGAACTCTGGATTTTTTTTCCTCACCATCTGTCTCGTATGTGGTTTTGTTCCTTTCGTTATGAGTGTTTTTCGCTTCTTTCTCATCTTTTTCCAGATCTTTTGTGAATTCTGTAAGCCACCTGATAACAATGGCCCAGAACTGATCATCTGACAGGTTTCGTATCTGTTCATCTGTCAGGTTCTCCATCTGTTGCCTGGTGAGCTGTGCCACCGGGATTTCTATAGTTGTCTGCCTCATTTTGACAGATGCGTTTTGTTTTCTTGGGCTGGCTGTAGGGGGCAGTGCCTGTGTACAGGTCACAATCCAGCGACTGGCGCCTGTCCGCGACCTATTTCGCAGCCCTGTGGCGCTTTCTTTGGGGGCGGGGGTCCAAGATGGATTCACACAGTTATTCCGCTAGGAGACCGGGATCCGTCCTCCCGCTCCCCTGGGCCTCACTGTTCAAGGCAATGTGGTGGCTGCTTTCCCCATTGTTGGGGTCGCGAGCTGCCGGGGGTTCGACTGCAGCCGGGGTTGTTCTCCCCGCCGCTGTCCCAGGTGCGACCGCAAACAGCTCCGCCCCCTTTCTCTCGTCCTACCTGCCCAAAGAGTGCCGCTGGTTTATAACTTCATATGTTGGGCTTCCGTGTAGTTTTATTTTCTGGAATTTCTAGTTATCCTTTGTTTTGAAGTAGTTGTATTCCTCTCTAGTTGTAGAGGGAGACCTAGCGGGTCCGTCTAAGCCTCCATCTTGGCTGGAAGTCTCGCCAGTCCCTTCTTGCCTGCAGAGTTTCTTTTGAGAAATCACCTGATAGTCTTATTGGAACCCCTTTGTACGTAATTCTCTTCTTCTCTCTTGCTGCTTTTAAGATTCTCTCTTTATCCTTAATTTTTGACATTTTGATTATAATGTGTCTTGGTGTGGTTCTCCCTGGGTCCAGTTTTTTTGGAACTCTCTGTGCTTCCTGGACCTGTAAGTCTATTTCCTCCACCAAGTTAGGGAAGTTCTGCTTCATTATTTTTTCACATAATTTTTTAGTTTCTAGTTCTTCTTCTTCACCTTCTGGCAGCCCTATGATTCGGATGTTGGCCCACTTATAGCTGTCCGATAAGTTTCTGAGCCTCTCCTCATTTTCCTCACTTCTCGTTTCCTTTTTCTGCACTGGTTAACTGTTTCTTCCCTATGTTCCGATTTGTTGATTTGATCCCTGGTTTTCTCTCCCTCTAGTTTCCTATGTGTTTTTGTTCGTTTCAGCAGGACTAGCCTTCATTCCTTCCCCATCTTGTTTAAGATCTGCTGTCAGGTCTATAAGCCAAATCTCTGAACTGTGTCTCAGAAAGATTTCCTATCTGCTGCTTTGTTAGATTAGATATTTGCTGTCTGGTCAGCTACGTCACCTAGATCTCTATCATGATCTATGCCATCTTGACCGTTTTGTGTTGACCTTTGCTTCCTGGGCAGGGCTGTCACGCCTCCTACACTATAGGGGGCAGAGTCCCATGCACTTGTCATAACCAAGCGACCTGTCTCACCAGGCTGTGGTGTTTTCTGTGGGGGTGGGGGGTCCAAGATGGATTCCTGCCATTCACTCTCTGCTGAGAGACGGGGAGCCTCCTCTGTCCCAACCACGTCTGGGCCTCACAGTCCAAGGCAATGGAGGTCTGCCTTCCCTGGCTTTGGAATCACAAGCTGATGGGTCTGGTCTGCAGCCGGGGTGCTCCCCAGGCGCTTCTCGCCTCCCCCTAAATACAGGTGTCTGTGGTTACCAGTGTCCTGGCTCCATCGCTGCTGCTGCCGTGGACAGCACAGCTTGACCTCTCCTTCCCAGCTTCGCCCCTCCTACCTGTCCGGACGAGCACCATTTCTTTATAACTTCATACGTTGGACTTCCATTTATTTTCTGGAACTTCTGGTTATTTCTGGTTTTGCGGTAGTTGTATTTCTTCTTAGTTGTGGAGGGAGACGCAGCATGTCTGTCTACACTTCCATCTTTACTCATGTCCGAAAAAAGTTATTCTTAATCACTGTAGATTATTTTGCCTGTTTTTGAACTTTATATAAAAGCAGTAACATGGTACATATGCTTTTATCTGGCATGTTTCACTTAACATGTGTGTCATGCATGTATATAAAAGGTTCATATGCATTGGTTAGTAGCATTCCATTATATGCCTGCCACAATTTGTCTCTTTACAGTATTGTTAATAGACATTCTTATCTATGTCTTTTAGGTCCAAAAGTATGCATTTCTGTTGTCTTATAGTGAGGAGTGGAATTGCAGGGGTATACTGGATATGCTATTTGGATTTAGTAGATAATACCAGTTTTCCTGAGTACATGTACTAATTTCTCAACAGCAGTGTATCAGAGTTCCACCTGTTCCCATATCCTCACTAACATTTGGTATTGTCAGGCTATTTTTTGGTCATTCAAGTGGGTATATACTGAAGTCCTATTTTGGCTTTTATTTGCATGTCCCTTATGACGAAATGATATTGAGCACTTTTTGAGTTCTTTGAAATCCTGAATACAAGTCTTTTCTTTATATATTACAAGTACTTTTCACATTTTGAGGCTTGATTTTCTTTTTTCTTTCATAATAGTGTTTTTTATTTAGTGAAGCCTGACTTATCAATCTTCTGTAGTGTTTTGTGTATGTTTGTGTGTTCTGTTTAAAAGTCTTTAACATTTTAGAAATTTATTTGGGCCCCAGCTAAGATTAATTAAGACAGAAATCTTGGAGGCGAGGCCTAGATGTTTGTAGTTTTAAAAACCACTAGGATTATTTGGCTGTGTAACCTGAATAAAGAATCCACTAGTTCAGTTGATAAAATTCAGTCTTGAGCTTTGACAGTAAGTGCCCAGCTGCTTTGCTTCCTTATTACCTGTTCTCTATATGTATATACTGGCTCCAGCCAAATGCAATGACTTGCTGTTACTTCTCTGTCCTGGCTTTAACTTACAATCTTGCTTTTCCTATATTC
The DNA here is from genome assembly GCF_987537825.1 of Furipterus horrens. NCBI lineage: Eukaryota > Metazoa > Chordata > Mammalia > Chiroptera > Furipteridae > Furipterus > Furipterus horrens. The sequence continues at coordinate 111,169,164 of NW_028327173.1, forward strand.
CCAGATACTATAAAATGTATTTCCTTCAAGACTTTCATGTTTTGCTTTATTTCTTCCCTAGTTTTTACTCAAGTTCAAAGAAATGTCTTTCTCAAAATTATATTAAATAATTTGTACTTCTCCTGTAGCATTTAGAATACGTTGCATTAATTTTTTAAAGTATATTTTGTTGATTATGCTATTACAGTTGTCCCAGTTTTTTCCCTTTGCCCCCCTCCTCCTGGTACTTCTCTTCCCTCCTGCAGTCCTCCCACTTAGTTCATGTCCATGGGTCGTGCATATAAGTTCTTTGGCTTCTTCCTTTCCTATACAATTCTTAACATCCCCCTATTTTGTTCCTATCAATTATGCTGCATTAATTTATTCTTACTCTTACCACCAAATAGTAAATCCTTGAGGGGTAAGGAATATGATTTATCTATCTTTGGAATGGTGTCTTACTCAATAAGCATTTTTGACAGAACTACAGAAGCACCTTTTCTTTACAAACATTTGTTGTCACTTTTTTACTGCTGAGTTTTTCCCAACCAAAATCTTTCGATTTTGTAGAGTAAAATGAAAAAAATGAAAGAAAAATACAAAGATCAAGATGAAGAAGACCGTGAACTCATTATGAAATTGCTGGGGGTGAGTAATATCTAATAACATTTTCTTCCTTTGCTTTTCACAGGGCATCCACACCCCTGCCTTTTTATATGTGCTAGGCATTCAATACATTTTTGTTATAATAGTGACAGTAGTGAAAATATTGACATAAACTGTTTTTTCCTCTATGAATTGAAGTCTGCAGGTTCAAACAAAGAAGAGAAAGGGAAGAAGGGTAAGAAAGGAAAAACAAAGGATGAACCAGTGAAGAAACAGCCCCAAAAACCTAGAGGTGGATTGTGGGTCTCAGACAGCATAAAGAAAGAAACTCCATCCCTTCAGGTTGTAAGCCACGAGTTACAAGACTTGGCTGTAGATGATCCACATGACGACAAGGTAAGGCTTGTGGACTTTTGCTTCTTAGTCAGGTTAGGGTGACCAGTCATCCGAGGGTTCTCAGGAAGAGACTTACCAGTGCTAAAGCCAGAATGAGTAGCAACCCTATTATTGATGGAAAGTCACCCTAGAATACATCCTGTAAGACTGAAATTTAAGACATAAACAAAAATAGTGGTGTTGATAGCTGATAAAGTTTATCACAAGTCTTTAGAAAATAATTAGTTTTCAGGACAGACTTTATTTGATTCTGATGGGAACTTAGTTAAGGTAAATTAAGACAAATAATTGGGATTGTCTTGAAGATGAGTGGAAAATAAATTTGCATTTCTCAGGGTTTTTCTACAGGAGTATGTGCTGCATGATCTTACATAATCTTGAGTGGGCACACAGTTAAAGTGCCAAGGGCCCTGGTTGCAAAACCAGTGAAAACTTAAAAGTTTTTCCAGTTAAAATGGTTGCCTGTTCTATCAGCTGAATACAAGCCCAGCCCTAATTATGTATCGCATGAATATATGAGGTCTATCTAGAAGATATCAAGCCATGGAATATAAGATCTGTCCAGAAAAAGTCCAGCCGCTGTTAATATAATGAGAATGTTTGTGCGACATCTGTGTAACCTGGCAGCCAAGGAGCATGAACTAGAATGCGCATGTGTGAACAATGATGACCTCACTGTACTAGTCAGTGGGACTATAGATGTCATTGAGTGAGTATGTGTACTGTGTGGCCATTGCATTCAAAATGACTAAGCGAGTAGAGCAAAGAATCCGTATCAGATTTTCCATTAAGCATGAACATTCCTCTGTGGAAACTACTGGATGAGTCAGAAGGCTTTTGGGGACAATACAATGAGTGCAGCACAAATAAAAGTGTGGCACAAATGCTTTTCAAAGATGGTTGTGAATCTGTTGAAGGGGATCCACATTCTAGAAGGCCTGCAATAAGCATAACAGCTGAGAATGTTGAATGTGTACAGGCTGCAATCAACGAAGATCGGGAACTGATAGTAAGAGAACTAGAAGCTGATCTGGAGATTCCATAAATTACTGTGTCCGAGATTTTGATGCAGGATTTTGGCATGAAATGTGTCATGGCAAAATTCGTTCTGCGGCTTCTGCTACCAGACCAGAGGAACATCATGCTGCAGTTGGGAGAACTGTGTGAGGTCCTAAGGTGCCTGCTTTGAAGGGGACTAAGGAGTTGTTGTCCTATGTACAATGTTCCTTGTATCTTGTATGTTCTCCAATAAATGTCTATTTTTCATATTACATGGCTGGATACTTTCTGGACAAGCCTCATGAATAATAGACATTTCTGAAGAAGATACAAGAAACAATTATATAGGACAGTGATGCCTCCGTCTTCTTCAAAGTAGGCACCTTGGGACCTCACAGTTTTCCCAGTCACCATCAGCTGCCCCAGCATATTATCCTGAATCTCATCAACAGTCTGAAATCTCTTTCCTTTCAAAGTTTATTTTAGTTTTGGCAAAAGTTGCAGGGCATCAAATCTGGGCTGTAGGGTGGCTAAGTCACCTGGGTGATTTGATGTTTCGCCAAAATGCTTTGCATGAAATGTGATGCACAAGTGGGCATGTTGTCACGATGAAGCTGCCAGTCACCAGCTGCCCACAGCTGCAGTCTTCTGAATCATCCGAATAGTTTCCACGGAGGCATGTTCAGGCTTAACGCAAAATTTGATGCAGATTTGTTGCTCTACTTGCTCAGTCATTTTGAACGTGACAGCCACACAGTACACATGCTCACTCAACAGCATCTACCGCCCCGACTGACTGTTACAGTGAAGTCATCATTGTTCACTCATGCGCATTCCAGTCCACTCTCCTTGGCTGCCAGGTTACATCAATGTCACGCAAACCATTCTTGTTATATTAATAATGGTTAGACTTTTTCTGGACAGACCTCGTGGTAATCTTGTTTTTAAAATTGTGAGATTGTTTTATTCAGCCTGTATTTTCACTTACTGGCTGTTAAAGCTTTGGTTATAATTGTGTGCTCTGTTGCATGCAGGTAATACTCATGGGGATTCTAAATGTGCTGCTCTTTTCCTTTTTTCCCTGATGAACAGTAGTACTGTTTAGTAATATTAAAACTCAGTTCAGTCCTCAAATTGTTAGTGTTCTCATACTCATAATTCTGTAAACTCTGGACTCAAAAGTATTCATTAAAGGTGTTAATTTTGAATGTTCTTTCTCAGACAGGTTATATCCAGATAGTTTTTTTAATGTGAGCAAGCAAACAAAGTTAACCTTAATATATGAATATTTATCGTAAAACTGTTGAACACAGACTAAAAGTTCTGTTCACCAAAATTCTCCATTTTCTTTTTTGCTGGCAAATGCATCAAGTTTAGTTATTTGTCATTTTAAATTGTCCTCATAACATTCAGCACTTCAGTGTTTACTCTGTGGCAATGATTTTCAACTGGTGGGCCACAAGAATTTTTACAACATTCAACACCTTACTGTTTAGTCAGTGGTACTGACCCTTTTTCCCTTAGATTGTCAGAAAAGAAAAATGACAACAGCCAACACAAGAGCTGTCCAGTATGAATGAATAAATATCATACATTTTTTTGTCAGATTAGCAAAAATAATATTTATGGGGGGAGCCACAGAATCTTAGTAATTAGCTTATAAGTACTATGAGATGAAAACGGTTGAACATCGCTGCTCTGGAGTAGTCGTCTTTTTAAACCTCAGAGAAAAATCCTTTTTCTCTCTGAATGGCCTTGCATTCTGAAATGTTAGACACAACCTTGGAGTCCTTATCCTGTGGGGTAAGATGTGACAGTCTTGTTAAATCACTGGGTTTTGGTTTTTTTTTCATAGTTTTTAATCGTGGAATTTCCATTTAAGTTATAGCTTACTTTTAAAATTTTGTGTTTGGAGCAGGAAGAGCAAGATCTGGATCAACAGGGAAATGAGGTATGATTTTGTGTCGGGGTCCCTATCACAGCATTCTGACTGCACTCCAGTTCCCAGAACACTTGATACAACTCCTAACTAATTAAAATTAAAAAGGCTAAGATAAATGACTGGAGTCAAACATTCTGTGTTTGAATCCTGACTTTGCTTCTTTGTGCCTGCTCCCTCATTTGAAGAATGGGGTGATAATAATTGTCCTTAGTGGGAGAGAGTTGTTTTGAGAACTACGGTAATATATGTCAAGTATTTAGGAAAGTTCATGGCATGTGTTAACACTACTTTAGCACCAAGCATTTTGTCTCTAAATTTATTCATGTTGTTAAATAAATATGGGCAACCTTGTAGGCAGACTACCAAATGGGAAACTATAAGAAAAGATAAGAGAGAAGGCTTCTCTGGCCCAGAATTTCTCAACTTCAGCCCTATGAACATTTTGGGGTGGATACTTTCTTTGTTATGTGGGTAGCTAGCTGTCTCATCCTTTGTCTCTACCTACTAGATGCCACTAGCAGTTTCTTCCCCCCAACCCCCCATCCCACCCCTCATTTACACTCCTCTCCCTCAGTTGTGACAACCAAAAATGTCTCCAGATGTTGCCCAATGTGTTCTGATGGCAAAACCCCATGGTCGAGATACACTGGTCCAAAGTATCAGTCCTATTTCCATGTAATGAATTTAATTCTGTTTGTGGTCATTGTGCTTCATTTTAGTTCACATTTTCTGCAACTCACGTAATACCCAACAAGTTTTTTTTTCCTTTTTCTTAAATGCATTCCAAATGCTTTTTTGAATATCATTGTTCTCATTTCTCATTATGCTAGGCAAAAAAACCCACCATTGGTCTTAAACTCTTTGGACCTATAAAGCAGAGCTTAAGACTATTTATCAGTCAGAAAAGGATAAAAATGTGTTGAGATACTAATTTGACAGGCTTCAGAGTTTTCCTTTTTAGAAATGATGAAAGTTAATAATTGTTTGTTTCCTTTTTTCAGGAAAATCTGTTTGACTCTTTGACAGGGCAGCCACATCTTGAAGATGTACTACTGTTTGCCATTCCAATATGTGCCCCTTACACCACCATGACAAACTATAAGTAAGTCATCACTAGTTTACTCAAAACAGCTGGCACAGTAGTGATTTATAAATTGTTTTGTAATCTCTATTTAGTAACATATACAATTCCTTTTTTAAAGATACAAAGTGAAACTTACTCCTGGAGTTCAGAAAAAGGGAAAAGGTATTTAAATAGTTTTTTGAATTATGATTTTAATCATTTCTTGGGTGAACAGAAGTAGATTCTTCTGTTTTCTATTTATAGCTGCAAAAACAGCCTTGAATAGTTTCATGCATTCCAAAGACGCAACAGCAAGAGAAAAAGACTTATTCCGCAGTGTAAAGGTAAAGTATTTCCTCATAACTTTCTGAAGATTCATGGTGCAACTAAAAAGGTTAGCAGTTATTTGCTATTTTTTGTTCTTACTTTATTAGTAAACGCAAGCTGCAGCTACTGTTTTGATAGAAAATGCTGTCTTTCTAGAAACAGTATAAAATAAGTAAAATCATTTCAGGTATAAATTTTAGAAATGCCTTTCTTTTGATAGCAGAAGACACATATTTGTCATAAAAAGAAATGATTAGCCATGCAGAATGTGAAGATATTCAGCAGTTCTCTTTTTTTAGGACACGGATTTATCAAGAAACATTCCTGGCAAAGTGAAAGTGTCTGCACCCAATCTTCTGAATGTAAAAAGGAAATAGCTGAAGTAAAATCCTAAAATACATGACAAGAGCCAATTTTATAGCCTTCTGGATGTTCAAAAATGAAAACACTATGTAACAAGACTCCTGCTTTTAAAAATGAACTAAAGATTGCCTTGCGATTCACCAAAAGGACTTTGTCTTGTTTTATTGGTTTTATAGAGAGGAGACACTGATTCTTGTTTTATTCCAGTCTTATAGAGAGGGGACACTGTCTATGATAGGATTTCCTAAAATATTTGGGGACAGTTAAATGCTAACTGTATACATCTGTAGTTATTTAAAATATTCATGTTGTAAAGAAACTGAATAGTGAAACTGCTCAACCGCTTAGACTGACTTGGTAGTCTACGGTATATAATGTCTAATATATCTATTACTCACGGACCAATTCCAAGGTTTTTAGTTTTTTCTTTTTTCTTTTTCCCCTCGTGATGGTAGTTGGGGGCAGTTAAACATTTGATTTTCTTCCATCTTACATATGTCAAAAAATATATTAGACCAGATACAAAATACAAATAATTCCCATGGCTCAGCTTAAGGAATAACACCTAGAAGAAATTGGTGTTCATCATTTCCATGCATTTAGATACCCTCACTTTTCACCTTCATTTCTTTCTTGTAATCTCATTCAGTTCTGTACCATTTAATTTTCCTCCTCTAGTAGGAATCAGTAGCATGTTATGAAGTACCTTAACCTGTAATTTCAGAAGTGCATTTTTAGGCTTACCATAAGACTCCAGACCCAGCTTTCTTCTGCTTCCTAACAGAATGGAGAATAAAGTCATACCTTATTTCCATTCTTCTATGAGCTACAAAACTGTTACTTTTTAAAGGATTGGGCAATAGCTGCCTGGAGTCAACATGACCAGTTCCTTCAAACTCTATACCAAGGGATGAACGTCAAAGTACTAAACAGCTGTTGAGCCTTCCAAAAGTTCTTTTACCAGTTTCTCAGTGCTATTGAGAATATTTTTCCACTTGAAATCAATGTATAAATAAACTTGATAATTATGTAGCCTCGTGTTGTAAATACAACAGAATAGACTATTCTTGCCATTAAAAAAAAAATACTAATTTTTAAGAAAACTAACTTCAACTTGGGGTGGTGAACACACAATGTACAGATGATGTGTTGTGGAATTGTGCACCTGAAACCGGTATGATTTCATTAACGAGTGTCACCCCAAAAGTTCGATAAAAAGGAAAAAATAACATATTTTAAGTGGTAAGAATAATTAGTATAATGTTTCTACAGATATGTATCCTGAAGTTACCGAAAAGAAACCATATCCTTGGGGTAAAAAGCTCGAGTATTAATTATCATTTGCTTTAATAGAGACAGTTGCTGGTGTTAAATACATTTATTTAGACACAAAAATAGGTTCTCTCAACCATTCACATGCACATTAAAATCAAAAGGCTGCAAAACTACAACAATGCATGTAATTATACAAACGATGCCACTCTTTGATGTTTACAGAATTGCTGTCCGTGCAAGGTGATCAGAGGCATTATCAATGACGCTTTAAGATCCAGAAGTGTTGTTACTACCAAACCTCTGATTAACACTGTGAAGTAAGTGTTTCGGAAGACAGTTCCATGAGTTGGCTAACATTTCTTTAAAGCAAATGACTGCTTCTAAGCTTAGCCTGAAAGTGAACAAGGAAAGTGAAAAATAATTTCATTTTCCTATTTAGAAGTACATTCACTTGAACTATTAAAATAAAAAGAAAGAAACTTTTCTTTAAAGGTTTTTTCATAGGAAAATACAACTAGTTAGTTATATCAACGGAGGCTTATTTGTGTCCTTAAAAAGTTACTTACCTTACAAGAGATTTTGGTTGAACTGAAAATATAAGTACTTCATTACTGTGTGCCTGAAAAATAGGTAAGAAGAACACATTAAAAAGCAAGTACTTCACAGATAAGTTTCAGCAATATTGTGATGTGTCCTTTCACATAAGGTCATATACTTACAGCTCTGTGATGGACAAGAAGGTTATTGGCACACCCACCAAAAACAATCACCTCTCCTTCATCACTGGCACAAGCTGTATGCCATAATCTACATTTAAAACAAGAGCTTGAGTTTGAAGTCATCCAAAACACCACAGAATAGAACTGATTTAATACAGACTAGAGATTTTTAGTTCAGGCCAAAACATGAAGGTGAGAAGCAATTTTCTTAAGGGAAAGTAGCCAAAGGGAGAAAAATCAATGTCTATTTTGTCTGGATGTTATTAGCATTTTCTCTCTGCTCCAGACCTAATATGAAGTGAGGGGTTTGAACCGAACAAACTGTTCTCTAGGTCTTTGTTGGCAATAAAAATCTTTTGGGAGATGAATGGTATGTGGCCTTACTGTGCTCTTCTCATAGGCAGGGCCAAGGCCCTGCACACACCAGCTGAGAGATGCTGGGTCTGCCCGAGTTAAACAAAGTATCTGAAGGCCTGGTCATTCAATGGAAAGAATATTCATGCCAAATAATCTTGGTGCCTGACTGTACTCAGGTTAGAGGCTTAGGAAAAACTGCAGGCTGACATATCTAACGGTGCTTTGAACACCTATTTTGACTATCATTTTCCTTTCAGTCTTTTTAACAATTCTTTTTAAGATTAACAAAAATAGCTCAGTGTTTAATAATTTCTTTTTTAATGGTTTGAGACTTGTTACTGTTTTGCAGTGCTACTAAAAATGTAATTGAAACTTACTGATTTTTGTTCATATACATTCTTAAGGTTTTGGAAACCTCTCCTTGCCAGTTCCTTTTTCTTTTTTTAATGACAAACCAAGATGCCATTCAATTCACTTGGGTAAAGAGCTTGATTATAAATGTTAACTATATCAGTAATTTGTTGATAAAGAATGGAAAAAGTAAAAATCAAAATCCAGCCCTATTTTTCATACAGATGGAAAAGAAAGCATCTGATACTAGGGTAACTTTTTTTTTTTTTTTCAAAAGGTATGATATTAAACCTTAGTGAATGCTAAAGTATTTATTAGAATGATGAATTTAATGTAGCCAAAATTTCCCCTAATCATTCTGTCTTGTATACTTCTATAGACTTCATTAATTTAGTGTAAAAAATATCTTTTTAAATAGTTCATACCTTGGTTTGTCAGTATAGGGATGATTAAACTGTATCCATTCATTTTTACTGATGGAGTAAGTCCAGGCATCACCTGATTGAAACAAAACAAAAAGAACTATGAAGTACATAGTTATTCCATCAACGTAACATTGATATTTAAAGGGCACACAGCTTTAGCAAGAAAGGTAATAAATCAGATTGTGAGTACATAAAGAGAGTATATTTCCTTTTTTTCTCTGCAATTAACCAAATAAGCCTTTTGCAGGTTACAGCCCTTCAGCAGGGCTTGTAGTGTTCCAGGTCATTTCTTTACAGAATGGGTGTATCTCATAGTATGAAAACAACAGGGATGTGTTACAGGTGCATAACAGTAAACCTTCCAACCAGACTTATAGCCTTGAAACAGCTAGTAAGATAGACTTTTTTGAACTATATATATATTATTATATATGAATGATATACAATGATTTCTTATATTTTGAAAGGACTTACTTAGTGGCTGTTTATCAGTGGTAAATCCTCCAAAGAGAAAGAGATGGTCTGAAGACACTGGTGTTAGTGAGTGCCAAGATCGGCCAACTGGGCATATGCCTTGTGGAATTCTGAAAATAATAGCTATGTTATAATATCAACATCTAAAAGCAGATAAATAACTGAACTTTTCTTTTAAAATTTTTATGGAATTAAAGAAAGAGACTTTAAATTTAAAAAGGCTTTTTGGTATTAACTACATGTTCTAGAATGAACTATTTTTTTTGACGGTCAACTTTAGATCTTTTCTTTTCAACAAACATTGAGCACATACTACATACTATGTGCCAGGCACATAGCCAATGGAAACTGGAATTTAAAAAATAAAATTCCTCCATTTAGGATCTAATGATCAATGATTATTTAAATTCACAGTTACAGGAAATTTAAGCAAATATATACTAATAATAGAGAATAAGGGAAAGAGCCACTGAAAATTTTTTGAAAAACTTTTCTAAATTATCTTAACGAGATACCTACAATTCATTCCACTCCCATGCATCCAGATCAAGATAGTGAAGATCATTCATTCTAGCATCCTAAAAAAGGACAATTAAGTAGTTACCATTTTGAAAAATTCAAAGCCAGTCACTGAAACTGTTTATATACTCACTCGATATCTGCCTCCAAACACAAAGCCTTTGTTTCCAACAGCTGCACAGGCGTGGGCAGCACGAGGTGAGGGTGCTTTACCCTATTGAAGTCATAAGCAATTTCATAAATAAGTGAACTTTAAAGTACCAGAAAGAGTCTTCACATTTAAGTATAACAAAAACACTCATACAGTAATGGCTGATACGTCTCAGGGGCTATGTTAAGTCCTTTGATGTATTAATTCACTTAATCCTCATATGTTCTATGTTTACAACAGTCATTGGCTAAGGATATCTGAATGGCAAACCACATTCCACATAAGAATACGCAAAACACTGGAGCTTTTAAGCTAAACTGCAGACTTCTAGTCAACAGCAGTACTAAAGGCTGACTACCACAACTGGAAAATTTAATTATATATTTCTGAGGTGTATTACTGAATGGGCTAGTTAATAGAATGCTTATTTTATTTTTATCTTTTAAAATAACAGCTATACATTATACGACATCTGTATCAGAGGAGAAAGAAGCTTGATATATGAGTAACTTAAATTCCAATATAGTGCTAGGTCATTTATTTAATTACAAACAATATCACTCAACATCTATTAGATAATAGATGCTGGTTTGGTCTATACATTCATTAAATTTTTCTGAGTTTTAGTCCTTGGAAAATATGAAAGCTCTGGCTCTTCTCTAGAAAACAGGAAGAATGAACTGTCAGTCTTACACCACCTCCCAACTTCCCTGCTCTTAGTAATCCATTATTCTTCAGGAACTCACAGTAGTTATAGGCTGGCTCCAGATAAATGTTTCAGTGTCTAAAATATGTACATGATCATTCCATCCTCTTGGATTATTTGAATTCTATAGAAAATAAGAATTTGAGTTATTTTATAATTACTTTACAAATAACATTTATAAAATTATATCTCTTTGGTCTGATTTATTAAAGCAAAATGAACAAAACTGCTACCAAACAAAATGTATTATTTCAACATACTAAGGCCATATGCAAATATGAAACTTCACTTACCCAAAAAGATGTTTCATCGAACTCAAAAGTTCCCAATACTTTATCTTCAGGTAAATATCCATACCCTCCAAAAAAGATTAACCTATTTTATTAAAAAAGAAAAAAGAAAAAAAATTCAAATATCCGTAAGTTAGGGTACAAGAGATTTGTCTTTGTTATATGAGTTGAAAAGGCATGTGAGTATTTGAAAATACTTATTCATATAATAATGGCTAATATGTCTCAGGGGCTATGTTAAGTGCTTTGATGTATTAGTTCACTAATCCTACACTCTACAACAGTTACTAGCTAAGGATACTTGAATGGCAAACCACTTTCCACATAAAACCCCACCCCTGTAGTGCTGCTAACTCACTTGTTTTTATATACCCAGACACCAAGTTTGTCCTTTGACGACGGAGGAACTCCTTGGCAGTCAATTCTTTCCCACTGTAATACTCTGTCTGTTGACCTTAAATCCAGCATGTAGAACTGTCAGAAGCAATGAGTTCAGTTAGATTTGGTTATGTGAAAGAAATTCAACCTCGGCATTTAGTTTTGCTGTGATTTATGAATATCATCTAATGCAATACTACTCAAAATGTCACACAGACTGGCTGCCCATCTGCAAAACCGTTACTGGGTCTAAATAAGGAACTTGTGCCAGAATATAAATCACCTAAGTCACTAAGTATCCTGTTTAGTCCAGCTCATTTTTTTTCCATAGCCACACTTTTGGCGAAGGAATAGAAATGTATTCGCTTACAGTCTGTGCCCATAGATAGGCACTTAAGAGTTGTACTGATCTAATTTGTGAGTATCAGGATAATATTACCAAAAAAACAGACTCAGATTTCACCTCCGAATTCAATTTTAACAAACATGTCTTAAGTGCCTACTTAACTCTAGGAGCTAAGGTTAAATCTTAAAATACTAAGTATCAGTCTATCTTTAAGGGTTCACATCCAGGTGCTTGAATAAATCTGACCACTCCTAAGCTTCCTTGTGATCAAACTTAAAATACTCAACCCCAGCCACTTGACACATGAATGACCATTTCTCTGACGGCCCAGAGAGCTGCAGCTTCTCTTTCCCAAGCTTCCTCACACTGTGTCAAAATTATTTTTCTCCCCCTCAGCCCTGAAAATTATTGATACATGGCTTAACTACAGCCCATAGCAGTGCCACACAAAATCTTTCAGGCCCAGAACCCTTTCTTAAAATATAATAAGTAAAAGCCTAACAAAAACAAAAACGGAGCTGCACTTGTTAAAATGGTGGTGGAAGGGGTGGTCTGGAGCCACCTAACACCATTACGCGCCTCCCATGGGGGCCCTAGAGGTCCTGGGAGCTCAGTTTAAACAGTCTCAGCCATATGCTCCATCTATATCAGACCACTTGGTACTTCCATGAACATACTTACTTGCACCTCTGCATCTATTATCTTGGCTACCCCTTTGAATTGTATTCTTCATTTCAAGCATCACCTCTTAGATGAAAGCTTTACTTTTTCTGTTCCTCAACCTGACCAAACACAATGTCAAGGATTCTTTTCAGATTCAAAAATATTTACTGAGCTCTTACTATGAGCCAGGCTCTGTGTATCTCTGTACCACATGCTACTGAAATCATCTACTTATTATATGTGTTCCTTCTAGAATGTGAGCTCCAGGAGGTGCAGGCTGTGTGTCATTCATCTCTGTGTCTCCAGTGTCTGCCAAGTGCTCAGCATATAAGGTGCCCACTAAGTTGCCAAATAAATGAATTTATAAGAGTTTACCTATATCATATGCACCTTTCTGACTTCATCTCTCTTACTGGCCTGAGAGAACAACTGATATCTTTTTCCTATTTTGGAAGAAACATGAACAAAGACTGAATGACAGTATCTCATGGTGCCAGATCATAGGAATGTTAGTATATAAAAGTTTGTCAATTACTTTATCCTAATGGCTTTCTGAGTGGTGGCCTGCTAAATTTCACCCTGCCCCCGCCACCCGATTACCTCATTTTCATCTAGTTTACTATTACTCATCTGTAACACTCCAGGTTTCTAAAAGAACAAGTAGCTGCAAAGAACACGACAACAGCCTAGGAAGTTATTGCACACAGGTTACCAAATAAAGGCGATTTTATAAAAGGCCTAGGTAAATACAGACTGGTAGACAAAATACTAAAATGCACACTCCTGCCATAATCAAGTACACATTTTTTTAACTGGGACAGAAATAAACTATGGGCTAACTTTAGAAGTCTAAAAGTTGTCTGAAAAAGAATAAAACTGCCTTGAACTGTAATCCTTAGACACACCAACCTTATTCGTGTTGCCTCTGGAATGGTGTCCTCCAAACAAATACAGCACCCTGTCTACACACACGGCACAGCTTCCTGACATAGAGTGAGGAACATCGCCTTCAGTGTTAATTTTTTTCCTGAAGGGGGAAAAGCAATGTAAATGAGCCTCCCAAAAGGAAATGCAAAAATATTTTTATTTTTCTTCTATTCCCACAATAAAGGAAAAACAATAAAATGAACAGGCTGACTTGACCATGTCTAGGGTCTCATCTAGCTCTAAAATTACTTCAGAGAAGGCGCTCTTCCCTCTTCATTCCACAGGCCGCGCTGCTGGTCCTGCTAGGAGGCAGAATGAGCACTGAAATGCCTCCATGTCCCATGACCTGGGAGCATACCATTTTGTGTGTTTCAGACTAAACTGCTTTTTATTTACATGGCCAAAAGCAGTCGTTTTTGTTCTTGAGCGAGCCAGGACAAATTCAACATCCCAGTTCTGACAGATTAATTTAGTAGCTGTTTTTAATTCAGTCACTGTTAGCCATTCAGATGAATCTGATTCAGACCTTAGGTAATACAACAGACACTCAGGTAGCACTCCTCTGAGTGCTCTGCAAGTTTGAACACATTCTGAATCTAAAAATGAAGCTTAATCAAAACTAATTAAGAAACAAAAGATTCAGAATACTAACAGGTCTCTCAAGGTCTTCTTACAATATCACTTTATACTAAGGTTTTTAGGTTTTAGTAGACTTTTTTAAAAAATATGTAGAATTCTGTATTAATGGAATATTATTATAAATTTCCAATTCTTCAGAAGATTGGTAAACAGCTCAGAAAACACCAATTCGCTATGTACAGAAATAATCCTATTTTTGGTTTAACTCTTAAATCAAGTGGGAGCACTTCCAGTTAAGAGATCTAGAATAGATGGTATTTGTACAGCACAAAGTTCTCACAGTGCAAACCATGGGGGAAGACTACTTTATAAAGCCTCAAACATGGCTACTTCTGAGAATCACATTAATTCTGAAATGGACAGACTCCTGAGTACCACTGTTGTGAGACTAGCAAAAGATCTTTTCAGAATACCCTCAGTTTGAATGGAAGGCAAATTTAAGCTAGTTTTGTTTTCAAACAGAACACTATTTCAAAGAGACCTGCATAGAAAATTTAATATTAGAGCTCATTAAAATAGAATACCAGTTTACTTCTAGTAGATATAATCTGTGATTTTCCTCATTCAAGATACCATGTAACAAAAGATGCAACATCTTAAAAAATACATATGTGATACTTCTGAGGAGATGTTAGGCCAACTAACAGAACATTTTTTTGTTTATTTGTTTGCAACATTTGAATGTTCTCCCCTTATAATGCCAGTTACCATCTTCCAGTCTCCATGTTGTAGATCCATAGTTCTTCTCTAGGCAGGTAAAAGTCATATAATCCTCTGACTTGGTTACTCTAAGAACCAAAAAGAGAATTGCAAATATAAAAAATAATTGGTACTCTAAAGAAGCACTGTTGTATATTCTCCATCTCTCTTATTTGAGATGCCGAGATGTAAAATTAAGTAGGTCCGATAAGTTTATCAAACTCACAGTCCTCTCCACCCCCCGTACCACATACTCAAGGTAATGCTTACTACAGACAGCCCTTATTTCAAATTTTTGATAGAACAGTTGCAATGGTGCAGGAAGTTAAGAGACCAACAGGAAACCTCTGAGGTCACTTGACCCTGAACAGACCATGCATCAAGTGTCACTTGCATGACCTCAGATTTCCTGTGCCATGGTGAGCAGACTAAAGAAAGGTCTACCTTTAATTCCTCACCTACAATGACACATGATGTATAGTTTTTCTAGCCATTCTTCCTTTTGACCCATTCATTCTCTACCAAGATGCAGAGGGTAGCATTGCAAATATGCAAATATTAAGTCTTTTTCCAAAATTAATTTCCTTGTTCTCCATTTCCCTTCAGGTAATAATTCTTAATTGACTGAGTGTACCAGAAGCTAGAACTAGCCTAGAGCTACCCATAGATTGCTTTATTTAACACTCACAACGATCCTTAAAGGTAGCTGCTGTCTCAACAAAACTAGTTTTTTAGAGAGGTAAGCAATTTGCCCAAGGTTACTTAGCAAGTAATGGAGGAACCAGGATTTCAGCCTCGTTTCCTGAATTTGCAGCTTCAACTGCTGCCTGACCTCTCCAACCTTTGAACCTCGCTGGCCACTTTCTGAACAGCGTCAACATACAGTAAACAATTGCAGTTCACTGAGAATGAATGACAGAGTCTCATAAGGTTGGATTTTCATACAGGAAAAGAGCACCTGGCCATGTACACACTTTGCTTTCCACTCCACCATTTCTGAAGGGAAAGGCTCTTGAAGATAGCAGACTGACCCTGGAAAGATCAGCCTGGCCCAGGGAGGAAACCTGACCACTGTGTAGGAAGCTAAAGTTCATTTCCCTAAAAACAATCTCCAAGGACTTCCTGTGCCCTCGCTCAGGGTTCTAGCCAAAGTGTGGATAGCGGATCTTTGAACCACCCACTCAGCATCCACGCCTTCAAAACACCATGAGAAATCTCCCACCCTGACAGCCCTCCCTCTTCCCACACCCAAAGAAAAGTCCCATTCCCTCAGTGTTGCTGATTTTTACAAACAGAATTTTGAAGAAAGTAGTTTAGAGTGAAGTACGATTGACCAACAGGTTTACTTTTCTCCTTGGGAATATTTACATTTCAATAAGGATCACATACCTACCCCCATCCTCTTAACAAGTACCCTCTAAACACCTATTCATTGGAGGCTGAGGAAAAAAATTAGGATTAGTATACACACACACACACACACACACACACACACACTGGTTAAACTACATTAAGTAATCAGGACAGCGATGGCACTTTATCCCACCTATCTTTTGAGGGTCATTTGTACCACGAGCTGAAACTTACTGTCAGTCACAAAACAAGTCATCAAAGGCACAGGTGGGGTGCACTAGATTTCAAGCGAATAGGGTAGGGAGATGATTTTTAAGAAGAAACAACACTAAACAGAATATTTTTGGTAGGGATGGATTACAGTCAACCAAACAAATGCAATGAGAAGATTCTAGAATGTGGAGTGTTATTGGGAAGTTCTAAAAAGCAAAAGAGCCAGAGAACTGGGGGGCAAGATTTAAATAGCAGACACTTGGGGTGGGGCCCCCATGCACAGGTCGAGAAGAAATGCAACTGGCTCTGAACTGGTAACTAATTACATTGTTTATCATTAGGGGTCAAGGAGTGGTTGATGTTTTGGTTACTGGTGGAGCTTTTCCATTAACTTTCTTAATAGGGGCTTCTGAAAATGTTCACCCTTTCTCGCTGAAACCAAAAGGAAACTAGCCTTGAAATATTCGAACAATGTGATGGCCGTCCGCACAGGTGAGCTGGACTCCGGAACGCGCGGGAAGGTTGAATGTGGCCAACGGCCCCCCCTTGGGTCGGACGGCCTCGGCTCCTCAGGTAGACCCGATAGAGGGTGAGAGTGACGTCACCTCTTACACACACACCCCCAACTTTTTAAATAAAAACACGGCTAGTCGTCGGGCACCGCCCACCGTGCCCTCCCCAAAATAGAGCTCCGAGGTCACACAGCGCTCAGGGCCGCAGCGAACAACGGGGCTGGGAGAGGCCGGGCAGAGCGCGCAGTGAGAGCAGGGGTAACAGCAGTCCGGGGGCCTCCGGACGGGTCGGGGGACTCGTGAGGAGATTCCCACAGGCAGAAAGAACCACCACGCGCAGAGTTGAGATGTGGGGGCGCGGAAGGCGGCCGCTCTGGCCTCTCCGGCCCACCACCTGGACCCCAGTGACACCAAGTGACGCCCGCCAAGGCCGGGCCACGTACTGACCTTGTAGCCGCCCCAGACGAACATGTGGCGCCCGTCGCTGACGGCTACGTGGCCGCTGCGCTCGGCAGGGCAGGCGAGCTCCATGGACTCATAGCTGTCGTAGGCAGGCCCTGGCAAGTCGTCCGCCCGCACATCCTCGTTTCCATCAGCCATCTTCAGGCTGCACTTTTGTCCACCAACAATCCCCGGGCCGCGAGGGGGGTAAGAGACAAAAGAAAAGCGAGAAAGAAATGAACGGCGACGAAAGAGACAGGGTGGAGGCCGCTCCCTCGCCGCCCGCGCGCGCACCCACCCAGCCCCCTCGGAGGACGGCCCCTCGGCTGCTGCGCGATGATATCCGAGTCGCGGGCCGGGCGGAGCGGACCAGAGGTCCACTGAGGTCCGGCACCAGCTTCTAGACTGTGCGCCCCGCCTCCTGCTCGTCTCACGCCACCGACGGCTCTTGTTTACACCGCGGCCAGAACCGCTGGTTCCTCGAACGCCGCCTGCTGGACTCCGGAAGCGCAGCCCGCACTCAGCGCCCCCAGCGCCGGCTCTTCCCAGGCCCTGTCTCTGAATCTGTGTCGGCGAATTCTTCACATTCCGGAGCCTCCGCGCACTGCGGGCACTGGATTCTAGCCAAAGGGGTGTTGAAATGGCCCAGCTGGTGCGTTTCTGGTCTCACGTGCCCTGCTTTCCTGTGAACACGCGGAGCGGCGCCTGCCCCTCGCTCCCCGCCGATCGGGCCCCCGCAGTGCGTGGCCGGGCTTCGGGCTCCACGGAACCCGCTGCCTGCCCGGCTCTGCTGGTTCGGCAGAGATCTTGATTTCGTGCTCCTGCTGCCCAGACAGTACATACTACCCTGAAAATTATTGTCTTAGTGAGTTTATATTAGTTTTCCTCACCCAGACATGCATAAAAATAATGTACTGGTGAAAACATCACTCTGTGCCTGTGCTGACAGTGTATGAAGTTCTAAAGGATATTTTAAGCTTCTATCAAAAGGCTAGTACTTCTTAAAAGATGTTTGTGCAAAAAAACTATTTGAAAAAAATGTACACTAATTTTGATGTGCTATTATACTATATCATACTAAAAATGATTCTACCAAAATAATAATCCTTCCTGACAACTGGAAGAATATCCTGAGAGATATAAAGATGGTCAGAAATTCTTTTTCCTTAAAAACCATACTGGAGACCTATTTTGTGAACCACCAGAACAAAATCCTCTAGAATCATGTTTCAAACAGGCCATAAGGGAGAATTCACAGCTAATGTTATGAGGCTGTCATTGCCTTGGGCTCCTATTATATATACTGTAGAGGTCAACAGCACAGGAGCTGGTAGTAAACCACCAGCTGAAGAGAAGTGAGGAATGAAGACTGCTTGGCTTATCAAACTTCAAAACTGGCTTTGCAGGCTCCCAGAATTTCTCTGTTTCCCAATAGCAAGAGAGCCTTGGTTTAAGCCAAGTTACAGAAATGAGGGTGATGATCAGAATTCCCTGCCACTCCCACTATGGGGCTACCTCAAAACATAATTTTTGGAGTAGTGCAGTGTATTAGGTCAAATAAGTATAGCATCAGTTACGTGTACCGTAGACTTTTATTCTCCTGCAACCTAAATGTTGGTGTGTATTTGAGGGGTTAATCCAATTTCTTTTTTCATTTTTAAAATTCTTTTTCTATTACAGGTGTCCCATTTTCCCTCATTGCTCTCCCCTGCCCTACCCACTTCCCCCCTCTCCCACAGTCAATCCCCACCCTGTTGTCAATGTCCATGGGTCATTTATACTAGTTCCTAAACTAAACCCTTTCTCTTCTTTTCCTGCTTCTCCCCGCCCCCTTCCCATCTGGATATTGGCCGTCCATTCCCTGTTTCCATATCTGATTCTATTTTGCTTGTTTGTGTTTTTCATTACTTTCCTGTATTATGTGATATCATATGGTATTTGTCTCTCAGCCTGGCTTATTTTGCTAAGCATAATACTCTCAAGTTGTCGCTACTGGCAGGAGTTCCCTTTTTTTTTAATTCTTTTAAATTTTTTAATATGCTTTATTGTTTATGCTATTACAGTTGTCCCAATTTCTTTTCCCTTTGTTCCCCTCCATCCAGTGACCCCTCTCCCTCTAGTTGTCCCCCCACTTAGTCCATGCCCATTGGTTGTGCATATAGGTCTTCTCAACATCTTCCTATCTACTCCACTCCCTCCTACTATACTTCTTAGTTCCTGTACCATCTCCCTCCCTATCCCCCCTTCCCCCTCCCCACTGAACTCCCCCCAAAATGTCCCCCATGCCTATAATTCTTTTTCCACTCTCGTTGCCTACTTGGTCTGCCTTTGTTTCAATTCCCTAGCTTCTGTTGTTGGTTGTTGTGATACAATTTTCATTTTAATGTTCATAGTTTTGATCCTCCTTCTCCTAAACAAGTCCCTTTAACATCTCATATAACAGGGGTTTGGATCTGATGAACTCCTTCAGTTTTACTTTATCCTGGAAGCACTTTCTCTGCCCTTCTATTCTAAATGACAGCTTCGCTGGATAGAGTAATTGTGGTTGTAGGTTTCTGCTATTCATTACTTTGAATATTTCTTGCCAGTCCCTTCTTGCCTGCAGAGTTTCTTTTGAGAAATCACCTGATAGTCTTATTGGAACCCCTTTGTACGTAATTCTCTTCTTCTCTCTTGCTGCTTTTAAGATTCTCTCTTTATCCTTAATTTTTGACATTTTGATTATAATGTGTCTTGGTGTGGTTCTCCCTGGGTCCAGTTTTTTTGGAACTCTCTGTGCTTCCTGGACCTGTAAGTCTATTTCCTCCACCAAGTTAGGGAAGTTCTGCTTCATTATTTTTTCACCTAATTTTTTAGTTTCTAGTTCTTCTTCTTCACCTTCTGGCAGCCCTATGATTTGGATGTTGGCCCACTTATAGCTGTCCGATAAGTTTCTGAGCCTCTCCTCATTTTCCTCACTTCTCGTTTCCTCTTTCTGCACTGGTTGACTGTTTGTTCCTTCCCTATGTTCCGATTTGTTGATTTGATCCCTGGTTTTCTCTCCCTCACCACTAATTTCGTATGTGTCTTTGTTCATTTCAGCAGGACTAGCCTTCATTCCTTCCCCGTATTGTTTAAGATCTGCTGTTAGGCTTGTAAGCATTTCTGTAAACAAAGCTCTGAACTGAGCCTCAGAAAGATTTCCTATTTGCTGATTCGTTAGATTAGATATCTGCTGTCTGGTCAGCTGTGTGTCACCAGGATCTCTATCATGATCTGTGGCATCCTGACTGTTTTGTGTATACTTTTGCTTCCTGGGCAGAGCTGTCACACCTCCTACGTTATAGGGGGCAGAGCCCTGTGCATTCATCACAACCGGGTGACCCATCTCACCACGCTGTGGCGTTTTCTGCACGGGGTGAGGGTCCAAGATGGATTCCTGCCATTCACTCTCCACTGAGAGACTGGGAGCCTCCTCCTCCATCCCCACCACCTCCGGGCTTCACAGTCCAAGGCAATGGGGGTCTGCCTTCCCTGGCTTTGGAATCACAAGCTGACGGGTCTGGTCTGCAGCTAGGGGTGCTCCCCAGGCGCTTCTCGCCTCCCCTTAAATACGGGCATTTGTGCTTACCGCTGTCCTGCCTCCGTCGCTGCTGCTGCCGCGGACAGCATAGCCTGACTTCTCCACCCTGGCTTCGCCCATCCTACCTGTCCGGACGAGCACCACTTCTTTACACCTTCATATGTTGGACTTCCATTTATACTCTGGTACTTCTGGTTATTTCTGGTTTTGCGGTAGTTGTATTTGTTCTTAGTTGTGGAGGAAGAAGGAGCATGTCAGTCTAGGCCTCCACCTTGGCCGGAAGTCTCCTGTGTTTGTTTGCTTCCATGTCCCAGGGAGAGCTGTCGCTCCTACTATGTTGTAAGGAGTGGAGTCTTATGTATTTGTCAGTAACAGGTGACCTATTGCACCAGGTTGTGGAGCTGTATGTGGGGGAGGGGTCTGAGAAGGAACAATGCCGCTTGCCCAGTACTCGCCCCTTTTCCAGGCACTTCTTCCACTTCTGCACTGGACTGGCACCCCTCTAGCTGCTGCCCTGGCTGTTGTTCCCAGAGTGGGTGGGTCTGCGGATGTTCTAGGTCTGTGGGGGCCCTTTAAACAAGCAGCCTCTGCTGAGAGACCGGTAGTGTCTTCCTCTGTCCCGACACCCACTGGTCTGCACAGTCAAAAGCAATGAAGCTTGATTTTCCACAGTGCTGGGACAGTGAGCTGCGCAGTCTGGTGAGAAGCTGGAAACACTCCCCAGGTGTCCCTCCTGACTTTTTAAAACGTGTAACTGTGCTTTCCGCCAGCCTGCTGCTGTTGCTGCTGCTGCCACCACCACACCACATCCTCTCTGCCCCAGCTCCGCCCCTCCTACCTGTCTGGATGAATATTTCTTCTTTATATCTTTGTTTGCTGGACTTCCGTGCAGTTTGATTTTCTGGAACTTCTGGTTGTTTCTAGATTTGATGTAGTTGTATTCCTTCTTAGTTGTGGAGGGAGATGCAGCATGTCTGTCTATGCCTCCTTCTTGACTGGAAGTCCCTCCTTCTTTCTTTGTGCTGCATAGTATTCCATTGTGTAAATGTACCACAGCCTTTTGATCCACTCCTTTAGTGATGGACACTTAGACTGTTTCCAACACTTGGCTATTGTAAATAGTGTTGCTATGAACATAGGGGTGTATAAGTTCTTTTGAATTGGTGTTTCAGGATTCTTCATGTATAATCCTAGCAGTGGAATCACTGGATCAAAAGGCAGTTGCATTTTTAGTTTTTTGAGGAAATATCATACTTTTTCCATAGTGGCTGCACCAGTCTGCATTCCCACCAACAGTGCACTAGGGCTCCCTTTTCTCCACATCCTCGCCAGCAGTTGTTATTTTTTGATTCGTTAATGATGGACATTCTGGTCAGTGTGATGTGGTATTACATTGTGGTTTTAATTTGCATCTCTCTGATGGCAGTGATGTTGAGCATTCTTTCGTATGTCTATGGGCCCTATGTATATCCTCCTTAGACAAGAATCTATTCAGGTCTGTTGCCCATTTTTTAACTGCATTATCTGTCTTCTCAGTGTTGAGTCACATCATTCTTTATATATTTTGGAGATCAAACCCTTGTCTGAGGTTTCATTGGCAAATATGTTTTCCCATATGGTTGGTTCCCTTTTCATCTTGCTGATGTTTTGTTATGCTGAGCAGAAACTTTTTAGTTTGATGTAGGCCCATTTCTTTATTCTTTCATTTCCTTTGCCCTGGGAGATGTATCAACAAAACTATTGCTACAGGGATATCTGAGATTTTACTGCCTATGTTTTCCTCTAGGACTTTTATGGTGTCACGGCTTATATTTAAGTTTTTTTATTCATTTTGAGTTTATTCTGGTGTATGGTGTAAGTTGGTGGTCTAGTTTCATTTTTTTGCATGTCCCTGTCCCGTTCTCGCAACACCATTTGTTGAAGAGACTATTTTCACTCTATTTTATGCTCCTTCCCCTTTTGTCAAATATTAACTGGCCATAGACACCTGGGTTTATTTCTGGGCTCTCTATTCTGTTTCATTGATTCATATGTCTGTTCTTATGCCGGTAACAGACTGTCTTGATTACAGGGGCCTTGTAGTATAGTTTGGTATCAGGTATTGTGATTCCTCCTACTTTGTTCTTCTTCCTCAAGATTGCTGAGGCTATTCATTTTTGGTTCCAAATAAATTTTTGAGGTATTTGTTCTTGGTCTGTGAAATATGTCATTGATATTTTAATAAGGATTGCATTGCATCTATAAATTGCTTTGGGTAATGTGGACATTTTAATGATGTTGATTCTTCCTATCCATGAACATGATATATGCTTCCATGTATCTTCCTTAATTCTGTCTTCAGTAGTTTTCCAAGTACAGGTCTTTTACCTCCTTGGTTATGTTTATTCCTAAGTACTTTATTTTTCTTGTTCCTATATAAATGATATTTTTTTCTAGCTTCTATCTCTGATATTTCATTGTTAGTGCACAGAAATGCCTTCAATTTCTGAATATTGATTTTGTACCCTGCTATTTTGCCAGATTCACTTATTAGGTCAAGTAGTTTTTTTGGTGGAGTCTATAGGGTTTTCTTTGTACACTATCATGTCATCTGCAAATACCATAGTCACGGTTTTGCTTTCTCCTTTCCAATTTGGATGACTTTCATTTCTTTTTCATGTCTAATCACTGTGACTAGAGCTTCTAAAACTATGTTGAGTAGAAGTGGAGAGAGTGGACATCTTTGTCTTGTTCCTTATCTTAGAGGGAAAGCTTTTAGTTTTCGTACATTGGGTATGATGTTGGCAGCAGGTTTCTCATATATGGCCTTCATTATGTTGAGGTATGCTCCCTCTATTCCCAGTTTGCTGAGGGTTTTTATCATAAATGGGTGAATTTTATCAAATACTTTTTCAGCATCTATTGATATGATCATGTGGCTTTTGTCTTTCATTTTGTTTATGTGGTGTATTACATTTATTGATTTGTGAATATTATACCATCCTTGCATCCCTGCAATGAATCCCACTTGATTTTGGTGTATGATCGTTTTAATGTGTTGCTGGATCCAGTTTATCAATATTTTGTGAGGATTTTAGAATCTATGTTCATCAGCAATATTGGCCTGTAGTGTTCTTTCCTTGTTGTGTCTTGACCTGGTTTTGGAATTAGGGTAATAGTGGCCTCACAGAAAGAGTTTGGAAGTCTTCCCTCTTCTTGGATTTTTTGGAATTGTTTGAGAAGGATAGGAGTTAGTTCTTCCCTAAATGTTTGGTAAAATTCACCTGTGAAGCCATCTGGTCCAGGGCTTTTGTGTGCCAGGAGTTTTTTGATTACTGCTTCAATTTCACTCTTTGTTATTGGTCTATTCAGGCTATCTGCTTCTTCTTGATTCAGTTTTGGATGATTATATGTTTCCATAAATTTGTCCATTTCATCCAGGTTGTCAAATTTCTTGTCGTATACTTGTTTGTAGTAATTTCTTACAATCCTTTGTATTTCTGTGGTATCAGTTGTGATTTCTTCTCTTTCATTTCTGATTTTGTCTATTTGGGTCCTCTCTCTTTTTTTCTTGATGAGCTTGGCTAAAGGCTTGTTGATTTTCATTAACTTTTCAAAGAACCAGCTACTGGTTTTATTGATCTTTTGAATTGTTTGTTTAGTCTCTATGTCATTTAATTCTGCTCTGATCTTGACGATTTCCTTTCTTCTACTCCCTCTGGTTTTCTTTGTTGTTTCTCTAGTTTTTGTAGTTGTTGGGGTAGATTTTTTATTTGAGATTCTTCTCTCCCTTTTAGGTAGGCCTGTATTGCTATGAACTTCTCTCTCAGGACTGCCTTCGCCATATGCCATAGGTTTTGGGCTGTTGTGTGTTCATCATTTGTTTCCAGAAACTTTTTGATTTCTTCCTTGATGTCTTGTTAACCCACTCATTATTTAATAGCATGTTATTTATTCTCCATGAATTTGAATGTTTTTGAGTTTTTTTCTTGAGGGTGGTTTTCAGTTTCAAGCCATTGTGGTCTGAGAAGATGCTTCATATAATTTCAATTTCCCTGAATTTGTTGAGGCTTGTTTTGTGTCCTACCATATGGTCTACCTTTGAAAATGTTCCATGTGCACTTGAAAATAATGTATATTTTGCTTCTTTTGGATTAGATGTTCTATATATATATCAATTTAGTCCATTTGATCTAGAGATGTTGTTCAATGTCTCAATATCCTTGGTGTTTCTTTGCTTCAAAGATCTGTCCATTGTTGACAATGGGGTTTTAAAGTCCCCTACTATGAGTGTTGCTGTCGATATCTTTCTTATAGCCTTCCATGATTTTCCTTATATATTTGGGTGCTCCTATGTTGGGTGCATATATGTTCACCAGGGTTATATCTTCTTGGTGGATTGATCCCAAAAGTATTATGAAATGTTCTTTTTTGTCTCTCTTTATTGCCTTTGTTGTGAAATCTGTTTTGTCTGATATAAGTATTGTTACCCCCGCTGTTTTTTTTTATGTCCATTTGCTTGAAATGCTTTTTTCCATCCCTTCAGTTTCAGTCTGTGTAGATCGTTTGTTCTGAGATGGGTTTCTTGTAGACAGCATATGTGTGGGTTATGTTTTCTTATCCATTCAGCTACCCTATGCCTTTTTATTGGAGCATTTAATCCATTTACATTTAAGTTATTATTGATAGGTACTTATTCATTGTGATTTTTTCCCTTTGTACCTGTGTTCTTCTCTCTTTTTCTTCATCATCTTAAGGCAGTCCCTTTAGCACCTCTTGCAATGCTGATTTGGTGGAAATGTATTCTTTTAGCCTTCTTTTGTCTGGGAAACTACTTATTTCACCTTCCATTTTGAATGAGAGCCTTGCTGGGCAAAGACATCTTGGTTATAGGCCTTTGTTTTTCATTGCTTGGATTATTTTTGCCATTCCCTTCTGGCTTGTAGTGTTTCTGTTGAGAAATCCGCTGATAGTCTTATCAGAGCTCCCTTGTATGTTATTTGCTGTTTCTCTCTTGCTGCCTTTAGGATTTTCTCTTTGTCTTTGAAAGTTGCCATTTTAATTATGATGTGTCTTGGAGTGGGCCTCTTTGGGTTCATCTTCATTGGGACCCTCTGTGCGTCTTGGTCTTGTGTGACTCTTTCTCCCCTCAAGCCAGGGAAGTTTTCTGTCATTACTTTTTCAAACAGGTTTTCTATCTCTTGCTCCCCTTCTTCTCCCACTGGTATTCCTATGATACAGATATGTTTCATGTTGTCCTGCAGCTCTCTTAAACCCTCTTTGTTCTTTTGCAGTCTTTTCTCATTTTGTTGCACTGTCTGAGAATTCTTTTCTACGTTGTCCTCCAGCTCACTGATCCGATCCTCTGCTTCCTCTAGTCTGCTTTTTATTCTTTCTATTGTGTTTTTCAGTTCTGAAATTGTATTCTTCATTTTATCCTGGCTCTTACTGATAGTTTCTGTGTCCTCTTTAATGCTGGTGTAGTTCGAAGTGAGTTCTTTGTAGTTTCCCTGAAGTTCTCTATAATTCCCCTGGAGTTCATTGTAGTTTTCTCTAAGTTTGTTGAGTTCATTGAGCTTCCTTATAACCATTCTTCCTTATAACCGTGTTTCATAGTTTGCTGCCTCTGTTTCATCTAGCACTCTTTCTGGGGATTCCTCTTTTCCTTTCGTTGCGGGTTGTTTCTTTGTCTCCTCATTTTAGGTGACTCTTGTTTGTTTTTGTTTCTTAGATTTGTCTGCTTTGATTTCCCACATTCATGGTGTGACCTTCTTTAATAGGAGACCTGGGGGATTCAGTGGTGCACTCTTTTGAGCTCCTGAGCTTGATGCTCTTAGGATGCCCTTTATGCCATTTGTTTAGTCTGTCTGGTTGTATTTCCGTTTTGGTTGTTGTTGTATTGCTCTTTGGCGGGTTGTCCTTCTGGATAGCTGACTGAGAGTCACTCTGTCCACCGTGTCTTGAATTCTTTTGTGGAGGTGCTGTTAAAACATAAACACACAACCCAGACAAGAGACCCACACCCTCAAAAATATTCCCTACCCACAATCACACTATCAGCATCTAAGGAGTCAGTGTTAATATAAATGTAAAGATATTAAGACTATTATACTAAAGGAAAAACAGATAAGGGTTGACTAACTGAATAAAAGATGATTTTTGAAAGGGTAGGTGGCAGAGCAATAATAGTAGTGAGTAGGGACAAGGCAGTGCGAGACAGTAAAATTTGCATTGTATGTTCAAAAAGGGAAGGGAAAATGCTGAATGAAGTGAGAGAGGGTAAGTATATAGTATTAGGTTGATACGGAAGTTATAGAAAACATATTTAGTGCAAGAGGGAACATAAACAAAAATAAATAAATAAAGAAGAGGAAGATGAAGTAGGAAACAGATTAGAGAAACAGCTTCTCCCCAGTACTATGGACAACCTTTGGGCTATGATTGATATAGGTGGGATGGTAATAAGAGGGAAAAAAAGAAATGAAGAAATATTTAAGAGATGACCAAAGGAAAGGGAAGTGAATTTGAGATGATAGATGGGATAGGTATACTAAGAATGAGGAATGAAAAGCAGGCTAAAAGAGGGAAAGAATTTCACGTTTAAGCTGAAAGAATGGATGCTAGTCATAGAAAAAAAGAAGACAGAATTTAAGATCAAAATAAGAAGAGGAGATCAGATGTTAAAGTGGGGTAATAAAAGGGAGGAGCAACATATATTTGGAATGAACTGTAATATAACAACTAGTGACTTAAAATGCATAAATGAGGAGGACAAGGAAATAACTCACGAAGAATACTGTGGTGGAATTTGTCCCAGTAATATTTGGTTATTACTGCTTTCTTCTCTTTCTGGATCTGCCCCTGGTCAGAGTTCCATGGGTTTCATATATTCCTTTCTGGATGTCTGTCTGTGAGTGTTACAGCAGACTTAGCAAGAATTAACCACTCAGAGGCAATGGATAGGGAAAGCAAAAAGTTTTATTTGCCAGCGGGCAGGCAGAGACCCAAGAACAAGTCCGAAACAAAGTACCAACCCCGTATGAGGCTTAAGGCAGGGTTTTTATACTCAAAAGTTGGAGAGAAAAAAGGGGAAGGGGTGAGGAGAGGGTCAAAGCAAGTCAGCAAGTCCGTTGCAGCCAGAAGACGTGGGCTGGATGTGAGTTTTGTCTGGCCAGAATTCGTTTGTTGTGCAACCCCAGGTGCGATCAACTGCAGGAAACACTGCACAAGAGAGCTCAAAGACAAACTAGGTTAAAGGCTAAGCTGGTTAGGGGCGTTTAGGGGGTCCAGCTGGCCACTACATATTCCCCCCTCTAGGCCCTAGTCTAACTTGTTGGGCAAACTAAGGGACTAAATTAAGGTAGCATAGTCCCCCTCATCCCCAGGCCTTGTTGTTAAGATGGGGAGCTGGGTATCTCTTATGCTGGCTCTCAAGCGCTGGGTGATGGTACGCAGGATGCAGGGAAGGATGGTAACTGCGAGGAGGAGAATTAGGGGTCCAGCGAGACTTGTTACTAGGGTAGTTAACCAGGGGATCCAGTTGAACATGTTCTGGTACCAGGAAGAGTTCTTTTGGCGGTCTTGCTCCCTCTGTTCTATCAGATTTTTTTATAGTTTGTACTTTTAATGACTCTTGTGTGATTAGCATAAAAGCAACAATCTTCCCCTAATGCTGCACATAACCCCCCTTGATTTATTAGGAGGAGATCTAACCCTCCTATTCTGGAGGACTACCTCTGCGAGGGACTCTATCTGATCTGTAAGCTTTTTAATGGTCTCATGCCAAGCTAACAAGACCTGATCGACCGTGGTGGAGAGGGCTGCAAGTCTGGTCTGACTTTTTGCCCCGGTGGCAAGGGACCCAGCTAAGGCAGCGCCAGCCAAGATGGGAGGATAGGTACAGCTCTTTGCACTCGAGATGTCTTGAAGGGAAGAAGAAGCAGGCTGCCCTCCTTTCCACCATAAACAGTAACTTGAGGAACAATTTGTGCTAATATACAGGGTCCCTTAGGTCGCTCTCGAACAGGCAAGAGGTGATGCTGGTTGGGTAGATGAACCTAGTCCCATTTGGGGCCTGAAGATAGCCACCAGAGAACTGGATCGTCTGGGAACAAGCTGTGACAGTGAGAGTTCCTTGGGCGGGTTTTGTGGTAGAGCTCTCAATACATGTCCCATTTCCAAAGATTTCCTCGATCAAGATGAGTGGGATAGTGTCAACTCCTTTACACTGAGTGATAGTTGGGATAGCTGTGGACCCTACTGCCATATAGAAGGGTAGCCTTGTCTGGTAGCATAACTAGCAATCAGCAGCGATTTCGGGTTGGCTTGT